>NC_072432.2:56076666-56403333 GCF_028878055.3 Symphalangus syndactylus
CTATTTGTAACCAGATAGATACATAGAGATTAAGGTACTTTCTGAGAACTCAACTTTAACTAGGTTTAAAAATGAAATTCTATCAACATAGGGGAGGAGAGATATCAGTGACAGAAGACCAATTGCAAGGAAGGGCTGCTGGGCTAGACCCGGAAAAAGAGACTGAGGGTCTAGGATTATAGATTGCAGAAACAGATAGTGGCTGGTGTTTGAACTCCCTCCTCTTTCCCTCTGTCCCCTGAACCAAGTGCCCTGTGCCAGGAAAAACAGCTTAACATATCATGATCCAAGCCACCCTGCTACAGTGCCCTTTCAGAGAGCGGAATCAGAGGAAAGAGCTTTTTCAATGCAAGGCAAGCACTGGTGGCCTGGGCAGAGAGGTCATGGGGAGTTTGCTGCAGGAGTAGTAGGGGTGCACAGCCCACCTGGAGCCAGCCTGGTCCAGTGGCCGCCTGGATTGGTTCAGGTGCTTACATGGCATAATTTCCCCAGAGGACACTTGCTGACAGCAGAGGGAGGAAGGATCCTTGGAAGAGAATTTGATATTCTTAGGGTGGGAGTGGGTTTATGTGGCTAGCAATATTTGGGTGTAAGTGATAAGGTGACTTCCTTTGTAATCATATTTGTGTACATAAAATGGGTCCATATAATCTTGTCAACTTCCTTCTTTCCTATTCCATACTTGAATCAGTGATTCCCACAGGCTACAGGTCGATCTTTTGTGAAATTGAATCCCCCACTGATATGGTTTGGCTGTGTCCCCACCTAAGTCTTATCTTGAATTGTAGTTCCCATAATTCCCACGTGTCATGTGAGGGACCCAGTGGGAGGTAATTGAGTCCTGGAGGCAGTTACCTCCATGCTGTTCCCTCCATGCTGTTCCCATGATAGTGAGTGAGTTCTCATGAGATCTGATAGTTTTATAAGGGACTCCCCAGCCCTATACCCCAACTCCCGCTCATTCTTCTCCTTGTTGCTGCCATGTGAAGAAGGACTTGTTTGCTTCCCCTTCCACCATGATTGTAAGCTTCCTGAGGGTTCCCTAGCCCTCAGAACTGTGAGCCAATTAAACCTCTTTCCTTATAAATTACCCAGTCTCTGGTATGTCCTTACAGCAGCAGGAGAACAGAACACCCACCAAGCCATTTTTTTTTTCCCCAATGAGCTTACTTTTAATGTCCATTTTAACCACATTTTATATGTGTTAAAAAGTGTTGTTTATCTGTTAGGAGAAAGTGGGGTGGTATGGAGAGGTCACTCACACATAGAGCCATGTGCAGACAGAAAGACGGACACACAGTGATTTGTGCCTGAAATGGCCATGATGATTAAACCACATCATGACCAGTAAAGTGACTCAAGAAATCTCATTGATTTTATTTACCAACTTTGCTCCAAACCTTAAAACGTGCTTTGGGTACCTGAGGCCAACCTCAGGATATTTCTCAGAGGTTAACAAATTGAACTTTCTTTCCTTTAGAAAGGGAGTTTCTCTTGTGCCTCCTTCCTGTCCTCCAGCTTGGGGAGTTCCTTCCTAAGAATCTGTGACATAGCTATGTGCAACTTCATTTTTTTCCATCTTACTCTGCAAATAGAAACTGATTTCATTTTTTCTCATGTATAAAGATATAGTGCATTTCACAGGCCAGAAAGACATGATTGGAAAGCATCCAGCCAAGCCCTGGGGAACTCCCTAAAATTATCTTCTACCTTATGGACTGTCCAGATTGTTTGTATGTGTGACTGGGGAAGATGGGGGCGGGGAAGAGGGACTTGGGGAGGACAATTTTCTTGTGCCTAGATGCTGTGAGTATGTCAGATGGCTGGGTGAGCACTCCTGATGCCTCCTGTGATTTTAGGAGTCTATTTGCTTGGTGCCAGGTTTGCATGTCCAAGCAGCTGGGCAGACCCTCTGGGGTTCCTAGTTAATGCAACTCCTTCTCTCTGCATGTTGTGTGGACTTTCCTTACATGTGAATACTTCCTAGACAAATGAGGGGAGGACTTTTCTTGGCTTACCTTGGCTTGTATCTTTGATTTGTAATTGCTGTGGGTTGGAGTGACTAAGAAAAATGCTCTCATTTTGTAGCATTGATGGACAATAAACAATAGTAATGGTTCTTTAGAATTTACCAAAGCACCTTACGTACATTATTTTACTAGAAACAGAAAAATTTCAGGGAGCTATTTTACCCTATTTAGAGATGGAGAACTAAAGAACAAGGAATTAAGAAATATTAGCTATTGGAAAAGAGCATGAATCTAAAATTGTCCAACCAGTTTTGCAGATAATTAATTTACCACCTTTTTCCATGTAAGCTTTCCTTCTTAATAGGGTAATGGTTATCAGGGATTCGGGTCTGAGCAGGAAATGGGGAGATTTAGGACAAAGGATACAAACTTGCAGGTATGTAGGGTAAGTAAGTCTAGAGATTGAGTGTAAAACAGGTCGTTGTAGTTAATAATGGCATTTTTGTGAAGAGAGTAGATTTTACATGCCCTTACACACACACACACACACACACACACACAAAGGGTGTCTATGTGAGATGATTGATATGTAAATTTGATTGACTGCAGTACATCCAAACATTGTGTTGTTTACCTTAAATATATACAATAAAAAGATAGCACAAGAAAGTAATCATGAATTGAAATCATTAATATGAAATTTTTGAAAATCATGAATTATTACAAAAATGTAAGGTATCTGTCTCAAATACAGCTTGGGACAATGCAGGGTGCACCTGAATGCCATAAAATGTTATTGTTATTTAAACAAAAAATTCCATCATTATTAAAGGGCCTTTACATCTCTGGCCTTGCACATTTATATGAATACAAAGGGGAGCAGCTTTGAGTATACGTTTCCAAAATCATTCCCAAGCCTTTTTTGTCTCACAACGTTAGTACGAATCACACCTGTCATTTCTGACCATCCTCACCTCTTCCTTCAATTTCTTTATATCACTGGGTAAAGAGTACCCAAGCCATGAACTGTAGAGAATAGTTATATTTTTCTCTCCGGAAAAATCATTCCTAAGGTGCAGCTGGTTGGGGTGATGACCCAGGATTTTATGTTATGGAAACTTTTGTTCTGCTGACTGAGAGCATTGTCAGTGGTAGAGAATAATCAACACATTTCATGGCACAGTGCTTTGTAGATTTTGAAGTACTTTGACCAAATCTCTCTTAACAGCTTTTGACACATTATTATTCCCATTTGACAGATTTAGAAGCTGAGGTCCAGAGAGGTAAGGTGAATGTACTGACAACAACAGGCGGAAACTGATGGAGCTAGGACTTTAGCTCTAGGTCTTCTGTTCCCAAGTTCTTCCATTCTTTGTAGGGTAACCTGGGTGTTAACTGTGTGCTCTCACCAGTGTAAGGAGGCAAGCAAGACTCATATATATTAACCATCTCAGTGATGACTGTAACATCACCAAAGCAAAGAGGTGGCCCTTCCCACTTCCTGTATCTAAGGCTGCCCTTTAGTGATTATCTTCTAGAGTTTAAATTTGAATCATTATTCTCACCTGATACTTATCTGCATGATCATAGACAAGGTACTTAACATCTCTAAGCTTCAGTGTCTTCATCTGTAAGGTGAGGACAGTGGTTATTATGAAGATTTAATGAAGAAATATATGCAAAGTGTTACGCACTATGCCTGGCATGTAATTAACATTAGATGTTACCTCTCCTCTTATTTTTCTTATTTTCTACTTCGTGATTGGGCTTGAATTACATTTTAGTCTGGTCCCCCCTTTATTAACTTTTTTGGGGGGCAGGTATTGAGTGGACATGTGATGGGAGTGAGAAAGGCTTAGGAGAAGACACCTACTATATACTTTTTCCTCAGCCCACATGGAAACCAAATTAGATTCCAGAGCACTTGCAGTGATAGAAGATTGGTTTGATTTTTTGGGCGGGGGGGGTGGTAAATAGACAAGTGTTTATTTTTCTTTGTGAAGTCTCTTAGCCACCACATACTGTACTATGCTGATTGTTCGTTAAAACGAGTTTTTACTTAGTCCCAATTATGTGTTCCATATGTGTGCTTGGTGCTGTAAGGATTACAAATAGAACAAGATGTGGTCTCTGCCCCAAGTTTACTTGAGGAGGCTTGATTTCTAAGCACAAAAATAGAGTCCTATTCTGAGCTGAGGTGTGGTAGAAAACCACTATGTCTGTTTTAGGGTAAAGATTTCATGAGCTAACTCTTTTCCTAACATGCTTCGAAGTGCTGTGACACCACTTAAAATATTTCTTCAAAAGGAGTTCATTATAGAAGAAATAATGCTTTTCCAGATTCATGCTATAAATAGGCAGAATACATTATCATTTGTATCTTGCTACTTTCTAAGACACAAATAATGATTAAAAATGGTAAAAATTGAGATTATGTCTGAGGTCGTATCTGGTTGTAAAACCTTTTTCAAATAATACATCTTTATTGGATTTTCTGATTTCGTTTTGTAGCGCCTTAGGCAAATTACTTTCCTCGTATGTAAAATGCTCTAAATGAAAATATCTCACTGCATTGTGCTGCAAATTAAATGAGATATGATGTGAAAACACTTAGCTTTCACTCAGTGCCTGGCGCGTGGTAGCAAATATTCAGTTAGCAATATTTTTCTTTCTAGATTGATGGATATGCTCCTTGTCTTTCCTAGAGGTTTAAATGAAACCTCCTTTTGAACTCCCATCTCCTGTTGTTCACTTTTATTCTGCTATCCCCTACAGCATTTTGATACTGTTTACAGCTTGGCATGGCTCTTCATGCATAGCCCATCAAAGAGTTCATAATGCTGTGCTCCAACATTTCTGGGTTGCTGGAGCTACTTAATCAGAGAAATCATTATGGCTCATTTTGTGCAACCCATTGATGTCCAAAGCAACTAATTAGAGAGAGTGTATAGAAAATCAATCTTTACTATAACACTGACATTTCTTCCAACTTAAGCAATTGGTTTGCTTACATTCTTTGTGCAAACCTGTATAGATTTAAAATTATCCCAGATGACTACATTAGAGGGTTCTAATAGGCTCTTGGTGTTAGAATAAAGATTATTTGAACATTAAATACATAGTTAGAATTTGGAAGGGATCTAGCACATTACATGAGCTCACTGGACAAGTAGTTTGCACTCATGACATCATTAAAGAAGCTCTTTGAGAATCTAGCCCATTTATAAGTAGAGGGAAGAGGTGTGTGTTAGGTTTTTCCTTTACCCCTGCATTTATTGACCTTCCCCATCACAAGTTCCAGGAAGCCAACCTGAGTGAAATACAGCAATAGAGTTAGTTCTCTTGGCCTCAGTTTCTAACTGGGTTTGGCCAATGAGGAGTGTTGCTGAGAGAGACTGGAGGCAGTGAAGATTGGGTGGGCAGACATTTGTTACCACTGCTCCCTACATGTGAGACCTCCTTGGGCTGACTGTGTCCCTCTACCTAAGATCACAGCTCCTGTAAGGTGGTCGTCACCACACAGCCTGTCTCCAGTTTCCCGTCATTCTCCCTTCTGTTGCTACTTTAGGGTTGGTAATTGGGCATGTTACTTGCCTCAAAATATTGCACAATGCCTTGTGGTTTTCCTACGTCTTTTCTACATCTTTGTAAATAGTCAAAATTTTATTGAATTTTCCTTGTCACCTTTTTTGAATATGACATGTATTTCCTACTAGAACCCTGAATGATAGAGGAACAGTAGCAGCTTCTGCTTGAAAGATAAAAGTGACCATCTGAATGACTGGTTTGTAAACAATTCTGTCAATTCATTAAAATGCTGTGTGCTTCATTACACATGCATGTAAAAGTGGATAAATTCACAACATGAAATCACAAGAACGATATATAAAGATGTAACTTGTTTTGTTTGTAATATGTAGTTAAATGAAAAGTGATTTGGCTTGAATGAGGATATTATTAGAGCTTCCGTAAATGTCAGTCTTAAAACAGTACAGTGTGTACAGATGTGGTGGAACACAAAATGCATTGCATCTCTACTTCTTAACTTGCAAGTGAGGAATTTGAATCCCCAAGAAGTTAGATCTCAGTTGCCCAAGGTCAGACAACTAGTGTATTGGTTCATTTGGGCTGCTAGCACAAAATACCATAAACTGAGCATTATAATTAACAAAAATTTATTTTTCCTAGCTCTGGAGGTTGTCCAAAATCAAGGTGCCAGGCAGATTCTGTGTGTCCTCACAGAAGCTGTCTTTCAATTTAACCTCACTTGATGGAAAAGGTAAGGAGACTCTCTTAGGCCTCTTATAAGAGCACAAATGCCACTCCTGAGAGCTCTGCATCCATGACCTAATCACCTCCCAAAGTCCCAATTTCTAACTCAATCACCTGGGATTGAGGATTTTAACATATGAATTTCAGAAGGACTTAAATATTCAGACCATAGCAACTAGTGTGTGGCAAAGCTGGGTCTTAAATCTCATCTCATGATTCTAAAGCTAGTGGTTTTGGGTTTCGATTTATTTTTAAAGGGGAATTAAGTGCAAGTGAGGAATTTCAGTTTACAATAAATCACCTGTCATGTCAGCCAAACAAAACAATGTTATGATGACATTAGCACTGTTTTTAAATTTGTTTATTTGTAAGATAATATTTTGCTGCATAGAGCGGATTTTTGGTTTAGAAAATGTAACTTATACTTGTGCTGAGTGATAAATTATAAAAACATTTAGAAAAGAATCCCAGTTCCCAAATAGATTTTATTATTAAAAGAGTTTCCGGGGAACTGGTCTCCCTTCACTGTTTCATATCAGAAAAATATTTTATTTTCTATTGTGTATGTGGTATGTGCACCCTGAGAATTGGAGTGGTTTTTACACAGAAAGTGTCAGTGATTCTGCCCTTAACATAGTAACAGCCTAATGCAAGGGAGATAGGGTAGAGATGATACGCAAATTGAAAAATAAACAGGGTAAAATTTTCTGCTTAAGCCAACTGTTAGGACCTACTAGATAACGCCTTCAATTAAAAGGTAGGGCCCTGAAGTCGAGGGTAGAAACTTCCATTTTTTAAACAGACTCTTCTACCTCTTACATATGGGCAGGGAAAATGGTAATTGTTCAGTAAATATTTTACAAATAAATAAATGAAACCACAGTATGTGTTCTTTTAGTATTTCAGGAATAAGAAGGGGAGTTTGGGCTGGGTATGGTGGCTCATGTCTGTTATCTTAACACTTGAGAAGGCTAAGGTAGGAGGATTGCTTGAGTCCAGGAGTTTGAGACCACTCTGGGCAAGGTAGTGAGACCCTATCTCTACAAAAAAATAAATAGTAAAAAAAAAATTAGCTGGGTCTGGTGGTGCATGCCTGCAGTCCCAGCTACTCAGATGGCTGAGGTGATAGGATTGCTTGAGGCTGCAGTGAGCCACTGCACCACTGCACTGCAGCCTGGGCAACAGGGTGAGAGAGACCCTGTGTCAAAAAAAAAAAAAAAAAGAAAAAGAAAGCAAGAAAGAAAGAAAGAAAGAAAGAAAGGAGGTTAGGTCTAATCTGTGTTTTATCCAGTTCATAGTTGCTAGGCTAGATGGCTTATGCATTGGGACTATTATTTTGCTATACATTGTGTGAGAGTGTAGTGGTAATTTTTTCTATTTCGGTTTGCATCTAGAAAACCCAATTGGATTATCAATTCAATATTAGCTCTTTAATAAATTAAGAAGTGAAACTGTTTAGGTAAATAAATCAATAACACAATAGTTTAAATCAATTTTACTATGGAACATCATCACTTTTCTTGTGCATAAAACCTTGAAAATTAATTAACATAATCTGTTTATTGGCTTTAGTTTTTATACTTTTATACTGATGCATAACAATAGTCACTCACACCAGCTAGTTGTGTTAGTTTTCTTGCATTTTTATAATGTACTAAGATGATCTTTGCTCTAATTCTGATTTCTAGTGCAGAATTACTATAGTAACATGCAGAGTACACATTACTATATTAAATGCATATGTTAGTATTTTAAACTCTAAAATTTGCTTCTGTGCAATGCAAATATATTCCATTCCCTTTAAAACATCATATATGGGTGCTTGCCTTTTTAATATCAAGACTGGCTTGATTATCTTTTGAATGGTGAAGCTTTCTGAGAAAGATCTGTTGAAAAGATAATGGACAAATACATGTTTACCCAAATGTAAAAATTATATTGTAATCACGACATTTCCTTTAAAAAGAAAGTTGAATAGAAAATTACACCATTATCCCCTAGGAAGGGTGCCCAATGCCCTTTCATCTTATCAAATTAGTTATCTTCCCCATTGGACTCTGAGGTGGAAGAATACAGACCTAAGAGGTTGCAGGACTCAGATGGGCCATATATGAGAATAGGTAAAGTCACTATATGCATATGTTTGTCTCTTTTTCTCCTTCCTTTCTTCCTTCTAAAATGATAAGGGCCAGGAAAAACTCTCACTTGTGAAAATGCACAGCTATCTCTTTCTCTTTTTTTCTCTTTCTCTTTCCTTTCTGTCTCGTAAGAGTAGAAAGCTCTTTCTCAGAAAAGGTCTGGCAAGCTTTCTTGCTTTCCCTAGATTCACTCTCTTCCTTCCACACTTCAACAAATGTGAAGTTATCCCAGCAAGAATCTCAATGTTAGAGAGTGACAACTACATCTATTTCTTCATTGTTGGGTCCCCAGCACATAGCAGTATTTTCCAGATAGCAAGCTTGTAAAATGAATATATGAATGAATGAATGCGTAAAACTACACCATCTTTTTTCCACAAGTCTTCCCCTTCCACCATCTCTTTCATCATCACTAAGAAAACTTGAATGATATTCTATTCCATGAGTGTATACTTAAGGTTATAAGATGCTTTTTAAAATTTAAATTATAATTTTAATTTTGAGATAGTCTTGCTCTGTCAATCAGGTTGGAGTGCAGTCCATGATCTCAGCTCACTGCAACCTTTGCCTCTTGGGTTCCAGTGATTCTCCTGCCTAAGCCTTCCAAGTAGCTGAGATTACAGGCACACACCACCACTCTGGGCTAAATTTTAGCAGAGACGGGGTTTCACCATTTTGACCAGGCTGGTCTTGAACTCCTGACCTCAAGTGATCTGCCCGCCTCAGCCTCCCAAAGTGCTGGGATTACAGATGTGAGCCACCAAGATTTTTTTTTTTTTTTAATAGGCTCTTTTTCTCTTTGGCCTTGGAGGCTTTCAGGTTTGACTCTCATATTAACCTGATTACGTTTGCTTTAAATATTGAGGGTGGATAGGAAGGAATGTTAGTATCCCTAATGTGATTTTCCCTTCTCTGGGGAAGCACTGGGCCCTTAAATATTTTAGGGGACATTGATTGTAAATTCTAAGATATATTGTGATAGCAACTTTAACATTGTTTAAATTGATTAAAAATATTTGTGTATATCTGATTTTTAAGTTGATACAGTTAAAACTGTTCATGCTTTTCAAGTTGCTAGTATTCAGTTGACGAGTACAGAAGCATAAATTTTATGCATTTTCCACTTTTTTGGGTAACTTTTTGTGTGTTCATTTTTATTTCCTGAGGCATTTTCTGTACAAATCTTCAATCACCATTAATTGGAACAGTTAGGTAGTAAATACAGGAGGTTTTCTTCTCAAGGCAAATAGTTTCTGTTTTATTCCAAGATGTTGATCATTTTGAAAAATGTTACAAACAATGAAAATGGAAAAATTTCCTTATTACCATAAACATCACATTAACTTAAAATATTAAAACTATCAGCTGGGTGTGGTGGCTCGTGCCTGTAATCCCAGCACTTTGGGAGTCCCATGCGGGTGGGCCACTTGAGTCCAGGAGTTTGAGACTGGACTGGGCAACATGGTGAGACCCCATCTCCACAAAAAATACAAAAAAATTGCTGGTTGTGGTGGTGTGTGCCTGTAGTCCTAACTACTCTGGAGGCTGAGGTGGGAGGATCACTGAAGCCTGGGAGGCAGAAGTTTCAGTGAGCCGAGATGGTGCCACTGCATTCCACTTGAGTGACAGAGTTAGACCCTGTCTCAAGAAACAAAACAAAAGACAAAACTATCCGTGAAATTTTTTTTTTACAATAACTTTTAAAACAACCCTATTAGCTTTTCTCCTTGAGTTCAGTGTCCTTTCCTACCCGTAGTGACTGTCCATGGTGCTGAAATCATACTGTCTTTTTAGACATACTCACAAAATGATGGCGACATAAGACAATTTCTATTCCATGCCCCTCATTTTCAATGAATATTATGGAGTGCCTAACCTACAGCTTGTAATGGCTGATAAGGGCAAGAATTCATTTGCTTTCTGTACTACCCCAGGCTGGCAAACTTGCCTTCAAACCTGGAAGATCCCAACTGGAGTTAAATGTGTAAAACTCTAGGGTTCAATTTGAAAAATGAGTTACTGTATTATGAGTCTTCATAACATAGTAATGAAGTGTCAACAGCTTGTAAAAACCCTCCTTTTGAGGGCTGTAAATCCTGTTTGAATTTTTTTTAAATTCTGAATTATTTCTGACCTTTGAGTCTTTTGAAGGCCTTCTTTATATTCTGACTGACTTTGAGGTACATTTCAAATACAAACAATTACTTCATTATCTTGGAACCAGTATTTAATGTGGTTCACTGTCCACTAATGATTTAAAAAAAATTGGGAAAAGATAAGATTTAGAAAAATAAATCTTGAAACGCCTAGGTAAAAACTTTGACTGCATAGTATTCCATGGTGTATATGTGCCACATTTTCTTAATCCAGTCTATCGTTGTTGGACATTTGGGTTGGTTCCAAGTCTTTGCTATTGTGAATAGTGCCGCAATAAACATACGTGTGCATGTGTCTTTATAGCAGCATGATTTATAGTCCTTTGGGTATATACCCAGTAATGGGATGGCTGGGTCAAACGGTATTTCTAGTTCTAGATCCCTGAGGAATCGCCACACTGACTTCCACAATGGTTGAACTAGTTTACAGTCCCACCAACAGTGTAAAAGTGTTCCTATTTCTCCACATCCTCTCCAGCACCTGTTGTTTCCTGATTTTTTAATGATATGGCCATTCTAACTGGTGTGAGATGGTATCTCACTGTGGTTTTGATTTGCATATACACCATGGAATACTATGCAGCCATAAAAAATGATGAGTTCATGTCCTTTGTAGGGACACGGATGAAACTGGAAAACATCATTCTCAGTAAACTATCGCAAGGACAAAAAACCAAACACCGCATGTTCTCACTCATAGGTGGGAATTGAACAATGAGAACTCATGGACACAGGAAGGGGAACATCACGCTCCGGGGACTGTTGTGGGGTGGGGGGAGGGGGGAGGAACAGCATTAGGAGATACACCTAATGCTAAATGACGAGTTAATGGGTGCAGGAAATCAACATGGCACATGGATACATATGTAACAAACCTGCACATTGTGCACACGTACCCTAAAACCCTAAAGTATAATAAAAAAAAATAATAATAATAAAAAAAAAAACAAAAAAAACTTTGAGATAAAATATGAACCATCCTTCTAAATTATGCTTAGCAAAATTTTATCTGATAAAGCTTTATTTCCCTTTAGGATTATTTGAAATACTACTTAGCTTATTGTTGCAAATTAGATTGCTAATTTTATTTTCCCTATTATTTTTGTCCTGGTTTGACTTTGTCTTGGAAACACTTGAAATCTATTTTGGTATTGCCTTTTAAAAATTAATAAGATTACTTGTACCTTATTTAGAATATGAAAAAAATTTTAGAAACATGAAGACATAGTGTCTTCCAAATATATCTATTGGAAAAATAGCAAAAAAATCCCTTAAATTAAACCCATGTATTCACTGTACTATATAAGTGCATACTGTTTGTTCATAACTGTGGTAGGAAAAAATTAATTTATGACAGTCCTAGCTTATCCTTCTTAGTTTGTAATTTAGTTTGTTTAAACATCAACACTCATTATTTTTAAAAAGCTTTATTGGCGTATACTTGATATACAATAAATTGCTATAAAAGTGTAAAGTTGCTATAAAGTGTACAACTTGACAGATTTTGACTTAGGCATATACATGTGAATCTGTTACCACAATCAAGATAATGAACTTGCCCATCACTCTCAGAAGTTTCCTTGGGTCTGTTATAATCTTTCCATGGGTACCTCACTTCTACCACCAGGAAGTCACTGATTTGTCCTCTGTCACTAGGAGTTAGTTCATATTTTCCAGAATTTTATCAATGAAACCATGCAATTTATAGTCATTTTTGTCTGGTTTCTTTACATCACTATTATTCACCCATGTTGTAATGTATATAAATGTTCATTCTTTATTTTGCTGAGAGTATTTTATTATGTGAATGTGCCATAATTGGCTTATCCATTTACCTATTGACGAACATTGGATTATATATAGTTTTGGCTCTTACAAATAAAGTTGCTGTGAATATTCATGTACAAATGGACATATACTTTCATTTCTCTTGGGTAATACCTAAAAGTGGAATGGCCAGCTCATATGGTAGGTATGTGTTTGCTATTTAAGAAACCATCAAATTGTTTTCCAAAGTGGTTGGTTCATTATATATTCCCATTAGCAGTGTATGAGCATTCCAGTTCCTTCACATCCTCACTAGCACTTGGGATGGTCAGATTTTAAAATTTTAGCCATTCTAATAGGTGTGGAGAGATATCTCATTGTGGCTTTAATTTCTATTCCCCTAAGGGCTAATGATGTTGAGCATCCTGTCATGAGCTTATTTGTCATCCACCACTTCTTTGATGAAGTGCCTATTCAAATCATTTGCCAAATTATTTCCCTGATTATTATTTAGAGAGTTAAAAACATATGACTGGGCATGGTGGCTCACACCTGTAATCCCAGCACTTTGGGAGGCTGAGACATGCAGATCATGAGGTCAAGAGATCGAGACCATCCTGGCCAACATGGTGAAACCCTGTCTCTACTAAAAATACAAAAAAGTAGCTGGGTGTGGTGGTGCGTGCCTGTAGTTTCAGCTACTTAGGAGGCTGAGGCAGGAGGATTGCTTGAACCTGGGAGGCGGAGGTTGCAGTGAGCTGAGATCGAGCCACTGCGCTCCAGCCTGGCAACAGAGTGAGACTCTGTCTCAAAACAAAACAAAACAAAACAAAAACCTGAATACAAGTACTTTATCAGATAAAGGATTTGCAAGTATTTTTTCCCCAGTCCGTGGTTTTTCTTAATGCATTCTCTCAACTGAGTCTAGAAGTTCTAAGTTTTGATTAGGTTAAATTTATCATTTTTTCTTTTATGGATCATGTGCTTTATGTGATATCTAAGAAATTATTATTTAACCCAAGGTCTCAAAGATTTTCTCCTGTATTTTCTTGTAAAAATGTCTCAGTTTTACATTTTACATTTAGGTCGATGCATTTTGAGTTAATTATTACATGTTATTTGAGGTATGAACCAGATGACGATGACTACTACTACTTCTCCTCCTCCAACTCCTCCTCCTCCTTTTTGTCCTTCCTCCGCCTCTTCATTCATTTCCTTCCTTCTTCTCCCTCCTCCTTCTCCTTCTTTTCTTCCTTCTTTTCTTCCTTTTCTTCTCTTCCTTCTCCTCCTCCTTCTCATTCTTCTTCTGTCTTCTTTCTCCTCCTCCTCCTCCTTCCCTTTCTTCTGTCTTCTTTCTCCTCCTCCTCCTCCTCCTGCTTCTTCCTTCTTGCTTCTTTATTTATATGTATTGCAATCCAATTACAGCAGCGTTTGTTGAAAAGATGATCCTTTGCCCACTAAATTATCTTTGTATCTTTCTAAAAAATCAGCTGTCTATGGAACTTTCTGTACTTTCTACTCAGTTTTACTGTAAACTTAAAATTGCTCTAAATAATAAAAGTTTATTTTATTTTATTTTATTTATTTATTTTTGAGACGGAGTCTCACTCTGTCGCCCAGGCTGGAGTGCAGTGGTGCAATCTCTGCTCACTGCAAGCTCCGCCTCTTGGGTTCATGCCATTCTCCTGCCTCAGCCTCTCCGAGTAGCTGGGACTACAGGCGCCCGCCACCACGCCCGGCTAATTTTTTTGTATTTTTTAGTAGAGACGGGGTTTCACCGTGGTCTCGATCTCCTGACCTCGTGATCTGTCCGCCTCGGCCTCCCAAAGTGCTGGGATTACAAGCGTGAGCCACCGCACCCGGCCTTATTTTTTAAATAAGAAATAAGGCAGCACCTGGTGGCTCACGCCTGTAATCCCAGCACTTTGGGAGGCTGAGGTGGGCAGATCACGAGGTCAGGAGTTCGAGACCAGCCTGGCCAACATAGTGAAGCCTCATCTCTACTGAAAATACAAAAATTAGCCAGGCATGGTGGCACACACCTGTAGTCCCAGCTACTTGAGAGACTGAGGCAGGAGAATCGCCTGAACCCAGGAGGCGGAGGTTGTGGTGAGCCGAGATCATGCCACTGCACTCCAGCCTGGGCAACAGAGCAAGACTCCATCTCAACAACAACAACAACAAAAAGCAACAAAAGTACATTCATGTGCAAATCAGTACCTTGTACAATTTTTTTGGAGAGAGTCTCTGCGGATCTTTGGAGTCTTCTCTGTGAAAGTTTATCCTCTTTGGAACTCTATTGTGCAAACTCTAGCTGCCTTGGTCTCCCCAGCCTCAGCTCTGTCTTCTCAGCTCAGTGAGTTGGCCGGGCTCCACTGGATTCCTTTTCCCTGGACCACTGTCCAGAAACTCTCAAGGCAGTAAACTGGCACAATGATAGGTTCTCCCCTTACTCATTTCTAGTCTCTCAAGGATCATCACCTGCTCTCCACTGTCTTGAAAATCATTGTTTCATATATTTTGTTGTTTGTTTTGTTGTTTCAAGCATGAAAATACATTTGGTCCCTGTTATTCCAAACACACTTATTATAATTGAAGAGTAATTATATGCTAAGTCATGTGTTAGGTACAGTAAGCGTAGCTGTTGGAATTAAGTAGAAGTAATTTCCACAATGATAGGAGAAAGATACATGAAAGAAGGGAATGAACTGAGATTTGAAAGTTAAGTGGAATCTGGATACATATGGCAGAGGTATCATATCTCTGTAGTGATAAATAGTCCCCCTCCTGCCACAAAAGAACTATGGAGACATGAATGAAGAAGACCTTTGTTATCAACTATCTTAAGGGACCAGTCTACATATTTACTTCAAGGAATTTTGTTTGTTTAACCATGTCTTTCAGAAAGAAACTATTAAGAGAGTCAGTGAAATGTAAAGTTTAGCCATTTGGGATATACTGTTTGTTAATACCAGGTTTAGTTTTCAATATCATGTTGTTTTACTACATGAGTTTTTATTGAAAATAATAAATGAATGAGTTTTGGAAACAAACAGATCTGGATTTGAATCTGGCTCTGATATTTATTAGATGTGCTGCCTTAGACTAGTTACTTATTTTTTTATTTTTAAAATTTTATTATTATACTTTAGGTTTTAGGGTACATGTGCACAATGTGCAGGTTTGTTACATATGTATCCATGTGCCATGTTGGTTTGCTGCACCCATTAACTCGTCATTTAGCATTAGGTATATCTCCTAATGCTGTCCTTCCCCCCTCCCCCCACCCCACAACAGTCCCCGGAGTGTGATGTTCCCCTTCCTGTGTCCATGAGTTCTCATTGTTCAATTCCCACCTATGAGTGAGAACATGCGGTGTTTGGTTTTTTGTCCCTGTGATAGTTTACTGAGAATGATGGTTTCCAGTTTCATCCATGTCCCGACAAAGGACATGAACTCATCATTTTTTATGGCTGCATAGTATTCCATGGTGTATATGTGCCACATTTTCTTAATCCAGTCTATCGTTGTTGGACATTTGGGTTGGTTCCAAGTCTTTGCTATTGTGAATAGTGCCGCAATAAACATACGTGTGCATGTGTCTTTATAGCAGCATGATTTATAGTCCTTTGGGTATATACCCAGTAATGGGATGGCTGGGTCAAATGGTATTTCTAGTTCTAGATCCCAGACTAGTTACTTCTTTTAGTTTCAGTTTCCTCATCTTTAAAATGAGGATAATGATGGTATGGGGATTAAATTAGATCATTCATATGAAGTAATGAACAGAGCCTGATACAGATTGAACTCTCAATTAATGTTAGTTGCCATTTATCTTAGTCTGTTTGTGCTGCAACAACAGAATACCACAGACTAATTTATAATGAATAGAAATTTATTTTTTCACAGTTCTGGAGGATGGGAAGTCCAAGTTCAAGACACTGGTGTTTGGTGAGGGCCTTCTTGCTGCATTATCACATGGCAAAAGGTGGAAGAACATAGAGACAAAAAGGGGGCAAATTTGTTTTTGCCTTTTTATAATGGCATTAATCTTACCCATGAGAGCAGAGCCTTCCTGGCCCTATCACTTCCCAAAGGTCCCATTTCCTAACATTACCACAATGGCAGCCAGATTTTAACATGAGTTTTGAAGGACAAATATTCAGACCATAGCTCTATTATATGTTATATTGTAAAAGTAGAAAGGCAGTTGCATTAAATATCTTGTGTAGTCCTGGTGTGATTCCATCCTGTGTGCTGTTCTCTGGAGCAGCAATTGATATTTATCTCCATCTGGCTTCTCTCCCACCTGAGTGTATGCTACCACCAAGTGAAGACTGATGGACATGACCATGAGCCCCCTGAGGCCCTAGAACTATCTTTTTTTGTCGTGAGCTAAAGGCCCTCAAAGATTAGTACGTTAAAGTGGGTAATGATGAAAATGAGCACCAGTTATCTTTAAGAATAATCAGTTTAGAATACCAGAAATTATTGTTCCTAACTGTAACTTTGTACCCTTCGACCAATTTCTCCCTATGCCCCCATGCTCTCCCCTTCCTGGCCTCTGGTAACCATTATACTACTTTCTACTTTTTTTTCATGAATAATCAGATTACTTTTTTATTGTTCATTTTAAAAAGTTTTATTATATTTTACTTTAAGTTCTAGGATACATGTGCAGAAAGTGGAGGTTAGTTACATAGACTATAGCTAACAGTAATGTATTGTGAATTTCAAAGTAGCTAGAAGGATTTTAATGTTATCACCACAAAGAAACAATAAATGTTTAAAGTGAAAGATATGCTAATTACTTTGATTTGATCATTATACAATGTACCATGCGTTGAAACATCACACTGTATCTTATAAATATGTACAATTATTATGTGAAAATTCCAAATAAAATAAAACTTTAAAAACTGGATATTTCACATATTCACAAATTTGTTTGTAAATTAATATCAAATTTAATCCAATAAACAAATATTTGGATTAAAAAAAGAATAGTCAGTTGAGGGACTGGTGCAAAGGATGAATTGTACATTGTTGAAGCAGAGGCAACGAATGATGAAGGCAGGTTAATTGAAATAACACAGGCAACTTTGAAAATGTCTTCACAGCCAATGGGTTCCTTAAGGGCTTTAAAAAATTTTTATTTTAAGTTCTGGGGTACATGTGCAGGATGCGTAGGTTTGTTACATAGGTAAATGTGTGCCATGGCGATTTGCTGTACCTATATACCCATCACCTCAGTATTGAGCCCAGTATGCCTTAGCTATTTTTCCTGATGCTGTCCCTCCCCCTGCCACCTCCACCCCTAACAGGTCCCAGTGTGTGTTGTTCCCCTCCCTGTGTCCATGTGTTATCATTGCTCAGCTCCCACTTATGAGTGAGAACATGTAGTGTTTGGTTTTCTGTTCATATGTTAGTTTGCTGAGAATGATGGCTCCAGCTTGATCCATGTCCCTCCAAAGGACATGATCTCATTCCTTTCTATGGCTGCATAGTATTCCATGGTGTACATTTACCACATTTTCTTTCTCCAGTCTATCATTGGTGGGCATTTGGGTTGATTCCATGTCTTTGCTATTGTGAATAGTGTTGCAGTGAACATACACATGCATGCATCTTTATAATAGAATGATTTATATTCCTTTGGGTATATACCCAGTAATGGGATTGCTGGATCAAATGGTATTTCTGGATCTAGGTCTTTGAGGAATCATCACACTGTCTTCCACAATGGTTGAACTAATTTACATTCCCACCAACAATGTAAAAGCATTCCTATCTCTCCACAGCCTTGCCAGTATCTGTTGTTTCTTGACTTTTTAATAATCACCATTCTGACTGGCGTGAGATGGTGTCTCATTGTGTTTTTGATTTGCATTTCTCTAATGATCCGTGATGTTGAGCTTTTTTTCACATGTTTGTTGGCTGCATAAGTGTCTTCTTTTGAGAAGTGTCTGATCTTGTCCTTTGCTCACTTTTTAAACGTTTTTTTTTTCTCTTGTAAATTTGTTTAAGTTTCTTGTGGACTCTGGATATTATATCTTTGTCAGATGGATAGGTTGCAAAAATTTTCTCTCATTCTGTAGGTTGTCTGTTTACTCTGATGATGGTTTCTTTTTCTGCGCAAAAGCTCTTTAGTTTAATTAGATCCTTTTTGTCAATTTTTGCTTTTGTCCCTTGAAGGCTTTGAAATAACACTTGTGGTCTTCTGGTTCAAGTGTAGTTCAGGGCCAGTGCATATTAGTGGACAGTGCTTAGTAACTATGGAGGAAGATGCAGAGTCAGAAGATGAAGAGGAAGAGGATGTGAAACTTTTAAGTATATCTAGAAGGCAGTCCACCTGTGGAGATGATAGAAAGTTTCCACAGAGAAAAGTAAAACTTGCTGCTGATGAAGATGATGATGATGATTTTGATAATGAGGAAACTGAAGAAAAAGCTGTAGTGAATAAATCTGTCTGAGATACTTCTGCCAAAAATCAAACCAGAATGGAAAAAGACTAAAAATCATTAACAAGAAGATCTAAAAGTAAAGAATTCTTCAAAAAAACAGGAAAAAAATCCTGAAAACACCAAAAGGACCTAATTCTGTAGAAGACATCAAAGCCAAAATGCAAGCAAGTATAGGAAAAGGTGGTTCTCTTCCCAAAGTGGGAGCCCAGTTCATCAGTTATGTAAATAATTGCTTCTGGATGAATAAACAGGAGGCTATTCAAGATCTCTGGCAGTGGAGAAAGTCTCCTTAAGAAAATAGTTTAAACAGTTTGTTAAAAATTTCCCATCTTATTTCATTTCTATAACAGTTGATATCTAGATGTCTGTTTGATAACACAGAGTGAGAACTTTCCCTACCGTCTTTGATAAATGTACAGGCTCCACTGCTAAGAATGTGTTTTCCAAAATGCCTATTTGGTTTTTAAAGATGGATCTCCACCCTCTGCCTGGTTTTAAGTATGTATGAAATGTGTGCTAGGATATAGTAGTTGCAGTGGCCAGACATGGAAATGGCGGGGAGACAAAAATGTACATGTGAAATAAACTCAATGTTTTAATAAAGTAAAAAAAATTGTAATATTCAGCCTTCTGACATCAAACTATTTTTCTCACAGAATCTTATAACTGAAAAAACTGTATTTGAGTATAATATTCCTCTATTCATTTATTTCTTAAGCTTTATTTTATTTAGTACTCTCATTCTTTGCCCATATGGTAACAAACATCTTAATAAAAATGGAAAAAGCATTAGCTTTGGATAACTGTGTTCATCCTAATGGTCATGCTGAATTGACCAGACAACTTTGACTAAATTAACTGTATTTGTTTGTACTTCCATTTGCAATTTTTAATCTGAGTCTTCTCTCTCAATCTCTCTTTTATCTCTGTTACTCCCGTCCTGGTCAAGTTGGCATTCACACCCAGCAGTTTCTCCATGGGTTTTGTCCTGGAAGGAAGGTTTTGTTACTTGATTTTGAGATTTTATAAGAGCCACGCTCCTCCAGCCCCTTCAGCCCTCCCTTACTGAGAACGTTTTGCACTACAAATTGGAACGTGCAGAGTTCTTTCGAGTCTCAGCTACTGTCCTCACATTGGCCTGCTGTGCTTCCCAGGGACCACTGGTTGATAATTTTTGAGTTTTCCTGTTCTCAGATCCCTCAGATATTCTGCTGCTTTCTCTTATCTCTTACATGGTAGCTGATACCCTATAGGTCTTGTGGCTGGCTGTTGTTTAATCCCCATCTGTTCATATTTTCAGGTTGCTGGGGAAATCTTAGCACTTCATTGTTACCATGGTGTAAATATTGGCCGTGAGTTTTTGGTTTTGATATTCTACTTGCTCTGTCTATTTTTATGTGGTGGGGGTGGTGGGTTGGGGAGATTTAAAAACTATATTGTAGTTGCCATCATCTTCCCAGAATTCCTCCCTGATCAGTCCCTTTTTCACATTTATCTCTCTATTTGAGATATTGCCAACAGTTTTCTGGAAGTGCTGACCCACAGGTTAATTAAATGGAAACTAGATTGTGATAAAAGAAACTAGCCTCACTGGAGGTGGCTTGCTGGTACAATTCTTTTAACGTGGGCATTTAATTTTTCTGGATGTGTCTGTCTGGGGCTTGGGATACATTACTTCCTTATTACTCAATTTGCAAATATGGTGACAGTGTATATATCATTTTTATGCATTTCAGATATGCCGTGAGTCAATTTCTGTTCTCCTGCTCTATAAACATGAGAATTACTTTAAAAAATGGATTTAGCACCATTAGCTTAAGATTCAGGTATTGGTGTTAATTCTCCATCATGGGAATTGTAAAGGGGTTTTACTTTTTGCCCTGTTGAGTATGTTTAAGTGTTCCTGTGTGAGAGAGTTGCTTTCTTTTCTTTCCCTGACCTCATGTCTTTCTTGGTCTTAAAAACCATTCAGGCCTGTAGTCCCAGCTAATCGGGAGGCTGAGGCAGGAGAATGGTGTGAACCTGGGAGGCGGAGCTTGCAGTGAGCCAAGATCGTGCCACTGCACTCCAGCCTGGGCAACAGAGCGAGACTCCGTCTCAAAAAACAAAACGAAACAAAACAAAACAAAACAAAACAAAAACAAAACAAAGAAACAAACAAAACAAAACAAAACCATCCAGGTTGGGAATAAAGGAGGTGAAGGCTTTCTTAGGGTTTTCACTGGCTTCAAACCTAGTGTCAACTAAACAAGTCTAATTTCTTTTGGAACTTTGCCTCTTTTTTGAGGAAATTAATCATTGCAGAAATAAACATTCATTTGGTCATTTGAAATCTTATGAATTTTTGTTTGAGTTTAAAATTGATTAGAAGTGATGCTGGTAGTAGTCTGGGGTGAGTGAGAAAGGAAGGAAGCAGAATTATCCCCCCAAATCTATCACACACCAAGGGCATTTTCTGAAAAATTATTATTGTGAGCATGTTGTTAGACTTTACTATGAAAGGTGAGTGGATTAGCAATTTTACCTAATTCACAGGAGAGGAAAATAGGAATCTGAGAAATTTCTAAAAGACCTAGAAGATATAATTAATTCTCAAACTTCTTCCTTGTGTTCTATGCTCAGCTATAGAAATGTCTGATTTTTCAACAGCAATAATCATTGATTACCTACACTTTCTCTTACAATAACAATTTTTACCTAATTTTCAGAGAGGTGCAGAGAGCCCTAATTTTGGGAACTGTAGTAATTGCTACTGATTATACACATTTTTTGGGGGGGTACATAAATGGACTTTGATGTACTTGGAGTTGGGTGATTTACAATAGGAGAGGTTTTCTCCATATTTTACCTCACTTCTTGTCTCAGCACAGCCCATCTGCTCCTCTCTGGAGTCTTGCTGTGTGTGGTACCCGGTTCATGACTACTTAATGTCCAGTTCTTCACCCTTGCCAGGCTATTTTCCACCATCTGAAAAGCCTCCCATGTCAACCATATTAGTAAGAGTTAATCTGTCTCTTCTTATCTTGATCGAAACTCAATTCCTACAGAAAATCTTCTATAAATGCTATTCCCTCCGAGTGTGCCATTGGGGCACCATCCCTCTGGCATGTGTATATTCAGTTTGAATAATAATGCTTCTCACTGCATTTAATGTACTTTCAGTGCAAGCCGAGATCTTAATAAATAATTCTTAACTAACTAACCTATCACCTTTCCTTGTAGGAAAACCCGTAGGTTAACCTCATGTATCAAAAGTTTTTATTCAGGTTTTGAGTGTTTTAGCATAAAACAAATGTTCTATGACAACTAGAGAAGGATGAGTTTAGGTGAATTAAGTTTTATAGTGCAACTTGGTTATTTGTATATCAGCACTTAAATATAACATGTAGTAATAACTATATAAATGTTTTTTTAATTATAAAAGGAACAGTTATATATAACTGTGTACCAGGCACTTTGCCAAGGAATCTGGATCATCCTGTTTAGGAAGTATGTGTTATTATTGTACTTACTTTACAAATGGTGACCTTGATATTTAAAGAAGCTGGATAACTTGTGGGAGATTACTCAGGCAATAAATGGCAGACCTGTGGTTTCTTTACAGGCAGTCTGAATCTAGAGCTTACATTAACTACTTCATTCAATCCTAATTCCAAGAATAAGAACACCATGATAAATCATCTTTTTTTCCTGTCCATTTTACCGTACCTAGGCAGATTTCAATAGCCCAGAGCAGTGCTTCACAAAAACTTTTTCTTGATAACCAGCATCAGAATCACTATATTGTATAACTGATTCATTGACTAAGCATTGGCATGTGGGATATAATCTAAGTGCAGCTTTGTTTTTTTCTCTCACTATCCTAGCTTTGTTTGGAGGTCCAGTCCACACTGACTCTTGCTTTAGGAAGTTCTCTGCAGCAGAATCTAAAACAATTTGAGGTCTGCTCGCTGTCCTATATGACCTACCTGGTTTAGAGGAAACATGCATATATCCATTACCCCCATAAATTCTGGGAGCAAAGACTAAACTAAGCTGGTGGGGCTGAGTTCAGCCTGTGCTCCCAGAATCTATGGGGTAAGGGATATATGCAAGTTTTCATATGTATATATCCTCAGGCACGTTCACTTTTTCAGCAGTAAGTTGAGCCTGCTGTCTTTCGATAGCCAGGAACACATTTCAGGCTCTGTGAATGATCTCATGGGAGTCCCCTGTCTTTGCACACTCTGACCCTTTTTTATATCCTTGTTTAGATGAGGCATCCAATGCGATGGAACTAGTTTGAATAATTTCTTTTGTGGATTCTGCACATGGGAGGAGTGAGTGAGGGGTGTGACTCCTACTCACTTTGGTATCTGTCATATTGGTGCCAGTGCAGGACATTTCATTTTGTCCCTCCAGACTCTCTCTCAAGTAAGTCCTCTCTGTCTTCTTGTGCAGCCCAAGAGGCTGAGCTGTACAGACTGTATCAATGTGCTCCTAAGGGAGCCCTCTGGCTTCCTGTTGCCATTTGTCAATTGAGAGTATCAGGAGAAGCAAGAAGAAGGGAGAAGAGTAAGGTGGGGGTATTGTTTCCCTGGGTTCCCTCTTTGGGTTTCCTTGGGCTGCCTGCTTCCCTCAACAAACACCACAGCTTTTGTCAAGCAGTTCTCTCCACCCACTGCCTGTACTCTCTGATTCTGGTAACTAGTCTCTTTCCTTGCCCTTTCAGGTCTAGGGAAGTTAATAGGTGCCTTGTTGTTTCTAGTCTTGGGGTGCTGCATTAACCCTTGTGGTTTCCCTATATGCTACTTACACCTTTTGTGAATTCTGCCTTTATGAAACAACCCTCAGTTATCTCCTTCAGTGTGACATATCTTTCCTGGTGGGATCCTATTTGATATGACACCTCAGTTGACAGTGACATAGAGATGCTGCCCTTTTAGCATCCTGTTACACATGTTAAAAGTATAGATTCCTTAGATCCCCATCAGACCTACCGAATCACAATTTCTGGTGGTAGCATTTGAGATCCTGCATTTTAAATAAGCATCTCAGATGATTCTAATGCTCACTGGAGATCCAGATTTAATAGAAGCTGTATTAATTTGTCCTTGCACTGCTGTAAAGAAATACCTGAGACTAGGTAATTCATAAAGAGAAAAGGTTTAATTGGCTCATTGTTCCACAGGCTGCACAGGAAGCATGGCTGGGGAGGCCTCAGGAAATTTTCAAGTATGGCAGAAGGTGAAGGGGAAGTAGACATATCTTACATGGCTGGATCAGGAGGAAGAGAGCGAAGTGGGAGGTGCTACACACCTTTAAACAACCAGATCTCATGAGAACTCACTGTCATGAGAAAAGCAAAGAGAAAATCCAGCCCCATGACCCAGTTACCTCCCATCAGGCGTCTCCTACTATATTGAGGATGCCAATTTGACATGAGATTTGGGTGTGGACACAAATCCAAACCATATAATTCCACCCCTGTCCCTCCCAAATCTTATGTCCTCCCACATTGCAAAGTACGATCATTGGCTGGGTACAGTGGCTCATGCCTGTAATCATAGCACTTTGGGAGGCTGAGGCAGGTGGATCACTTGAGGTCAGGAGTTTGAGACCAGCCTGGCCAACATGGTAAAACCCCATCTCTACTAAAAATATACAAAAATTAGCCAGGTGTGGTGGCGTGTGCCTGTAGTCCCAGCTACTTGGGAGGCTGAGACAGGAGAATTGCTTGAACCTGGGAGGCAGGAGTTGCAGTGAGCCAAGATCCCCCCACTGTACTCCAGCCTGGATGACAGAGTGAGAGTCTGTCTCAAGAAAAAAAAAAAATCTGTTCTCAACAGTCCCCCAAATATTAACTCATTTCAACACTATACTAACTCAAAAGTCCACAGTCCAAAGTCTCATCTGAGAGAAAGCAAGTCCCTTCTGCTTATAAGCCTGTAAAATAAAACAAAACAAGTTACTTTCAAAATACAGTGGGGGTACAGGCATTGGGTAAATATACCCATTCCAAAAGGAGAAATCAGTCAAAAAAGGGGGACTACAGGCCCTGTGCAAGTCCAAAACCCAGCAGGGCAGTCATTAAATCCTAAAGCTCCCAAATAATCTCCTTTGACTCCATGTCTCATATCCAGGCCACACTAATGCAAGGGGTGGGCTCCCAAGGCCTTGCGCAGTTCCACTGCTGTGGCTCTGCAGGGCTCAGCTCCCATGGCTGCACTCATGGCTAGCATTGAGTGCCTGTGGCCTTTCCCGGTGCATGGTGCAAGTCAGTGTATCTACCATTCTGGGGTCTGGAGGGCAGTAGCCCTCTTCTCACAGTAGCTCTCTCATGGTAGCTGTGAGAAGAGGACTACCATGTGTGGTAGATCTGTGTGGGGCTCCAACCCCACATTTCCCCTCTGTACTGCCCTAGTAGAGGTTCTCCATGAGGGCTCTGCCCCTGCAGCACACTTCTGTGTGGACATCCAAGTGTTTTCATACAACCTCTGAAAGCTAGACAGAGACTCCCAAGTGTTAACTCTTACCTTCTGTGTACCTGCAGGCTTAGCACAGTGTGGAGGTACCAAGGCCTAATTAGGGCTTGTACTCTCTGGAGCAGCAGCCTGAGACATATCTGGGGCCCTTTTATCCATTGCTGGAGCCGGAGTGACTTGGATGCAGGGAGCAGTATCCTGAGGTTGTGCAGGGCAGTGGGGCCCTGGGCCTGGGCCATGAAACCACTCTTCCCTCCAAGACCTCTGGGCCTATGATGGGAAGGGCTGCCAGGAAGGTCTCTGAAATGCCTTAGAGGCTTTTTTCACATTTTCTTGGCTATTAACATTTGGCTACTCTTTACTTATGCAAATTTCTACAGCAGGCTTGAATTCCTCCCTAGAAAATGGGTTTTTGTTTTCTACCACATGATTAAGTTGCAAAGTTTTCAAACTTTTGTGTTCTACTTCCATTTAAAATAGAACTCCCAGTTTCAAAACATCTCTTTGCTCATGCATACACTGTTAGAAGCAGCCAGGCTACATCTTGAATGCTTTGCTGCTTAGAAATTTCTTCTGCCAAATACCCTAAATCATTGTTCTCAAGTTCAAAGTTCCACAGATCCCTAGAGCAGAGGCACAGTGCTGCCACTGTCTTTGCTAAAGCATAGCAAGAGTGACCTTTACTTCAATTCCAAATAAGTTTTGCATTTCCATCTGATATTACCTCAGACTGGACTTTGTTGTCCATATCACTATCAGCATTTTGACCACAACAATTAAACATGTCTCTAGGAAGTTATTCTGAGCCCTCCACACTCTTCCATCCTCTGCCCATTATACAGTTCCAAAGTAACTTCCACATTTTCAGGTATCTTTATAGCAATGCCCTACTCCTATGTACCAATTTTCTGTATTAGTTTGTTCTTACATTGCTATAAACAACTACCCGAGACTGGGTAATTTATAAAGAAAAGAAGTTTAATTGGCTCCTGGTTCCACAGGCTGCACAGGAAACATGGCTATGGAGACTTCATGAAACTGTCAATCATGGTAGAAGGTAAAGGGGAAGCAGACACATCTTACATAGCTGGAGCAGGAGGAAGAGAGTGAAGGGGAGGTATACACTTTTAAACAACCAGATCTCATGAGGACTCATTATCATGAGAACAGCAAGGGGGAAATCTGCCCCCATGATCCAGTCACCTCCCAACAGGCCTCTCCTACAACACTGGGGATGACAAGTTGACATGAGATTTGGGTGGGGACACAAATCCAAACCGTATCAGAAGCTTAACACCAGGAAGTAGAAATCCTGGTGTTTTGAGTGAGACCCAACAGGCAGGAGTTTAACCAGGGTATGCCAGCCTAGAAGGCTTAATGAGTTCAAATTGGCAAAGTGCTTTAAGATTCAATAATAGAAAAAACAATATGTTCATACCACCCTTGTAGCATTTGTGTCTTCTTATATTTTCTTCAAAAGTTGACTTAATTCTTTTGATCAAATTGATTATTTTTCCACCATTGTATAGCTCCTATGGGTGGTTTTAAAAATATTTTTCTTGAGATTATAGACATGGCTTACCAGTATCAGTTCAAGTTATTGTGGCCTAATACATATATCTAATATCATTGTTGTTAATACTTCAATTACATAAATAGTTTTTGAAATAACTCTTATTGCTAAATGTTTTCTAGAATATTTTTTAAAAAGGAGAGTTTTGGAATTACTTTTAATAATGATATGGCAGGCATAGTAGTTTCCCTTGCTGCAAATGTCCATGTCCTAATCCCTGGAACCTGTGAATATGTTAGATCACATGGCAAAGGGAAATTAGAATTGCAGATGAAGTTAAGATTGCTAATCAGATGACCTTGAGATATTAAGATTATCCTGAATTACCCACTGGTCCCAATGTAATCACAAGGGTCTTTACAGTGCAAAAGGGAAGCAGACGTCAGAGTGAGGTGATATGAAAATGAGTAGACCTATTTTGGCTTGAAAATGGAAGGGGCTACAAACCAAGGAATAAAGGCTGCCTCTGGGAGAGGGAGAGTCTTAAAAAGGCAAGGAAACAGATTCTCCCCTAGAGCCTCCAGAAAGGAACACAGCCCTGATGATTCCATGATTTTAGCTTAGTGAGACCCATGTTGGGCTTTTAACCTACAGAAATATGAGATAATTTGTTTTAAGCCACTAAAGTTATTGGTAATTTATTGGTAATTGGTAATTTGTTACAGCTGCAGTAGAAGACTGACATAAAGACTTACAACAAATGGGTGGGAGGTGGTTTCAAATAATAAATCAATACTTTAACTGGAGTCATTTACCCTGTAAGCCTCTGAGTATGCAATGGCTATAATTGTCATATTTGAATATTTGAAAATTTAATTCATTCCTTTGGAGACTTAGTGAGTGATATCATGACTTTTTGATATTTTAATTATGAGGTTGGTATGGGAGCAAATTATGCACAGGGAGTGACAACTAGGAACCTGTGGTGCACTACTGGACCCATTCTAAGCCAGGGCTTGACTGATGCTGCCTAGAATGTCACTGACTTTCATTCTGAAGATCAGCCCCGTAAGAGATGATATCTCCATAGAGATCCTGTTCTTTTATGTCTCTGGGAGCCTGTCAGCTCATTCCCGTGTAGGTAAAGAGGCTGGTCAAGGAGCAGGAACATTTCTGCCCGGGAGAGTGGTTCATGCTCCTGAAGTGGGATCTGAACAGCAGCCCAGGGAGGCAGCTATCTTTTGTGTCTCCCTCTTGTTTGGGAGTGGATATGGAACTCTTAAGAGTTCCCACCATTCACTGTATTGCTTAATGGGCAGCTCTTGAGACCTGGTTATGTTGAACCAATGAACAAATAATCTTCAGTTGCCCAATCGTGTTCCCTTTCTGAACACAAATTTTTGATGCAGGTGAAGAAAACATGCCAATACTGTTGGCCTTTTATCCTTTCTTTTGTTACCCATTTTGTTATGGGAGGGATCTGGTTTTCTCTTCCTTGAATCTTCCCATTATTCCTTCTTTGGAAAGGTTTTGGAAGGTAACATTTGGGGTGGCTAGAAATATCCTCTGTGAATATTTCCACAGACCAGAGAGGCTCTGGGGTCTCATGGAGGCCAGAGCAGGGTCCTGAGGTGTAGAGAAAGTGGAGGAATGGCTGATTTAAGGGAATAAGGTATGGGGTCCTTGAGGTCTCCACCTCATCCACCTCAGCTGAGTAGAGTAGAAAGCAGATGGGATTTCCAAGTGGAAACTTCGCCTAGGAACATTTGCCTAGAATGTCTTCTTGTGTTATGTCTCTTGGGCAGCTAAGGAAGAGACTAGGTGGCTGGACAGTGCATAGTTTAGTTTTGCTGAAACTCTCGTAAGAATCAGAAAATATTTTTTATCTATAAAAACTTCTTAATTATTTAATAAGGTTTCAGCTACTTTCAGAACATTTTGCTTTTTTAATGAGAGAAGTAAATTCATAACCTTTATTATTGGATGTTTTCAATAATCAAAGTTATGTATGTACATGGCTTAGAAAATCAAATATTCTTTGAGGTTTTGACAGTGGCATCCTTGAACTACCTGCTGTACCCTCATTTCTGATTTCCAGAGGCAATTTGGATATACTCTCCCAATTCTTGTATTAAACATTTTATGTTTGCTATCATATTTTTAATTCCCTAGAACTGATTTTTGATTTCTGAATGCTGACAAGGATTTCCTCCTCAGGCTCTGTCAAATTTTCTTCCTGACTAGGCCTTGGCCTGCTGAGCCCAGTTTTAGCAAGAATTCTTCTATGCCAGTTTACTGAGAATCCCCCATTCTTTTTTTTTATTGCTCCTTTTTTGATTATTATTATACTTTAGGTTTTAGGGTACATGTGCACAATGTGCAGGTTTGTTACATATGTATCCATGTGCCATGTTGTTTTGCTGCACCCATTAACTCGTCATTTAGCATTAGGTATATCTCATAATGCTGTCACTCCCCCCTCCCCCCACCCCACAAGAGTCCCCGAAGTGTGATGTTCCCCTTCCTGTGTCCATGAGTTCTCATTGTTCAATTCCCACCTATGAGTGAGAACATGCGGTGTTTGGTTTTTTGTCCTTGCGATAGTTTACTGAGAATGATGGTTTCCAGTTTCATCCATATCCCTACAAAGGACATGAACTCATCATTTTTTATGGCTGCATAGTATTCCATGGTGTATATGTGCCACACTTTCTTTTTTTTTTTTTTTTTTTTTTTTTTTTTTTTTTTTTTTTTTTTTTTTTTATTATACTTTAGGGTTTTAGGGTACATGTGCACAATGTGCAGGTTTGTTACATATGTATCCATGTGCCATGTTGATTTCCTGCACCCATTAATTCGTCATTTAGCATTAGGTGTATCTCCTAATGCTGTCCCTCCCCCCTCCCCCCACCCCACAACAGTCCCCGGAGCGTGATGTTCCCCTTCCTGTGTCCATGAGTTCTCATTGTTCAATTCCCACCTATGAGTGAGAACATGCGGTGTTTGGTTTTTTGTCCTTGCGATAGTTTACTGAGAATGATGTTTTCCAGTTTCATCCATGTCCCTACAAAGGACACGAACTCATCATTTTTTATGGCTGCATAGTATTCCATGGTGTATATGTGCCACATTTTCTTAATCCAGTCTATCGTTGTTGGACATTTGGGTTGGCTCCAACTCTTTGCTATTGTGAATAGTGCCGCAATAAACATACGTGTGCATGTGTCTTTATAGCAGCATGATTTATAGTCCTTTGGGTATATACCCAGTAATGGGATGGCTGGGTCAAATGGTATTTCTAGTTCTAGATCCCTGAGGAATCGCCACACTGACTTCCACAATGGTTGAACTAGTTTACAGTCCCACCAACAGTGTAAAAGTGTTCCTATTTCTCCACATCCTCTCCAGCACCTGTTGTTTCCTGATTTTTTAATGATGGCCATTCTAACTGGTGTGAGATGGTATCTCACTGTGGTTTTGATTTGCATTTCTCTGATGGCCAGTGATGAGGAGCATTTCTTCATGTGTTTTTTGGCTGTATAAATGTCTTCTTTTGAGAAGTGTCTGTTCATGTCCTCTGCCCACTTTTTGATGGGGTTGTTTGTTTTTTTCTTGTAAATTTGTTTGAGTTCATTGTAGATTCTGGATATTAGCCCTTTGTCAGATGAGTAGGTTGCAAAAATTTTCTCCCATTGTGTAGGTTGCCTGTTCACTCTGATGATAGTTTCTTTTGCTGTGCAGAAGCTCTTTAGTTTAATGAGATCCCATTTGTCGATTTTGGCTTTTGTTGCCATTGCTTTTGGTGTTTTAGACATGAAGTCCTTGCCCACGCCTATGTCCTGAATGGTATTGCCTAGGTTTTCTTGTAGGATTTTAATGGTTTTAGGTCTAACATATAAGTCTTTAATCCATCTTGAATTAATTTTTGTATAAGGTGTAAGGAAGGGATCCAGTTGCAGCTTTCTACATATGGCTAGCCAGTTTTCCCAGCACCATTTATTAAATAGGGAATCCTTTCCCCATTTCTTGTTTTTGTCAGGTTTGTCAAAGATCAGATAGTTGTAGCTATGCGGCATCATTTCTGAGGGCTCTGTTCTGTTCCATTGATCTATGTCTCTGTTGTGGTACCAGTACCATGCTGTTTTGGTTACTGTAGCCTTGTAGTATAGTTTAAAGTCAGGTAGCGTGATGCCTCCAGCTTTGTTCTTTTGGCTTAGGATTGACTTGGCGATGCGGGCTCTTTTTTGGTTCCATATGAACTTTAAAGTAGTTTTTTCCAATTCTGTGAAGAACGTCATTGGTAGCTTGATGGGGATGGCATTGAATCTATAAATTACCTTGGGCAGTATGGCCATTTTCACGATATTGATTCTTCCAACCCATGAGCATGGAATGTTCTTCCATTTGTTTGTATCCTCTTTTATTTCATTGAGCAGTGGTTTGTAGTTCTCCTTGAAGAGGTCCTTCACATCCCTTGTAAGTTGGATTCCTAGGTATTTTATTCTCTTTGAAGCAATTGTGAATGGGAGTTCACTCATGATTTGGCTCTCTGTTTGTCTGTGATTGGTGTACAAGAATGCTTGTGATTTTTGTACATTAATTTTGTATCCTGAGACTTTGCTGAAGTTGCTAATCAGCTTAAGGAGATTTTGGGCTGAGACAATGGGGTTTTCTAGATATACAATCATGTCATCTGCAAACAGGGACAATTTGACTTCCTCTTTTCCTAATTGAATACCCTTTATTTCCTTCTCCTGCCTGATTGCTCTCGCCAGAACTTCCAGCGCTATGTTGAATAGGAGCGGTGAGAGAGGGCATCCCTGTCTTGTGCCAGTTTTCAGAGGGAATGCTTCCAGTTTTTGCCCATTCAGTATGATATTGGCTGTGGGTTTGTTGTAGATAGCTCTTATTATTTTGAGATACGTCCCATCAATACCTAATTTATTGAGAGTTTTTAGCATGAAGGGTTGTTGAATTTTGTCAAAGGCCTTTTCTGCATCTATTGAGATAATCATGTGGTTTTTGTCTTTGGTTCTGTTTATATGCTGGATTACATTTATTGATTTGCGTATGTTGAACCAGCCTTGCATCCCAGGGATGAAGCCCACTTGATCATGGTGGATAAGCTTTTTGATGTGCTGCTGGATTCGGTTTGCCAGTATTTTATTGAGGATTTTTGCATCAATGTTCATCAAGGATATTGGTCTGAAATTCTCTTTTTTGGTTATGTCTCTGCCAGGTTTTGGTATTAGGATGATGCTGGCTTCGTAAAATGTGTTAGGGAGGATTCCCTCTTTTTCTATCGATTGGAATAGTTTCAGAAGGAATGGTACCAGTTCCTCCTTGTACCTCTGGTAGAATTCAGCTGTGAATCCATCAGGTCCTGGACTCTTTTTGGTTGGTAAGCTATTGATTATTGCCACAATTTCAGAACCTGTTATTGGTCTATTCAGAGATTCAACTTCTTCCTGGTTTAGTCTTGGGAGGGTGTATTTGTCGAGGAATTTATCCATTTCTTCCAGATTTTCTAGTTTATTTGCATAGAGGTGTTTGTAGTATTCTCTGATGGTAGATTGTATTTCTGTGGGATCGGTGGTGATATCCCCTTTTTCGTTTTTTATTGCATCTATTTGATTCTTCTCTCTTTTCTTCTTTATTAGTCTTGCTAGCGGTCCATCAATTTTGTTGATCTTTTCAAAAAACCAGCTCCTGGATTCATTAATTTTTTGAAGGGTTTTTTGTGTCTCTATTTCCTTCAGTTCTGCTCTGATTTTAGTTATTTCTAGCCTTCTGCTAGCTTTTGAATGTGTTTGCTCTTGCTTTTCTAGTTCTTTTAATTGTGATGTTAGGGTGTCAATTTTGGATCTTTCCTGCTTTCTCTTGTGGGCATTTAGTGCTATAAATTTTCCTCTACACACTGCTTTGAATGTGTCCCAGAGATTCTGGTATGTTGTGTCTTTCTTCTCGTTGGTTTCAAAGAACATCTTTATTTCTGCCTTCATTTCATTATGTACCCAATAGTCATTCAGGAGCAGGTTGTTCAGTTTCCATGTAGTTGAGCGGTTTTGACTGAGTTTCTTAATCCTGAGTTCTAGTTTGATTGCACTGTGGTCTGAGAGACAGTTTGTTATAATCTCTGTTCTTTTACATTTGCTGAGAAGAGCTTTACTTCCAACTATGTGGTCAATTTTGGAATAGGTGTGGTGTGGTGCTGAAAAAAATGTATATTCTGTTGATTTGGGGTGGAGAGTTCTGTAGATGTCTATTAGGTCCACTTTGTGTAGAGCTGAGTTCAATTCCTGGATATCCTTGTTAACTTTCTGTCTCGTTGATCTGTCTAATGCTGACAGTGGGGTGTTAAAATCTCCCATTATTATTGTGTGGGAGTTTAAGTCCCTTTGTAGGTCACTGAGGACTTGCTTTATGAATCTGGGTGCTCCTGTGTTGGGTGCATATATATTTAGGATAGTTAGCTCTTCTTGTTGAATTGATCCCTTTACCATTATGTAATGGCCTTCTTTGTCTCTTTTGATCTTTGTTGGTTTAAAGTCTATTTTATCAGAGACTAGGATTGCAACCCCTGCCTTTTTTTGTTTTCCAGTTGCTTGATAGGTCTTCCTCCATCCCTTTATTTTGAGTCTATGTGTGTCTCTGCACGTGAGATGGGTTTCCTGAATACAGCACACTGATGGGTCCTGACTCCTTATCCAGTTTGCCAGTCTGTGTCTTTTGATTGGAGCATTTAGCCCATTTACATTTAACGTGAATATTGTTATGTGTGAATCTGATCCTGTCATTATGATGTTAGTTGGTTATTTTGCTCGTTAGTTGCTATAGTTTCTTCCTAGCCTCGATGGTCTTTACAGTTTGGCATGTTTTTGCAGGGGCTGGTACCGGTTGTTCCTTTCCATGTTTAGTGCTTCCTTCAGGAGCTCTTTTAGGGCAGGCCTGGTGGTGACAAAATCACTCAGCGTTTGCTTGTCTGTAAAGTATTTTATTTCTCCTTCACTTATGAAGCTTAGTTTGGCGGGATAGGAAATTCTGGGTTGAAAATTCTTTTCTTTAAGAATGTTGAATATCGGCCCCCACTCTCTTCTGGCTTGTAGAGTTTCTGCTGAGAGATCAGCTGTTAGTCTGATGGGCTTCCCTTTGTGGGTAACCCGACCTTTCTCTCTGGCTGCCCTTAACATTTTTTCCTTCATTTCCACTTTGGTGAATCTGACAATTATGTGTCTTGGAGTTGCCCTTCTCGAGGAGTATCTTTGTGGCGTTCTCTGTATTTCCTGAATCTGAATGCTGGCCTGCCTTGCTAGATTGGGGAAGTTCTCCTGGATAATATCTTGCAGAGTGTTTTCCAACTTGGTTCCATTCTCCCCATCATTTTCAGGTACACCAATCAGACGTAGGTTTGGTCTTTTCACATAGTCCCAAATTTCTTGGAGGCTTTGTTCATTTCTTTTTATTCTTTTTTCTCTAAACTTCCCTTCTCTCTTCATTTCATTCATTTCATCTTCTATCAGCGATACCCTTTCTTCCAGTTGATCGCATCTGCTACTGAGGCTTCTGCATTCTTCGCGTAGTTCTCGAAACTTGGCTTTCAGCTCCATCATCTCCTTTAAGCCCTTCTCTCCATTGGTTATTCTAGTTATCCATTCTTCTAATTTTTTTTCAAAGTTTTTAACTTCTTTGCTATTGTTTTGAATTTCCTCTCGTAGCTCAGAGTAGTTTGATCGTCTGAAGCCTTCTTCTCTCAACTCATCAAAGTCATCCTCCATCCAGCTTTGTTCCGTTGCTGGTGAGGAACTGCGCTCCTTTGGAGGAGGAGAGGTGCTCTGTTTTTTAGAGTTTCCAGTTTTTTTGGTCTGTTTTTTCCCCATCTTTGTGGTTTTGTCTACTTTTTGTCTTCGATGATGGTGATGTACAGATGGGTTTTGGTGTGGATGTCCTTTCTGTTTGTTAATTTTCCTTCTACCAGACAAGACCCTCAGCTGCAGGTCTGTTGGAGTTTACTAGAGGTCCACTCCAGACCCTGTTTGGCTGGGTGTCAGCACCGGTGGCTGCAGAACAGCGGATTTTCGTGAGACCACAAATTCAGCTGTCTGATAGTTCCTCTGAAAGTTTTGTCTCAGAGGAGTACCCGGTTGAATGAGGTGTCAGTCTGTCCCGCTGGGGGGGTGCCTCCCAGTTAGGCGGCTCAGGGGTGAGGGACCCACTTTAGGAGGCAGTCTGTCCGTTCTCAGATCTCCAGCTGCGTGCTGGGAGAACCACTACTCTCTTCAAAGCTGTCAGTCAGACAGGGACATTTAAGGCTGTGGAGGTTCTCGCTGAGTTTTTGGTTGTCTGTGCCCTGCCCCCAGAGGTGGAGCCTACAGAGGCAGGCGGGCCTCCTTGAGCTGTGGTGGGCTCCACCCAGTTCGAGCTTCCTGGCTGCTTTGTTTACCTAAGCAAGCCTGGGCAATGGCGGGCGCCCCTCCCCCAGCCTCGTTGCCGCCTTGCAGCGTGATCTCAGACTGCTGTGCTAGCAATCAGCGAGACTCTGTGGGCATAGGACCCTCCAAGCCAGGTGCGGGACACAATCTCCTAGTGTGCCGTTTTCCAGGCCCGTTGGAAAAGCGCAGTATTAGGACGGGACTGACCCGATATTCCAGGTGCCGTCTGTTTTCCCTTTCTTTGACTAGGAAAGGGAACTCCCTGACCCCTTGCGCTTCCCGAGTGAGGCAATGCCTCGCCCTGCTTCGGCTCGCGCACAGTGCGCTTCACCGACTGTCCTGAACCCACTGTTAGGCACTCCCTAGTGAGATGAAACCGGTACCTCAAGCAGAAATGCAGAAATCACCCGTCTTCTGTGTCGCTGGGGCTGGGAGCTGGAGACCGGAGCTGTTCCTATTCGGCCATCTTGGCTCCACCCCCAGAAGAATCTGTGCCACACTTTCTTAATCCAGTCTATCGTTGTTGGACATTTGGGTTGGTTCCAAGTCTTTGCTATTGTGAATAGTGCCTCAATAAACATACGTGTGCATGTGTCTTTATAGCAGCATGATTTATAGTCCTTTGGGTATATACCCAGTAATGGGATGGCTGGGTCAAATGGTATTTCTAGTTCTAGATCCCTGAGGAATCGCCACACTGACTTCCACAATGGTTGAACTAGTTCACAGTCCCACCAACAGTGTAAAAGTGTTCCTATTTCTCCACATCCTCTCCAGCACCTGTTGTTTCCTGACTTTTTAATGATGGCCATTCTAACTGGTGTGAGATGGTATCTCACCGTGGTTTTGATTTGCATTTCTCTGATGGCCAGTGATGATGAGCATTTTTTCATGTGTCTTTTGGCTGCATAAATGTCTTCTTTTGAGAAGTGTCTGTTCATGTCCTTCGCCCACTTTTTGATGGGGTTGTTTGTTTTTTTCTTGTAAATTTGTTTGAGTTCATTGTAGATTCTGGATATTAGCCCTTTGTCAGATGAGTAGGTTGCAAAAATTTTCTCCCATTTTGTAGGTTGCCTGTTCACTCTGATGGTAGTTTCTTTTGCTGTGCAGAAGCTCTTGAGTTTAATTAGATCCCATTTGTCAATTTTGGCTTTTGTTGCCATTGCTTTTGGTGTTTTAGACATGAAGTCCTTGCCCATGCCTATGTCCTGAATGGTATTGCCTAGGTTTTCTTGTAGGATTTTAATGGTTTTAGGTCTAACATTTAAGTCTTTAATCCATCTTGAATTAATTTTTGTATAAGGTGTAAGGAAGGGATCCAGTTTCAGCTTTCTACATATGGCTAGCCAGTTTTCCCAGCACCATTTATTAAATAGGGAATCCTTTCCCCATTTCTTGTTTTTGTCAGGTTTGTCAAAGATCAGATAGTTGTAGAAATGTGGCATCATTTCTGAGGGCTCTGTTCTGTTCCATTGATCTATATCTCTGTTGTGGTACCAGTACCACGCTGTTTTGGTTACTGTAGCCTTGTAGTATAGTTTGAAGTCAGGTAGGATGATGCCTCCAGCTTTGTTCTTTTGGCTTAGGATTGACTTGGCGATACGGGCTCTTTTTTGGTTCCATATGAACTTTAAAGTAGTTTTTTCCAATTCTGTGAAGAAAGTCATTGGTAGCTTGATGGGGATGGCATTGAATCTATAAATTAATGGCCATTTTAACGATATTGGGCAGTATGGCCATTTTCACGATATTGATTCTTCCAACCCATGAGCATGGAATGTTCTTCCATTTGTTTGTATCCTCTTTTTTTTCATTGAGCAGTGGTTTGTAGTTCTCCTTGAAGAGGTCCTTCACATCCCTTGTAAGTTGGATTCCTAGGTATTTTATTCTCTTTGAAGCAATTGTGAATGGGAGTTCACTCATGATTTGGCTCTCTGTCTGTTATTGGTGTATAAGAATGCTTGTGATTTTTGTACATTGATTTTGTATCCTGAGACTTTGCTGAAGTTGCTAATCAGCTTAAGGAGATTTTGGGCTGAGACGATGGGTTTTCTAGATATACAATCATGTCATCTGCAAACAGGGACAATTTGACTTCCTCTTTTCCTAATTGAATACCCTTTATTTCCTTCTCCTGCCTGATTGCTCTGGCCAGAACTTCCAGCACTATGTTGAATAGGAGTGGTGAGAGAGGGCATCCCGTGCCAGTTTTCAAAGGGAAGGCTTCCAGTTTTTGCCCATTCAGTATGATATTGGCTGTGGGTTTGACATAGATAGCTCTTATTATTTTGAGATATATCCCATCAATACCTAATTTATTGAGAGTTTTTAGCATGAAGGGTTGTTGAATTTTGTCAAAGGCCTTTTCTGCATCTATTGAGATAATAATGTGTTTTTTGTTGTTGGTTCTGTTTATATGCTGGATTACATTTATTGATTTGTGTATGTTGAACCAGCCTTGCATCCCAGGGATGAAGCCCACTTGATCATGGTGTATAAGCTTTTTGATGTGCTGCTGGATTCAGTTTGCCAGTATTTTATTGAAGATTTTTGCATCAATGTTCATCAAAGATATTGGTCTGAAATTCTCTTTTTTGGTTATGTCTCTGCCCGGCTTTGGTATCAGGATGATGCTGGCCTCATAAAATGTGTTAGGGACGATTCCCTCTTTTTCTATTGATTGGAATAGTTTCAGAAGGAATGGTACCAGTTCCTCCTTGTACCTCTGGTAGAATTTGGCTGTGAATCCATCAGGTCCTGGACTCTTTTTGGTTGGTAAGCTATTGATTATTGCCACAATTTCAGAGCCTGTTATTGGTCTATTCAGAGATTCATCTTCTCCCTGGTTTAGTCTTGGGAGGGTGTATTTGTCGAGGAATATATCCATTTCTTCTAGATTTTCTAGTTTATTTGCACAGAGGTGTTTATAGTATTCTCTGATAGTAGATTGTATTTCTGTGGGATCAGTGGTGATATCCCCTTTTTCATTTTTTATTGCATCTATTTGATTCTTCTCTCTTTTCTTCTTTATTAGTCTTGCTAGCAGTCTATCAATTTTGTTGATCTTTTCAAAAAATCAGCTCCTGGATTCATTAATTTTTTGAAGGGTTTTTTGTGTCTCTATTTCCTTCAGTTCTGCTCTGATTTTAATTATTTCTAGCCTTCTGCTAGCTTTTGAATGTATTTGCTCTTGCTTTTCTAGTTCTTTTAATTGTGATGTTAGGGTGTCAATTTTGGATCTTTCCTGCTTTCTCTTGTGGGCATTTAGTGCTGTAAATTTCCCTCTGCACACTGCTTTGAATGTGTCCCAGAGATTCTGGTATGTTGTGTCTTTGTTCTCGTTGGTTTCAAAGAACATCTTTATTTCTGCCTTCATTTCATTATGTACCCAATAGTCATTCAGGAGCAGGTTGTTCAGTTTCCATGTAGTTGAGCAGTTTTGAGTAAGTTTCTTAATCCTGAGTTCTAGTTTGATTGCACTGTGGTCTGAGAGACAGTTTGTTATAATTTCTGTTCTTTTACATTTGCTGAGGGGAGCTTTACTTCCAACTATGTGGTCAATTTTGGAATAGGTGTGGTGTGGTGCTGAGAAAAATGTATATTCTGTTGATCTGAGGTGGAGAGTTCTGTAGATGTCTATTAGGTCCGCTTTGTGCAGAGCTGAGTTCAATTCCTGGATATCTTTGTTAACTTTCTGTCTCGTTGATCTGTCTGATGTTGACAGTGGGGTGTTAAAATCTCCCATTATTATTGTGTGGGAGTTTAAGTCCCTTTGTAGGTCACTCAGGACCTGCTTTATGAATCTGGGTGCTCCTGTATTGGGTGCATATATATTTAGGATAGTTAGCTCTTCTTGTTGAATTGATCCCTTTACCATTATGTAATGGCCTTCTTTGTCTCTTTTGATCTTTGTTGGTTTAAAGTCTATTTTATCAGAGACTAAGATTGCAACCCCTGCCTTTTTTTGTTTTCCATTTGCTTGATAGATCTTCCTCCATCCCTTTATTTTGAGTCTATGTGTGTCTCTGCACGTGAGATGGGTTTCCTGAATACAGCACACTGATGGGTCCTGACTCCTTATCCAGTTTGCCAGTCTGTGTCTTTTAACTGGAACATTTAGCCCATTTACATTTAACGTTAATATTATTATGTGTGAATCTGATCCTGTCATTATGATGTTAGTTGGTTATTTTGCTCATTAGTTGATGCAGTTTCTTCCTAACCTTGATGGTCTTTACAATTTGGCATGTTTTTGCAGGGGCTGGTACTGGTTGTTCCTTTCCATGTTTAGTGCTTCCTTCAGGAGCTCTTTTAGGGCAGGCCTGGTGGTGACAAAATCACTCAGCATTTGCTTGTCTGTAAAGTATTTTATTTCTCCTTCACTTATGAAGCTTAGTTTGGCTGGACATGAAATTCTGGGTTGAAAATTCTTTTCTTTAAGAATGTTGAATATCGGCCCCCACTCTCTTCTGGCTTGTAGAATTTCTGCCAAGAGATCAGCTGTTAGTCTGATGGGCTTCCCTTTGTGGGTAACCCAACCTTTCTCTCTGGCTGCCCTTAACATTTTTTCCTTCATTTCAACTTTGGTGAATCTGACAATTATGTGTCTTGGAGTTGCTCTTCTCGAGGAGTATCTTTGTGGCGTTCTCTGTATTTCCTGAATCTGAATGTTGGCCTGCCTTGCTAGATTGGGGAAGTTCTCCTGGATAATATCTTGCAGAGTGTTTTCCAACTTGGTTCCATTCTCCCCGTTATTTTCAGGTACACCAATCAGATGTAGGTTTGGTCTTTTCACATAGTCCCAAATTTCTTGGAGGCTTTGTTCATTTCTTTTTATTCTTTTTTTCTCTAAACTTCCCTTCTCACTTCATTTCATTCATTTCATCTTCCATCAGCGATAGCCTTTCTTCCAGTTGATTGCATCAGCTACTGAGGCTTCTGCAATCTTTGCGTAGTTCTCAATACTTGGCTTTCAGCTCCATCAGCTCCTTTAAGCCCTTCTCTCCATTGGTTATTCTAGTTATCCATTCGTCTAATTTTTTTTCAAAGTTTTTAACTTCTTTGCTATTGTTTTGAATTTCCTCCCGTAGCTCGGAGTAGTTTGATTGTCTGAAGCCTTCTTCTCTCAACTCGTCAAAGTCATTCTCTGTCCAGCTTTGTTCCGTTGCTGGTGAGGAGCTGCATTCCTTTGGAGGAGGAGAGGTGCTCTGCTTTTTAGAGTTTCCAGTTTTTCTGCTCTGTTTTTTCCCTATCTTTGTGGTTTTATCTACTTTTGGTCTTTGATGATGGTGACGTACAGATGGGTTTTTGGTGTGGATGTCCTTTCTGTTTGTTAGTTTTCCTTCTACCAGACAGGACCCTCAGCTGCAGGTCTGTTGGAGTTTGCTAGAGGTCCACTCCAGACCCTGTTTGGCTGGGTGTCAGCAGTGGTGGCTGCAGAACAGTGGATTTTCATGAGACCACAAATTCAGCTGTCTGATAGTTCTTCTGGAAGTTTTGTCTCAGAGGAGTACCCAGCCGAGTGAGGTGTCAGTCTGTCCCTACTGGGGGGTGCCTCCCAGTTAGGCTGCTCAGGGGTCAGGGACCCACTTTAGGAGGCAGTCTGTCCGTTCTCAGATCTCCAGCTGCGTGCTGGGAGAACCACTGCTTTCTTCAAAGCTGTCAGTCAGACAGGGATATTTAAGTCTGCAGAGGTTCCTGCTGAATTTTTGTTTGTCTGTGCCCTGCCCCCAGAGGTGGAGCCTACAGAGGTAGGCAGGCCTCCTTGAGCTGTGGTGGGCTCCACCCAGTTCGAGCTTCCTGGCTGCTTTGTTTACCTAAGCAAGCCTGGGCAATGGTGGACACCCCTCCACTAGCCTCGCTGCCGCCTTGCAGTTTGATCTCAGACTGCTGTGCTAGCAATCAGCGAGACTCCGTGGGCATAGGACCCTCCAAGCCAGGTGCGGGACACAATCTCCTGGTGTGCCATTTTCCAGGCCCGTTGGAAAAGCGCAGTATTAGGGTGGGGCTGACCCGATCTTCCAGGTGCCGTCTGTTACCCCTTACTTTGACTAGGAAAGGGAACTCCCTGACCCCTTGCACTTCCTGAGTGAGGCAATGCCTCGCCCTGCTCCGGCTTGCACACAGTGTGCTTCACTGACTGTCCTGCACCCACTGTTTGGCACTCCCTAGTGAGATGAAACCGGTACCTCAAACAGAAATGCAGAAATCACCCATCTTCTGTGTCGCTCAGGCTGGGAGCTGTAGACTGGAGCTGCTCCTATTCGGCCATCTTGGCTCCACCCTGAATCCCCCATTCTTAATATCCAATCAAGTTCCTCACTCTCCCAGGCTTGATACCCAACAAAGTTTCTTTTAGTCATTTTCCATCCAGTGACTCACTCATTCTGCCCATTGGATATGCATCTCCAACTGTCCCTTTTGTATTTAGAGTTGAGTTCAGCCTCTTTCTCCTACTGTAATAGTCTTGACTCTTATTGCAATGGTCTTGAATAAAGTCTTTCTTTCCTGCTTAATTAGTCTGGTGCAATTTCTCTTTGACGGTGTTTCTTGCCTGCTTAATTAGTCTTGTGCGATTTCTCTTTGATGGTGTTTCCTTTGTATAAATTCTTTTTCTTATTTTTGTCAGTGTAGTATCTTCTCTTATGAACCAGAGAATATTAGTGGCTTTTAAAATAAACGTTTTCTTTTCTCTGCTTTGTTTCTACAGATTTAGAGAGGCTTTTTTTTTTTTTCCTGGAAAATTTTTTTTCCTCTGTTTTCATATTTAAGAATGGAGCACTATTCGGATTGGAACTTCTATGTGTGAATACTTATCAATTGGTAGCCTTTACTTTAGGATGATTGGGCTAAGCCATTTCATTGCCTCTACCTCCTCCTTCATTCCCCCATTAATACCTGCTCTTCCTTTCTCTGACGCTGTTTAGTTGCTCCAGAGAGAAATTTCCCAAGCTTCTGCTTGTTGGGGTAGACAAGGGCACAGTTAGTTAAGTGAGTTCTGGAAGCAAGGGTGAATAAGAATCTGGGAATCTCACCTTTAAATGTGTGGTTTTATGTAATTACCCTGTTATAGTAGTCTCTCTGTATCCGTGGGAGATACGTTCTAAGACCCCTGTGGATGCCTGCAACTGTGGATCATGCCAAACCCCACATATACTGTTTTTTCCTCTACATGCATACCCGTGATAAAGTTTAATACACAGTAAGAGATTACCAATAAGAACTAATATTAAAATTGAACAATGAAAACATACTATAATAAAAGTTATGTAAGTGTCGTCTCACTATCTTTTTATCTCAGAATATCTTATTGTATCTTACTCACTTATTTTTGGACCTGGTTGACTGCAAGTAACTGAAACCACAGAAAGTGAAACTTCTGGTAAGAGAAGACTACTGTATTAGTTCAGATATTCCTTACTTTCTGTATCCCTGGTGTCCCCAGCCCACAATGCCTCCTATTCACTAGATTTAGTGAATCTAGTCTTCTGGAGGTTGGGAAGGATGTTTAGACGTCAAAGAGCTTTTTATACAGATGCCCAGTCAATCTTCCTGTTTTCAGCCCTGCACAATTTTCTACTGTATGATTTTCTAGTGTGTAGAGGTACAGAGTAACTCTAATTACTGACCATTTTCATGATTCTGAAGACATAATCAACTGGTTTCTTTCACTGCTGGCTTAGGGTTAAACTTTCTTAGGTCTGCTGAATCAGGATCACCTGTCTGTCTGCTGTCTCCTTTCCCTCCTCTAATATTTTGTTTCTGTCTTCTCCTAATTTTTTTGGTTGGTCTTTCCCAAAAGTGGAGAATCAGAAGGTTTTTGATGCATCGTGTTTAACAGGAAGTAAGAGCATACATTTTAGACAGTTTTTCAAGATCTTTCTTTGCCAATTATCTTCTCATTTCCTTTCAGTCAATAAGAAATTCAATTCACCTTAACATCCCAATCCCTCCCAACAAACTTAGAATTAATAAATGGTGATGGAACTATTGATCTATTATGTAAATAGATACACTATGTTTCCTTGGCACTTTTTAAAGGTTGTAAAGCAATACTATGTTAAATAAATCCAATGAAGGAAAATATTTCACAATAGAGAATAAATTACATAAGTGAAAACTACCTCACCCACCATATTGCATTAAAGCTGAGAATTATCTCAGTAATCACCTAACAATAGGGGTCCATATTGATTTTAACTGCTAATTACATCAGGGCTGTGCCCTCGAGTTGGAATTTTAAATCTAATTCTGCATAGTCTGAAAGTGCTTTCCGAACTCTAGGTGAGTTGTAATTTAAACAGAAAAAAATTACAGATCATGGCAAAACAACATATCTGACTAGCTTATCCCACATGAACTGATTTAAGAACTTTTTCATCATCTTTTATCATAGCATGGTCTGGCCTTGTATTTTGGACCAAGGAGTTATCAATTGGAATATTTAACAGCAACCCCAGTAGAATAAAACTTCCAACAAATTCAAAATTAATAAATGGTGATGGAACTATTCAGACATTAAGATTGGATATTTTTGTTTGTCAAAGCCATTTGAGTGACAAATAAAAATCTGATTAGAATTTAAGGAGATGTAAATGAGGTAAAGAAGTAGCAGGAAGAAATTCCTGTTTGCAAAAATCCAGGGCTTGTCTTTCTCTGGACTAATGCCTCAAATTTCTACCTTCCTTTTGAAGGATATAGAAGTAAACACTGACAGCAGCTTTTTCTGAAAGTCAAGAGTGATTCTTGGATCAATCTTGGTCATGTTTATCATTTACATAAATTACATTTGGTAGTGTCTGAGATTTCTGAGAAATGTTTTAGGAAATTGATCAATTCAGCCACCCAAAAGACCCCGTTTAGAGTAGGTTCCTGAAATGTCACACGAACAGTACCTTTTCTTGGATGTTTGGATCCAGCACAGGGTTTAAAATACTTGTAAGTAGACAGATACGAATTTTTGGTTATGAAAGAAAGGATCTAGAAGATTAGTTCAATCGACTCCCTCTACATTCCATTCCAAACTCATAATGTTATAGAACATTCTCCCACATTTAAAAATGCCTCTTATAGTTCAATAATGTGACACCAGGTGATGCGGCACATCAATTACTAATGAATCCTCTGGCATATTTCTGTTTTGATAAGTAATCCTTAACAATATCCTTTCAATAAACTTCTTTTTTCAGTAAAATGAGATTTATTTTCAGATACTCTTTCAACAAAGTCAAATGGTCTTCTGTACAAGGAAAGGTATAGTTAGACTATTGTATTGTCAATATTTCAGTCTACAGGTATGTATTAAATATCTCAATATGCTCTGAAGTATAGAACATGTTTTGTTGTTTAATTTTATGAACACATCTACCATAGCCAGTCACATAGTAGATAACTATAAACATTTTTTGGATTTCAATAATGCTTAAATTTGTTGACTATCCACTATAAAATAAGTCTTAAGAAATAAAATATCAAACAAGACTTAAGCCTTTTAGGCAAATGAAGAAATAATCAAATAATAATCTTAAAGGAGATGACAGTTACCTATCACTTACTCATAGGCAGAGTTGATATTTAATTAGAATTGGACATAGACATAAACTACATCAGTTGGTGTATAGCTACTGCTCTGAACACCTACCCATTCCACTGCCCTCAGCACCCTGGCCCTCTACAGTCCAGCAACGAAAGAATGGAAGCCTGACACAACAGGAGATCTGCAGGGCTGAGAGTCCATTTTGATTGGTCAATGTCTAGGATATATTGTTGTTAAATATCTTGACTATCACCCCTGTCAATATCACCCTTCCCCTCTCACCAGATAATAATTGCTTAGGGAATGTAAATAAATTTTCATAGTAGCTGGATGCAGATTTTATTAGTCTGCAAATCAGTTCTTTTTGGGTGGGGAAAATATAATGCAGCATTTCCCAAGCTCTTTTCATGGAAGTGTTGATGATTTGCTTGAAAAATGCTGGATTGAACAGTTTATACTTATTTCTTTGGTATAGAATATCTCAGAGCCTTGAACATATGACTTTACATTTTAAATCTTTAGGAAGGGATATAATATCTCTGTTTCCCAAACCTACTCAACTGTGGAGCCCTTTTTTGCCTTGAATACCAATTAATATCAATGGATATAATGCTAATTACAATCCTAAATATTTAGGATACCTCTTTGCTTCTCCTCATGTGTATAAAAGATTAGCATTATTTATTTTTCAATTATCAATTTTTTTTGTCATATTAAGGCAAAGAAAAGTTGTCGACTGTTGTTTTAGTTCGGCTATGCTAGGCCATTTTGTGGGAACACAAAATACCTAAATGTTAGTGTTTTGACATAACAGAAGTTGCTTAACAACACAGAAGTTGCTGTGAGTGGGGACACTGCTCTTCAAATAGTGACCCAGTGATGGGGCAGCTTTTTTCTTATGTTGGGGAGCAGTCGGAATGTTTGGAGAGCCCTACTCTCTGTACCACAAATATATTGAAAAGTCAGGAATATTGTCTAATGTATTGATTGTCCTTTGGTTTTATTTTAATAAATAAAAAGCTACATATTTTTATCTCCCTCCAAAAGATTTTTACAGTTCTGCAAATTAGCCATTGAAAAGTGTCAGTAGGCCCTGCTTAGCCCATTCTTAGAATGTATGTCAGCATTACATGTTCAGACATTTTGTTCAATCTACACTATAGGCAGACAGGATTGAGTTTTGTTATCAGATTTCTGTGCTTTTTGACATCTTGTTTACTTATCATCATCGTTCATTTCAGTGTTTCTTATTCTTTCTGTCCATTTGGTTAATGCGTGTCTAGATACTCAAAGAAGAACTCTATAGTTTTTTTCTAGACATCAAAATACTGTCTTTTACCATGATTATTTTCCTAAGAGACAGGTGAGAAATCTTCCCTAATTTTGGCAGAACTGTCTCTGTTGAAGAGATATTCTCGTCTTCGTTATCAAGGAGATAGTGCAAAAGGATATGAACACTGACAGAAGTTGAACATAGTATCCTGCAGTGCCTGGTCTAAACTAATTGCTATTAATTTTTCAGTTTTGTGAGTAGCACATTCACTCAAATTTATTCAGATGTTGGTAAAACCTCCATTATTACCTTTCACCTCTCAGGGTCTCAGGTGTCATCTACCTGAGTCTGAACATTTTATTGGGAGGAAAGAAGCTACCTTAATCTGGTGTAGACCAATGCTGAAGGATGCTGTATTAATGCAAAGGACGAGTCCCTTCTTCTGATTACTGAAAATTTTTCCAAAGTAATTTGGACTCAACAAGGTTCACTAATGTATTTTTTTTTTTTTTTTGAGACAGTGTCTTGCTCTGTTGCCCAGACTGGAATGCAGTGGCCCCATCTTGACTCACTGCAACCTCCGCCTCCCCAGTTCAAATGATTCTAGTGCCTCAGCCCCCCGAGTAGTTGGGATTACAGGCGAGTACCACCATGCCCGGCTAATTTTTGGTATTATTAGTAGAGATAGGGTTTCACTGTGTTGGCCAGGCTGGTCTCAAACTTCTGGCCTATTAGCGTAGTTTTCATCATGGTGCTGTCAGTAAATATCCAGGAAAGCTCAGCGGCCACACCTGTACCTGACACTTTCCTTCTTGGGTTCTCTTGTTCTTTCTTTTTCTTCCTAAATTCTCCTGAGCAGGTATAGCCTTTGTGAACTTAATTTTAAAAATTTATAATTTAAAAAATTCAGCAAGTACTGGTTTGCAGCTATATTATACTAAGCACCTGTTGGCAGTCTTTTTTCCTGGCTTTGTGAATTCAGTGTTTTGAGAAAATAGTTTTCTTTACCAAGTTTGGGACCCAGTTTAGTGTGTAGAAAAGAAAAAATAATTTCCTTTCCACCCTCTGTAGTTCTTGGTTGGAATAGACCCCTGTAATGAAAGACAGATTAACAAGAGAAAAACAAGCAGAAGTTTAATAACATATATGCCTCCTGTCTACATGGGGGATAACCCAGAGAAATAAATAAATGTCTAGAGTAGATCTTAAAGAGTTGTCATAGACCTCAGGCTTAAATACCATTATTTTCTGAAAAATGGTATTACTTATCTATCAGAGAAGGAGACAGTCTTATAAATGGAGATTTCCTTTTGTAAGATGTAAACTTTTTTTTTTTTTTTTTTACAAAATGACAACTGTTTAGAGATATGCCTATGTCTGCAGTTTCTCAAAATAACCAGCCCAAAATAATCGTTATGCCAAAGAGCCATATTTTGGGGTGGCATATTCTGGTCTACAGTCATATTTTGGGGTGGTGTTTTCTTGAAATCAATGAAGGGTTTTCAGCCTCTTGGACCTTTTTTTTTTTTTTTTTTTTTTTTTAAGATGGAGTTTCACTGTTGTTGTCAAGGCTGGAGTGCAATGGCTCGATCTTGGCTCACTGCAACCTCCACCTCCCGGGTTCAAGCCATTCTCCTGCCTCAGCCTCTTGAGCAGCTGGGATTACAGGTGCCTGCCACCACGCTTAGCTAATTTTGTATTGTTAGTAGAGACGGAATTTCACCGTGTTGATAAGGCTGGTCTCAAACTCCTGACCTCGTGATCCGCTTGCCTTGGTCTCCCAAAGTGCTGGGATTCCAGGCGTGAGCCACCACATCTGGCTGAATCTTTAAAATAAAAAACACAATTTAAATTTAAATTAAGAAGCAATATATGCTTATTATAAAATATTAGAAATAACAGGGAAAGAAAAAGAAAAAAATTTGCCCTTAACTCATTCTGCCCCCAAAATAACTACTGTCATCATATTTGTGTATGTTTTTTTATGAACTTTTTCTATTGGTATAAATAATTTCTCATAGTTGCAATAATAGTATAAATACATTCCATTTTTTAAATTTGCATTTTATAGACTTTCCATATTTTATTTTTTTACATAATCTTCATATTTATCATTTTGGTGGCTGTTTACCGGTTTACTGGGTTAAAATGATGATTGCAAAATGAGTTATAGTTAGAAGAAATGAATTATTTGAGAAACATTTCTGCTTCTGTTTTGTTGGTTTGAGCAGGGTTCTGGGATACATAGGTCATTCTCCTCTTCACCTGGGCACGTGCACGCCTATTTCTTTATTGCCCTTGTTTTCCCTCTTTTGCTTAATACTTGAAATACTTTTTTATGTATATATGAATAATATTAGAAACTTATTTGGAAGGAAATAATGAGTGAAAGGAGTGGTCTTGAAGATGATCTTTCTGGATAGCGTCAAAGGCAGAGATTTTCATTTTATCTGACATTTCATTCCAAGTGAAAATAAGAAACTGCAGCTGTATTTTGTTAACTGCAAAATTGTGCATTTATGTCTGAGGAACTTTTATCAAACATCTTAGCAAATGATCATCAATCCTTCTAATTGATTCATTACAACATATGTACTTATTTGAGCATATTCTTGGGTCCTCTGCATTCAGATGGCCTGATTTGTAATACATGCCATTCTTTTCCATGGTTTGCATATCAGAGATGATGCTTCTCCCCACCCCACCCCCACTGCTGCTGCTGCCTCTACCTGGGATTATGCAGATTCTGGTTTAAACCTCTTTATTCTTTTCTGCAAGTGCACAGCATGATGGACTTCATTTCTGCGAGTAAATGATAATGGATTTCAGCTTTCACCAGTGACATTTGGAAACTACATATCTTAAATCATATGTGTGCCGCAGAATAAAAATGATTGCCCTGTTCTAACGATGTGAAAATGTAAATAAAAATGAGTGTTGTAAATATGTAGAGGCCAAATCTTAAAATGAAAGTAAGGGGTCCTAATTATTTTAATGGAGACAATTTTATGATTTTTCAAGCTGGATGTAAAATACAATCTTATCTATAGTGGGTACTTAGGATAATCAAGAGAAGGCCGTTAGGAAGGGTTTAATTTATTCTGTCAGATGTTCAGGGCTCTAAAACATTTCAACAAATCAAAGCCATCACTTGAGAAGTAACACATTAAAAGCCAGCATTGGATACCACAAGCCTGCGTCCTTCCTGCCCTTTAATCCCAGAAGCAGTTTTACATTAAATAAAGCATACTTATCATTGATTAGCACTTATTTTGATCTCACTGGGTGTACAGTGCTTTTTGATGCTCTAGATGTCAGAAGATTCAGTTTCTTGTCTAAAATAACTGATTGTCTTTTGTTTATAAAGATAAACATAATGTGTGGACGGTGTTGAAAGAGTTCTGATAAATTTGTCAGACCTGGGCTTTATGGTTGAGATCTAGAGGGGGAGGAGAATCAGGGCAGCAAGAAAGGGCCCGTGGGGCAAGTCTATTTGGAAAGAGCGGGGGTGTTTCCCTAAAGAGCAGTGACTTTGAGAGATGAGATTATTGGAACCTCAGATTCCAGTGATGCTTCTCAAGGCGAAGAAATCTTTGCCTTATTCCCTTATTCCCATTTACTACTAGCAGAGAATGGGAATCAGTTTCCTGCCTTTACTAAAGCTTCTCTTTCTCATGCTTCTATTCTGTAAGAGGAAGAGGAGGCTTTTCTGTCTCAAATGCCGGGGGAGGACCCTTCCTCATTTCATATTCCTGAATCATCTGGGCCTTTGCACTTGGAGTACTGACTTGTAGCAATGACACCTCCACCTCTGCGTGATATGTCTTTCAAGTGAGAAGGCTTTCCTGGTCAATACTGAATCAATTTGTGCTGGCAGTCTAATTGAATGCCTCCCTCAGACAAATAGGTCACTGGGGGAAAGGGTGAAACCTTGATATGCAGATCTGAATCGAAGCCCCCAGCGAAAGATGTTTTAAAAATATATATTCCTCTTGACAAGTAGTCTATGTAACAAATGCAGTGCTAGTTATTTGCTCAGCAAAATGAGCATAAATCAATCTCTTTATAGCCTTCTTTTTATTTGATTACTATTATACTTTAACTTGATCTCTGCAGAAAGAGAGAGCACACAAAACTCTAGAATGACCCCTAGGATGAGAAATTTCTTGCCCTAAAGTTTCGGGTATGTGGATATCTCTTTATTAAGTGGGATACTATTTCCATTTAGCAAATTATATTGATGATGTGTAAATTATTTGACATCTTTAATATTCACAAATTACAGCTTTTCCAAAGATAAGCTTGGTTTTTCTCAGTGTTCTCTTGGGAACTGATGAGAAGAAAGGGTCAGGAGACTCTCAGATGAGTGCTCAGAATTGTGTTTGCTTCTTCCTAAAACTCTCTTTTAGTCCTTCTATAGCTCTATATCCAATTTACATGAGGAAATGCAGAAAGCTTAGCTAATTTACTGGTATGAACCAAACTCTGGTGTCTCCAAGGCCCAAATAGTTTTTTTCCTTACAGGGTTAATTAAATTTTATTATCACTTATTAAGATGGTATTGGGGATAACCCCTTTTATTAGTCTTTCATCTACTGAAGGAAGCCAGAATATGTTACTCCAAAAGATGCCTCTTGGACGTAAAACTCATTCTGAGCTGAGGGCAAATGGAAGGATGCAGTCATAGGAAAGACTCTCTGCTCTTCCCCCACCCCTCCCCCTTTTTTGCCCTCATACATATGTTTACTGCAGGACATATGTTTACAAAGGCAAAGGTGTCTGGCCTCCCTTCCTTACCAGGGAGAACAAAGGTTAACCACTGAAGACAACTCTAGACCCTTATCAGGCTGGAGAGGACACCAGTTATCTATATAACACACTTTACTAACTAGTCTTTACCGTTTATTTACCTTACCACAGTTTGCTGCCCCTAGAGACTCAAAAGTTCTTTTCCTTTGTCTTGACACTTACCTAAAAATTTACTGTTCTTTTTTGAAGATGCTATATAAGCTGGAATTCAAAACGTCCTCTTAGAGAATTACTCATTCCCTGAGTGTCTCCCATGCAGCTGTATGAAATATGCATGTTAATAAACTGCTTGTTATTCTCTTGTTAGTCTGCCTTTTGTTATGAGGTCTGTCCCACCAGTGAAACTAAAGATAGGTAGAGGAAAATTATTTTTCTCCCCCTATACTACATGACATGAAAATGTATGCATTCTCTGTATATTAGTTTCTCATTGTTGCTGCAATAAACTGCCACAAACTTAGTAGCTTAAAACTAAACAAATTTGGCCGGCGCAGTGGTTCATGCCTGTAATCCCAGCACTTTGGGAGGCTAAGGCAGGTGGATCATGAGGTCAGGAGTTCAAGACCAGCCTGGCCAAGATGGTGAAACCTCGTCTCTACTAAAAATACAAAAAATAGCTGGGCATGGTGGCGGGTGCCTGTAATCCCAGCTACTGGGGAGGCTGAGGCAGGAGAATTGCTTGAACCTGGGAGGTGGAGGTTGCAGTGAGCTGAGATCATGGCCACTGCACTCCAGCCTGGGCAACAGAGCATGACTCCATCTCAAACAACAACAGCAACAACAAAAACAAAACAAATTTATTATTTTTCACTGCTTAGGTCAGAAGTTTAAAAATGAGTCTCACTGGGCTAAAATCAAGGTGCCAGTAGGCTTGCATTCTCTTTTGGAGGATGTAGGAGAGAATCTGTTTTCTTGCCTTTTTCAGCTTCTAGAAGCTGCCCCTGTTCCCTGGCTCATGGTCGCTTTCTTCATCTTCAAAGCTAGCCATGGCTGGTTTAGTCTTTCACACATTGCATCACCCTGACCTCTGCTTCTGCCATCATATCTCTTGTCTCTGACTCTGACCATCTCTTCCACTTTTTGCCCACTTGGTAATCCAGAATAATTTTCTCATCTCAAGGTTGGCTGATTGACATCTTTAATTCTTTCTGCAACCTTAATTCCCCTTTGCCATATAATCTGACATATTCACGAGTGCAGGCAACTAGGACATGTACATCTTTGGGGGACAATTATTCTACTTCCCATACTCTGTGAAGTCTTTTAGTAGAGTTATACAGTGGCAAGAGGCTCACTGAAGTCAGACTGCCTGAGTTCAAGTCCTAACCCTCTGCTTTCTCACTGTATGTTTTGGGGCAAGTCAATGATATTCTCTGCATCTTGGTGTCCATATCTGTAATATGGAAGTAATAATTTGTGGTGGAGGTTGAGATACTGTATACAAAGTGCTCATCATATGCCAGTACATGACATAGGGTAGATGTCCAATAAATATTGAACATGGGGCTCTGTGCTCCATAAGATTTCATAGATATTATGTTGTTTGTATTCATAGTATGGCTCTTACTAGTAATACATCTCTAGTTGATTTTAAACTTCTTTTAAGTCAAAGCTGTAATTGTAGAAAACAATATGGCTTACAATTAAAGGAAATCTCACAGGAGAATCTACCATACTAATACGTTAACATAATCACTTGATTTTTAAATACTTCTAAGTCTGCTTATAAACATTTTATAGTTATTTACAAGCTTCTAGAGAGTAGGGACAATGTCTTTATTCATTTTGTAGGCACTGGCTTGAACATTATTAGCATGCAATGAATGCAAGTGAATGACTGGATGAATCCTAGGAGGCTGAAGTGGCCAGAGGTGAGGGCAGAGACTGGGAAGTGGTAAGGCTTTTGTATTCTCACCTTCCTTTTGCTGCACCAAAAGTCCCCTAGCAGGTCACTTAACTTTGCTGTGTTTAAATCTTCTCAACGCAGCAAAGACATAGCAACTTATTTAGAGCTGCCTTGATCATTTCAGTGAATTTGGCTTTAGTCATGTGCAAGTAACAGAAAACTGGGCTCAAATAGGCTAAAGCAATAAGATGTTTATCAGCTCTTGTAACTGAGAAGTCATGGAGGTAGGTCAGGCTTGGGGCCAGCAGTTCACCAATGCCATCGTTTTGTCTCTACCTTTCTCTTCTCTGTTTTCACTATGTCTGCTTTAGTCTAATGCTGGCCTCTCTTATCACAAGACAGCTGCTAGCAGTTTCTAGGGCTCTTTGCTTTCTTGCTTCTGTCCTGCAGGAGGAGAGAGAAAAACTCTCAGTGGTAGTCACAGAAGAGTACAGAACTAGCTTTCTTAGAAACCAAGAAGCAGCCGGGCGTGGTGGCTCACACCTGTAATCCCAGCACTCTGGGAGGCCGAGATGGGCGGATCATGAGGTCAGGAGATCGAGACTATCCTGGCTAACACAGTGAAACCCTGTCTTTACTAAAAATACAACAAATTAGCTGGGTGCAGTGGTGGGCACCTGTACTCCCAGCTACTCGGGAGGCTGAGGCAGGAGAATTGCTTGAATCCAGGAGGAGGAGGTTGCAGTGAGCCGAGATCGCGCCACTGCACTCCAGCCTGGGTGACAGAGCGAGACTCCCTCTCAAAAAAACAAAATAACAACAACAACAACAAAACAAGAAGGAACTCTTCACATCTCATTAGATTGAGTCTCAGACTCTTGAGTCATCCCTGGACCAATCACAGTGGCCAAGGGAAAGTGGTTGCTGATCAACTTAAGCCAATTAGAGTTCACCTTTGGCTCTGTGTGTGTGTGTTCAACTTTTCCCTAAAGTGAAGTTACCAAATAAAATGTAGAAAATGTAGGCTGGCCAAAATACTCAAGCTGCATGGGGGGAGAGGTTTATTCTGAGCAGTCAAACCCAGCAAAAATGTAAATGGCTCAGCCCATCTAGGGGTATAAAACAGGCAACTTCTCCTAGGCAATGAAATCTGGCTGAGTGGAGTCAGAGTCTCTTACACCTTTATAAGCAGGTTCCTTTAATCATCCTTCTGGCTCATCATCTTTTTAATTTATGGAGCATTTCCTAAGGGTTTCAATGCAGAGATTTGCTTTTAAAGTGTCAAGTACTTCATTTATTCATTTGCAAGGATTTATTAAAGACCTACTCATGCAAGCTGTTCTGCTGAGCGCTGGGGATTCAGAAATGAATAACAAAACAGCCGCCAAGTTTAAAGATCTTACTACCAAATAGAGCCCCTGAACTGCTAGGATTCTTGGTTGATTTCAAGGATAAATCCTTGTCAGATTCTCAGTCTGACTGTAATTGGATCAAGAAAGTGAAGTCTTTGTGTCTGTACCTGAGCAGAAAGAACTCACCCACTTGTATCAGAGGGCTCAATGTTGGAGGACAGAGCTGATGCATTTTGGAAAGGATGCAAGTAGTCTGGAAGAAAGGTGCATAATCAGTAACAGAGAATGATACAACTTAAGCTTCTTGTGTTAAAGTTGTAAACATAGGACAGCTGGGAGATGGGGTGGAACAATTGAAATTGGGATATAGAATGTTGTTGCCGCTTGAAATGCATTCCACGGGGGTGTTGTGTGAACTGAATTGAAAGTGGTTTAAAACCATGCAGTTGCATCACAGTTCGTGACCTCTACTGGGAAGCCCTAGGGAGGAACCTGGGATCGAACCTGTCTATTAAAATCCTATTTTCTATCGTAGAAGTTGGCCATCTGGGTCATCCTGAGAGTTTCTACTGTTGATGAACTTCACATTCTAACTGCTTTCTCTCTAAATAACTACCTCCCTAGGGTAGAAGGTGCAGATCCCTAGGTGCATATGAAACTTACTTAAGCAATGAAGTGATTTCCTGCTGGTCACCTTAGGAAATCCTGAAGGACAAGGGTCTAGGCTGGGGCAAAACCTAGGGTTAAGCCAAGTTGCTTAAACTCTATTCCTTCATGTGGTTGCCATTCCCTTTCAATTTTGTAATGTTTGAGTGCTAGATGGACAGAGGAAGCCTAAGTATATTAAAACACATTTAGTCTTATAATCAAATAAAATTTCAAAGAAAACTAGGAGGACCCATATTTATGACATTTTTGGTCATTATTATACATGTGACAGTAGTCATGGTGATATTTTCTGCCTGTTATTCTAATTAGTAGTACTTTGATACAGTCAGACCAGTTTTAAGTTCTCCATTCTTTTTGTTCATTTTCCAGCATCCATAAAACACATTAAGACAAATTGTCAGGATCCCTAAAGGGGGCCTGTCAAATAAAACCCTCTGTCCAACCTGAGTGCTAAGGAAGGTAAGAATTAAAGCAAGAAAGTAAAGCAGATGAGAGTTCAAAATGCCAACTTTATTACTCCTAAAGGCTCACTTGGAGTATGTGTTTCATCAGATGTTCCTACCTAGTCATGGGCTGTGCTGGACCAAGGCCTATTCTCTGTGGTTTGGGGTGACAGCTGTCAGGTTTGCTCTTGGAGGAATACAAAAGAACCAGGAGGTAAAAAGAAGAGCTGAGCGTGTCCAGTTTATTCCTTTAAATTTTTCCCTTAGGCAAGTCACTCCCATAGATCATGGGTGTTACATTAAATGAGCTCCCTCCACGTGGAAAGCTTCATCAAAAGCAGAGAAGTGTTCTTTTTAATGCATAAACAGTTCTTTTGATATTTTATACAGTTTAATCCTCTGTTTACATACGGACTCAATCACACTATCATCCAAAGACACGATCTTGGATTCAAAACAACTGTGGACCTCCTCTGTCCACTATTATCCCCTGTTCTACCCTTGTTCATCCTCCACATGCAGTAAAGCTGGTCACTGAGCTCAGACTTTTTGAGGTTCTCTTCTGTATTTATTTTAAATTATTTAATTATATTAAATCTCATTTAATCCTACTCATTGGGATGGTAGCTTGTCATATGCCAGTCATTTTATATACATCATCCCAATTAATTCATAACAAGCCTTAAGAGTAGGATTTATTCTCATTTATAGAAGCCAAAACTGTCATTTAGAGAGGATAATTCATCCACGGTTAAAGAGATAGTAAATAGTAAAAACAGGATTCAAACCTGTGTTCCTTCACTCCAAAAGCCTGTACAAGGGCTGTGACTGAAAGAAGCTGATAATCCCAAGTAGTTAATTCTGTGGTTTTGGCAATATTGAAGACTGGGTCTGAAACAGGTGAAATGCATCTATCATGTCCTGAAAAGTGAGCAAGGCCACATCAGTCTTTCTTTCCTAGAAGAGGAATGGTGAATAGTGTAGTTGGGTATTGAGCTCTCTGAAAAGGGAGAGAAAGATAAAAGCCACTTACATCTTTAATATAGGCATCTGTCCTCCTAACCCCCACAACTTAGAAGTTACAAGCTAGAAGGCTGCAGCATTAAGTTTTCTAGCTTTTCTGCACATAGTAGGGTGTGGACTTGGAAGAGGCTTGATTTACCTTTGGGTGGGAGCCCTGAGGCAGAGAGAGTCAGGTGGGTAAACAGTGAGTTGCGTAGCTTATTGACCTACTGTTTTCAGGCATGTATTCTCAGTCACTGGCTCCAAAAGTCCTCCTCTCTTTTAGCGCTCCTCTTTCCTTTCCCTCCTCCAGGGAGGACAGAGGTTTTTATTTAAGAGGCCCCCTTCAGGAATCCTGATAACTTGTCTTAATGGTATTTATGGATGCTGGAAAAATGAACAAAAAGAATGGAGAACTTAAAACTGGTCTGGTTATATCAAAGTAATACTAATTAGAATAACTGGCAGAAAATATCATCATAACTGTCACATGTATAATAATGACCAAAAATGTCATAAATGTGGGTCCTCTTTTCTTTGAAATTTTGATTGTTAACACTAAATATGTTTTAATATACTTAGGATTCCTCTGTCCATCTAGCACTCAAACATTATAAAATTGAGAGGGAATAGCAACCACATGAGTGGATACAGTTTAAGCAACTTGGCTTAACCCTAGCTTTTGCTGCCAGCTTAGACTCTTGCCTTGTGAGATTTCCTAAGCTGACCTGCAAGAAGTTACTTCACTGCTTAAGTAAGTTTCATATGCTCCAAGGGATCTGCACCTGCACTGCTAAGAACTCGTAGCTCCATGGTCAACAAGGGCTTCTCTGCTGTTAGTGGAGGAGGAGAAGGAAAAGAAAGTGAGCATTCTATATTTCCTTTTGGGGGAGTAGGCACCTGTGCACATGCATATCTGTTTCTGAGGATACATGATTTCCAATTATCTTTGTCTCTGGAGCAGAATGCTTTCCTTCACTTTCTTCCTGGTGAATAATGCCATAAACATCTATTACTTTCATCTCTGGAAGTGCCTTGCATGTTCCACTCCAACTACACCATGCCCCAAACCTCTAATCAAAATATTAAGGCAACCTGTCATTCAAATCCTATCTACCTGCAGCAGTTCCCTAGACAAAGTCATCCACGTTGACTACTATGTGCACAGCAAGTTGCTTTTTGATTTAAGAGAAACTTGAAATTGTTGTAGCTCAGGAATAGTGTGCTGGTAATGACTACTTTTCTTCTTTCCTAATTATCTGGATATCTGATAAGAATAATGAACATCTCACCCAGAACTATAGGCAAAAACCTACACCTCTGGTGTGTAAATGACTGTGACTGAGAGGGAATGGCAACCACATGAGTGGGTAGAGTTTAAGCAACTTGGCCTGTTATGTAGCGTGGGCCTGAGTCACACAATCAAATTCTTAATTGAAGAGAGATGGCAAAAGGAGATTTTAGAATATTATTAACAATGTTTCTGAAACACTTAGGATTTCTCATAACAAGGAAATATTCCTAGGTTTCTGGTTCATTGGTAATTTGAGTTTGCCTTTGTAGATTTACTCATTTCTCTTATTAACACTAAAAAGTAAAATAAATAAAATTAAGGCCATAAAAATTCGTTCTCTTTGCTTCTGCACTGCCCAAGAATACTATGGAGTAAGAACTCCAGGAAACTTAACTTGATTTTAAATTCTATCAATAAATGTAAAAAAGGAAAAGAAAACTATGTTTCATTAATTTCTCTCAGTCTGTGTCCATCTTCTTTAAAACAAAACTGGAGCCTCTGACAAGATTCTGTTCCACTGGTTTTAGTATTAGTTGGGGTGAAGAAGGAGCCTATCAGTCCTTTCTTTAAAATTGTACCTTGGAGACATTCGTGTTGTTCATGGAGTACTTAAGAGTTTTGCCCTTGAACTGATTCCCAAGTAGGAACTCATTTATAGACTTCAATATGAATATGTAATCCACATGTCCTTGAATTTGGCAGGACCATTGAAAAAGAACCAACATGTTATATGTGATATATTTTTTATAAGGCACCTTAGTGCCATGTCATAGATTAAAATGGGCAGGTGATTCTGGCCAAAAAGATAGTTTGTTAAATCTAGCTACAAATGTGGAAATTTGACTTATGTTTAAGTTTCCCTATCACTAAAGAATAGTTTGATACAATTTTCTTCGTGTAATTGCAAAGAATTGTTTGTGGTAGGGAAAAATCCTTTAACTTGCCAGAGGGTCTTTCCTTTGCCTTTTCTATTAATAGCTCACATTTCTTGAGAGCCAATATTGACCAGCCTTTGTGCTACATACATTTGTGCATTGGTAAATGCTTAGGAACTGGGTCTCAAAAATAGTTCCGATTTGTAGCTTTTGCCAGTTTCTGTGGTGTAAATATCCCCACCATGGTCAGTTTCAAGCCATGATTGTGCTGTCACTGAAGGGAGTGGGGAGTTGGGAAGACATGCTACCAGTAGGCTCTTGTGGGCAAATAGGAGTCAACTCCAGTACAACAGTGGCTAGACGTTTACATGTGCTAACTCTCAACGCAGTTCTATGATTTAGACTCTGTAACTACCACATTTCAAAGATGAGAAAGCTGAAGCATTGAGAGAATTTTTTTTATTATAGACAGATATGATTTCATATTACCTTTTAGTTAATTCCAATTATATTTCTATTTTTTTCTAGTTGATTTCTAGTTGATTCTTTTATTATTATTATTATTATTACTATACTTTAAGTTTTAGGGTACATGTGCACAATGTGCAGGTTTGTTACATATGTATCCATGTGCCATGTTGGTGTGCTGCACCCATCAACTCGTCATTTAGCATTAGGTATATCTCCTAATGCTGTTCCTCCCCCCTCCCCCCACCCCACAACACTCTCTGGAGTGTGATGTTCCCCTTCCTGTGTCCATGTGTTCTCATTGTTCAATTCCCACCTATGAGTGAGAACATGCGACGTTTAGTTTTTTGTCCTTGCGATAGTTTGCTGATGGTTTCCCGTTTCATCCATGTCCCTACAAAGGACATGAACTCATCATTTTTTATGGCTGCATAGTATTCCATGGTGTATATGTGCCACATTTTCTTAATCCAGTCTATTGTTGTTGGACATTTGGGTTGGTTCCAAGTCTTTGCTATTGTGAATAGTGCCACAATAAACATACGTGTGCATTTTTTGAGATGGAGTCTCGCTCTGTCACCCAGGCTGGAGTGCAGTGGTGCGATCTCGGCTCACTGTAAGCTCCAACTCCCGGGTTCACGCCATTTTCCTGCCTCAGCCTCCCGAGTAGCTGGCACTATAGGTGCCTGCCACCACACCCGGCTAATTTTTTTGTATTTCTAGTAGAGACAGGGTTTCACCGTGTTAGCCAGGATGGTCTTGATCTCCTGACCTCGTGATCCGCCCGCCTCGGCCTCCCAAAGTGCTGGGATTACAGGCGTGAGCTACTGCGCCCGGCCAGCATTGAGAGAATTAACTTATCCAAGTGACACAGCTAGTAAGTGGACAGCCAGGATGTGCACACAAACAAACTGGCTTCAGGGTCCATGCTGGTAAACACTTTGCAGTCACCTTCAGCATTGGTAGTGGTTTCACCTCCAGTTCAGAAGTTTGGTGGACATATTGTTTATCAATATGAGGTCATTGAGTGTGAAAATTATAAAGTAGAAAATTGTATTACTCTATAATTCATCTATGTTTTATATCTTTATATATAAGTTCATCTTTGTAAATTACTTAAGATAATGGTTATACGTGGTCATTTGGGGGCTAAGATTGTGTCCACTTTTGGGAATATCTCTTAGAGTAAGTAAAAACCATCTTGAGAGTGTTGAGAGTGAGTGTTCTGGTAGAAAATGGAGGGTGGGGAGCCCCTGTGGACAGATGAGGGATGACGGGTAGGGTCTCCCATCAGGGACTGGGATCCCAGGCTCCTGGCTGTGAGTCGCATACTACTTAGCTGGAGCAGCTTCCTGGACCACTTCCACCTGGATTTCCTAGGAGTGCCTCTACATGTTTGCTCCTCTGCCCATGAGCCTCAGGGAGTGGCATGAGCTCAGCATCTCATAAGTGCGGGTGTCTCCATGATTTGAGCTATGAACCCCAGGTAAAGGTAATATGCCCCCTCAGTAACCTCTCCTTAGGCTTCTTGATGTTGAAATTTTGTTTTTTGGGTAGAGACTTAAGTACGTAGCAATGAATGATCTTTTTTAAGGGAGCCTTGACTCCAATTTAGGTATAACATTCCGTTACCAAGGAAATTATAACTGTAATTACTATTTTTTTTAACATTTAAACTCAATGCACCCACAATGGTATCTATTAGGTTGGTGCAAAAATGATTGCAGTTTTTGCCATTACTTTTAATGACAATTAAACGCAATCATTTTTGCACCAACCTAAATATATGTAATTCATATGTGCCCTGAAGGAAGTTGCTTCCTGTCGCATCTAGTACTGTTTATAAATCATCTCACTATTTCACATGTGCTATTCAAGCATTGCACAGTCAATACAAACAGAAAAAAAATAGCCTTTTCTTGATAGCTCCACACCTCTACTGCCACCCACCTCCCCTGCTTCACCTCATGCCAAAGAAGCACCAAAACCAGTCACCTAAGATCTTTGCATCTGGATCAGACTTTATAGCGAGTCAAAGGGGCTTACATTCTCCAACAACAGTAGTAACTTGAAATTAAAATTTCATTTTTGGTATTATTCACAAAAAGCCTTGTCGCAATTTCCTTCAGCCTAAACTCTAGTTTTCTTTCATTTTCTTTGTTTTATGTTTCTCTTTTCTGACCCCAGAAAGTTCTATTTCATTGTCTGGTTTTCTCTATTCAACTGCTGCCGAAGTCAACTCCAGGCATCAGTCTCTGCAAACTAAAATCCCATTAAAAGTGTTCTGAAAAATCCTGACCTTTTCCACCCTTCTCCACTTGCCTTTAAAGGGGGAAGGGCCATGCAGAGCATTGGTCCTCACTGATATGAGATATGCCCATGTGCATGCACCCCCCACCTGTACCCACCAGGCAGAACCAGCTCACTTTTGGTTCTGGTAACAATTTGATTTTTCCTTTTCACATAGGACACATATAATTCTAGGATTTTCTCTAATGCAGTGTGGTTGTAGATGTAGTGATGATATAGCAGGTGAAATTATAGCTTAGTATGATTGTTCAACCATGCAGTCTGTTTTGTCCTTCAGGAGTTCCATCTCATTTATATCTTTTTATTTCAGTATCAGTTTTATTATTTAAATTAATCCCATTAATGTAGGGATGGATTTTATGGCATAGAGATTATAGAAATATCTGGCAACAAGAATCTGTGTTCAGGTGTATTCAGAGGGTGGATGCCTTTTGTAAACAGGCCCAAACAAACTTGGATATGCTTTTGGGTAGATCTTAGTAGCCCCCTAATAATTAGAGGGTATGATGATTAGCTACCCACTCCTCACCCCCTTGGCACCAGGTTGTAATGAAAGCAAGTCTTAGATTAAATTTTTCCACTCATGCAGATGCTTATTAGCAAGCACAGTTATAACACTTGTTCTGCAGGTGGATGAAGCCACAGTTCTGTCCTTTTTGGTCTCCCAAAACATCTTGCAGTAAGGTTCACTTGAGGCAATGCAGCCCTATTTCAGTGTCAGGAATCAGTGAACTATTGGGAAACCAAAAATCTGCTGACCCACTGGCTGGGCACAGGATGTTTAGCAATTAAGCTACAACTATAAGCCTTATTATATTTTGATACTGTTTTCATGTATTAATATATGTAGGGGTGTGTCCCAATGCACCTGTTTTGAATCCCTCTAATTTCATCTAAGGTAACCCATTTCTAGCATCTGTGATGCTAATTGCAAGCCACTAATTGCACCCATGAAAACCCTTTTTAGCCTTTATTAAGCCACTTGTCAAAGCCTGTGGTGTTGATCAGAGATAAGGACAGCTGAAGGCGCTTGTAGTAGTTGCCCATGATTACATGGTGGCTGACTATCCCTGGAATGTAAATTTCCAATTCTGGTAACTATAGTTAGATTGTAGTTTAACAGTTATATAATACCATGTTGTAACAAAATAGGAGTTTAGAAGGAAATATCCTTTGTCCCAAGATATTTAAGATTTTGAATGTTCTTTCTAATCACAGGACATCATTACTCCTCTCCTCCAAAGAATATCTCCAAGACTACAGAGACAGCATGACACTGTTCCTTTTTCTGCAGCACAAGATTACAAACAGAAATAGAATACACTGTTGGAAATAAACATGAATGAAGCCAGTCTGCTTTGATAGAAATACATCTTGTGATGGGTTAGACCTTAGAACTTTCTAAAGGGATAGATACTTTTCTGGCCTATGAACTTTGTTTCCCTAAAAAATGAACTAAAAAGAATGCTAGAAAAATGTAGAAACTAAATCCCTAGAAACTTCTATGTGGTTTCTTTGTATTTTATTTCTTTTAAATTCAGTGTGGTAAATATTGTTTATGACACGCAGCCCAAATAAAATCCATAGCAATTTGAAACTCTGCCCACCATTAAGTGTGGGTTTTTTTTTTCTGGTAATTTTATACCTCAATTCAGACAAACTGATGCTTTTTCCATTAAGGAGAAAAAGACAAATAAGGGGAGTAGGCAATTAACCTTCCTAACCAACCTGCAAAATAAAATATGCATGGAAACTATGGTTCTTAATTAGCCAAGGACAATGGGAAAACGAGTTTATGCGAGGCCACTTGAAAATTGTTTGCAAATTTGTCTACATTTTTACATTATTTAAGTTAGATGGCAAATTTATATTTCTAATTAGGATCTCAACTCAATGGTAAAAATCTTATACTGAGTTCCATTGGAGGAGTTAGAAACCAGCTAATAATTTTGTTGACACTTGTGTTCTAGAGAAGTGAGTTCAAATTTTGATGTATAATATTTTATAGGTAGATTTGAATAAATGGCTTCCTGTCAGTCATGGTAGACTGCTTATGCTTTTACTTTCTGGCTGCCATATCTTTGAACATAATTCCCCTTGTCCTCATTGTCCTATTCCCTTACTGCTATTTCACTGACCTCTCCAATCTGAACTATATAACTTTTATTGTGCTAAGCCTGTGATTTCTTCAATGATAGGATGGTGAAGCCAGGGAGGATACCTGCATTTGGATCTGGATTCATTTGGGATCTTGGTGGTAGGATCAGAAGGACATATCCAGTTACGAGTGCTGGGAAGTCAGTAAGTGTGGCATGGTAAACATGGTACCTAGTAAGGAGGGAAATTTAAAGTTGCCCATGATGTAGGGATAGAAAGGATATAGCGTTTGTGCTCACCAGCCCTAGCGTTGTACATCATTGAAAGCCATCACTAATTGATGATGATGTTCTTTTTTTTAGAACCTGAACATGGCCTTGGACTTCTTTTCAACAAAGTGCTCTAGGCAGCCAGTACACTTAAATGAATTGATCCTTGTAGTCTAATTGGGCAACTTAAATAGCAGACAGATCTATGTGATAAGAAATTGCAGAGCAGGCAATATCTGGAACAGCAGTCAGACAGTTCATAGGCATTGTTAGAGCAGGCTCTTAGCCACTAACTAGCCTGAAATGCTAGTCCTTTGGAGAGTGACAAGCAAAAGCAAGACATGAAGCATTCAGTTGTTAAGGTAACAGGATGTGGGAAGGTTACCAAGATGGGGAACAGGACAGAGTTCCAGAACTGGGCTATCAAGTGGGAACTGGCACTCAAGAAGAAAGAAAAGTCATCTTATCAGGCCTGGGGAGGAAAGTTGAAGCTGAGTTAGCTACAGGGAAAGCTTGATGTTATTCTCTAAAGTGATTAAGGCAGAGAGGGAAGAGAGGGAGAACAGTATTCACTTGGTACCTGCTGTGTGCCAGGGACTGTTTAGTACTTTATAGACTTGGTCTTATTTCAGAGGCAGCTTCTGTAACCCCTTCTGCCTCATAGTAGGTTTATTCCTGGCCTAGATCCAGGCCACCCTACAGAGACCTAGCACCAGGCCAGAGCCATCACCGGCCACCTACTCTCTTATTACTTGTCTTTTAAAATCCTCAACTGTATTTTAAGCTCTCAAAGGAAGACACCAGGCCTGCTGCTTCTCTGTATTCTCCTCAGGGTCTTACGTGTCTTAGGTACTTGATAAACAATTAATTGATTGCTGTTTCCTGGTACATGTGGCATCTGCCTTAGAAGAAAAATATTTCTGAGAATTGTGTCTCAAAGCAGATCTCTGTGAGATCAAATCCTGACTGTCCTTGCACTTCAGTCTCATATAGTCATTGTATAAGTAGATAACACCAGTAAGAATTAAGCTGCAGATCTCAATATGCCATAAGTAATTAGAGAGAATTCACCCAATGGGATGTTTTTCACACTGAAACTCTATGTGAGGAAGAGTCTGGGCTGCCAGCTATGAGGCCTAAGAAAGGAAACACAGTACCGAATTCCCACAACCTCTCTAGGATGAGAAAACAGTAATCCCAGGTATGTCCCTGCAAACCCCCTGCTCACCTCAACGTGCCTTTTGTTTTGTCTGCAACTACTATAGTACTTACCTGCACCTTTGAGTTAAGTCCATAAGGGTATATGTTAAGATCTAGTTAGCCTCTGGAGGATTTACATTAGACCATTATCAGTCTTCTGTTTTGTAAGATCAAAATGATGATTCTCGGCCAGTCGTGGTGGCTCACGCCTGTAATCTCAGCACTTTGGGAGGCTAAGGTGGGTGGATTGCTTGAGCCCAGGCGTTCAAGACCAGCCTGGGCAACATGCTGAAACCCCATCTCTACAAAAAAATACAAAAATTAGTTGGGTGTAGTGGTGTGCACCTGTGGTCCCAGCTACTGAGGAGGCGGAAGTAGGAGGATCTCTTGAGCTCAGGAGGTGGAGGTTGCAGTGAGCCAAGACTACACCACTGCACTCCAGCCCAGGTAACAGAGTGAGACCCTGTCTCAAAAAAGGGATACTCTTTCTCTAAGGTCTGTCCAGTTAAGCTTGGTATTGCAAAATAATTTGAGAGGAAAATTGTGTCCAAATTAAAAATGAAATAGCATGGGCTTTGGAGTTAAATGGTATGTTTACTATGTCACTGACTTCTTTGGGCAAGGTAATAAGCCTCTTTAATTCTCAGTTTCTTCATCTCTAAAATGAAGATAACAATGCCTGCATACATGTTTTTATAAGGATCTAAGACAATGGTCATAAACTACATAGTATGTAGTAGATGCCCAATGAAGTGTGGATGTTATTACTACATTTTAAAATTGGTTTTTGGAAAGTAGGAGATGAACCATTTCTTGTCCATCTTTATTCTTTTCTGACTTTTTCTTTATCCAAAAAAACGAATGAACCAACAAAATATAAAATTATTATGATGTTTTGCATTTTTAGTATTTCTATCCATTGAATATGCAAGTATTTATTATTTATTATTTTATCACTAAGGTAACATATACCATAATGTAAGTGCAAGTGCAAATATTGAGGCATATGCTATAGGGGTTACAGCATTTTACCCAAGCTGTCAGGGAATTTAGTTGATAGAAAAAGGGCAAGATGAGCCTTTGATGTACAGATACTATCGAAAAAAGCAAACCTGTGTCTTTGAAGACATAAGAAATCCAAAATGCAAATATGGAGGATGTCTCCCTATCATACCCCCATCCCTGCCATGTTCTTCAATATTATAGTTTTAAGTATTTGTTCTAGCCCTCAGTGACCTTTCAATCCTAACTGATATTCTTATTTAGATATTTAAATATTCTTATCTATCTCATATCTCTCACACAATCATGACAGATCACAGTGAGATGTACAAAGACAATCCTAATCCAACAGTATCTTGGCACAATTAGCTTAAGAAAAATATTAATTCATGATAAAAGCCTGCTGTGTTGTATGTAAGTGTGTGTGGCCTTAGTCACTACAGAACTGGTTAATATTCTGTAAAAATATTTTTACAAGCTCAGTTTCAGTTACTATAATCATGACAATAATTTTTCACACCCTGGCACCTATTGAATTAGCAACCAAGTTCTTTTCTTCAGCCATTATTCAAATGGATTCTGTCTGCATTCAAATTAATCTCAAGATCATAGAAATTAACAATGGGAAAGGTACATTAAATCACGTAGTCCATTTCTTTGCTAGGGGAGAATTGAGCTGTACATTATAATCTCTAGTGCTTTGTCTGGTGTGTTTTAAATGTCTCAAATAATTGTTATTCTGATTCTGGGTGGTCATCTCTTCAAATTCCAGGGGAAATTCTTTTTCACAGTCTACTGGTGTGTGTGCGTGTGTGTGTGTGTGTGTGTATGTGTGTGTATATATATATATGGATTTTCTGATGCTGTGCAATTTGCCAGTGCTCAGAGCCTCTAGGAATCAGGCAGTGAGTTTTCCAGAGGGGTATGTGTGGGGGCAGTGGGGTGGGTGTATGCATGCATTGAAGGGGTTTAGGTGAATCACGGTGAAAGGGAGAGAAAGACAACAAGAGGGCAACTTGAGAAGGATGGTATGTTCGATTGTATTTGAGATTGGACAGTTGTTTGCTTTCATTTAGTGATACCCTGGGTGGTTTGAGGAAGAGAAGCGGGAAATAGGCATAGTCACTAAACCAAGAGAGGGGCACTGAAAACTGTGGATGAGTCTGATGCCAATTTGAGTAGGAATTATGACATTTTTAATGAAGTCAAATATCTAGAAGTCAAGTGAAAAATTCTTTAATTTAGCTTATATATTATTAATCTTACATATGGATACTGTAAAAGTTATGTGCTCCAAAGTAGAAAGTCAGAGGCTAGGCATTCTGATGTTAGCCATTTTTCTTTCTTTTTAATTCAGTTGAAGCCTTCCAATTAGACAGATACAGAGACAGATAGGCAGAATAGTCATCTATACTTACCATAAAGTTGAGAAACAAAGCATTATTAGTATAGTATAAACCCTGCCTTGATTGTTGTTTAACTCAAATGTTCTCAATTTTCTTATTTATAAAATAAGATAAACAGAAGTGAATCAAACACTTCAAAAATGTTAGGGCATAGCATAAATGTTAGGTCATAAAATATAAATAACAGCAAAAATGTTAGGAGATAAAACAAATTATATGATTAATAACACATGCATTATTAAAATTAAATGAGTTTAATAGAAGACAGAGAAAGAGTTGTCCCTAGAACTGACATGAGAAGCACAAGGATTCCTTCTTTCAGAATCTCATGGAATATAAGGATCATAAAGGACCTTAAATTTATTCACCTTCTGTTGTATTGCTTGAATTTCCACTTTAACATCCAGGACAAGTATCTGTTCAACTCTTGCTTGCTCACCTTCTGTGATGAAAAAGTCATTAGCACTCAAAGCTTCAGTTAATAGTAGTTTGAAGGTTCTTATTTCCATTGAGACTCAAACTCTCCCTCCTCAACACTTTCACCCATGGGTCCTATCGTTAAGGGTCATACAAAACTAATCGAATCTCTTAGAACAGCTCTTCACACCGTTGAACACAGTTGTCATTGCTCCTTGCCTCCACCCTCTAAGCGCTCCTACCTCCAGTTTCTTAATCTAATTCACTCTTTCCCAGACACCATTGCTCTGCCTGCTTGTTTTGGACATGACTGTCTTAAGTGGCGGCTCCAGGCAAGCCTATTCTTCACAGTCTTTATGAAATGCATTCCTTCAGTGCTTGGAACATAGCAGGGACTTAATTTTTATATTTGCTACATGGAAGAGCATATTCTAGCTAACCCCATAGAATATGCATCTAGTATTGTAAGCCTCAGTTTACAAAAACAATTTCTTCAGTACCTCTCATGTCATTTTTCTCCCCAAGTCTCAGTCCTCATTAGATGAGGGAAAAACATCACTTTTGCTTCTAACTCCTTCAATCTCTCACAAAGTGATCCACCTTTTTCCATAAGCCAAAAACACAGCAAGAATTACTTCAATTACTTCCTCTCCTCCTCTCTTCCAAAAAAGGAAACCAGTTTGCATTTCACACATACAGTACTCTCTCATTTGCTAGCTAAAATGTATTGAGGGTTTACTTTGCACCAACTACAAAGCCCTCCTGTAACCTCTGAGAAGCCATGGTGTAGGCTTTACTGCAGTGACATGATGGTGTTACTCAGGCTGAAGCTCATCCATATAAAGTCCTTGTGCAAACTATGAAAAGGTACCCTCTGTGGTGGGCTCCTAGAAAAGCCTTCTCTGCCCTGCAGGAAGCCCCCTCCCTTCTATATCAAACCCTTAGTGGAATCACTCTTGGACAAGCCAGCAAATCAGATCTGATAACAGAAAAGCTCTTGGAAATGTTTGTTGATTAAAGAATGATGTTATGAAAAGAAACAAACCAAATGCTAATTAGTGACTTCAAGGGGAATAAGCCAAAATAATTTGTTTAAGTTTAGCCCTGCCTGCAAAGTAAGGCCACTTTGCTCAGGCATGTACAATTTTGCATAGAAAAATATTAACAAAGTCCTCAAGGGTGAGGAAGGTTAGTAATTTGAAACTGGACCTGCTGTGGTTCCTGATGCTGTTGAGTCCACTGACTGCCGGATCGCTAACCTTGCCTTTTCAGTTAAATGTTCCTGTACAGACAGAAGGTGGAGAAACCACCCCTGCAGGTTGCCTGCTGCCTGATGGTCCCAGCTCTCCATCCCAGTTATTTGTTTGGTGATGAAAAGCTGAGCTCATAAAGAAGTGGAAAGTGCTGGAAGAAAGAATTAACACATCCCTCCTAGGGAGGCCAAATGTTAGATCAATCATGTCTTCCAGCCACTGCAGTGATTGCAGACAATGAGATGTTAATTTATGCACAGTGCCATCAGGAGCCTGGGAAGTGAGTTCTATAATCTGTCTGATTCTTCAGCCAGTGTAGCTGCCTCTCTGTAACCTTTGGGCTCTTGGCAGGTGCACCCCGCCCCCACCCCCTGACTGCAGTGGCCACCTATGGGATCCGCAGACGAGGCTTCATCTCCTAACTTTCCTGACCCTTTCCACACTCTCCAGTGTTTCTTCCTCCTTCCCCCTATCCAAGTCTGAGGTGCCTTGGTGGTAGGACAATAAGGAAAACTTTGCAGTCACTTGGAAAAATTGCTGACCAACTGAAAATACATTTCTACAACCTGCAGGGAAACAGCGATGTGTGTAAAAATGAAATAGGTTGATTTCATGTGGTTTTGAAGAGGCCATTTAGAACTATGGAAAATAGCACCCAGTTTTGCAATACTGGGAACCTGAACCTGCAGTTTGTATATGATTATCTACCCACCCCCGCCCCCCCACCGCCATCCCCCACCCTCACCTCCGCAAAGGCCTACATTCTGTCTTTTTCTGTGAAGGCGGATGGGGAAGAGGTAATGGAACCATCAGCAAGCAAGCCAGAATTCACCCCCTAGCAATATGAATAATTAGACGTTCTTAAATGGAAATTGGAATGGTTACAGATGATGTAACATTTGTTGATGTAAAATGGAATGTCCCCAGCAGCATAGATAGCTTTAATTGTTCCTATCCCAGAGCTTTTATAAAGCCAGTGATAAACTATATTTTGTAGTATTTTCATGGCAGATGCCCTGGATGGCAAAAAAAAATATGTAAAGTTATCTTTCTAGATGGAGCGTGAAGGCTCAAAGAGCAGTGCTTTGTCCTGCATTGCAAGTGTAATAAGCCAAAGGTAATTTTCATTTGCTTTTTGTTTGTGTCCTGTCACAAGATATAGGACACCTTGTAGGACTGAGCCATGTGCTTGATCTTGATGAAGTGCTCTGTTCATTTTGTTACTCATTTTCTCTGTAGTATGTCTTATTTAGAGGGACTGGGAGGGAGGATGACATGATAGAAGTTTGGAGAAGAGGATGAGAGAGCTTCTTGGTCTGGTGTGTGGAAAGGTCAGATTGAATGAGGGGACCTTTCTGGTAGACCTCTTATGCTGATGGCTCCGGTCACCCTACAAGAGCTTGGAAAAGTGTCATGGCTCTAGGTCATAGAGGAGAGGTTTGTGCCATTGTTTCCAAGGCTGGTTTGTTCTTGATGTGAACATACCATCATGGTTCAGTGATTATTCACAGACTCATAGATGGAAAAACTCAACCTCCAGGGGCCATCTCTGCAGTGTGTCCAAATTCATACTCTGTAATTTCTAAGCCACATCTCAGTAGAAGCCATCTTTGAGCATACTGTATCCATTTTAATGCACTACACTGACTTGTCTTCTCAGTAAGGTGTTTTACATAGTACTCTGGTACAGCAGTACAAACATCTGTGGATTGTGAGAAGTGCAACCCACTTCCATGGCTCCACCCTGGCTTCAGCTAGGACTGGTTCATCACTGAGTCCTAGACACTGCATTTCAGTTTCACTCCTTTTCTTTGCATGGCTCTAAATCTCCTGGTATTGGCTGTCGATCTCACTGTGATGTCTGTGCTCTGGACTTTCCTCCTGGTCTTTCTGCCACTCTGGTCTCCACTGCTTGCGCATTTCATGGCTTATCCTTCCATCAACACTGTTCTAAAAACAGGAAAAGAAATCCTTGTCCTTATGGAGCTTACATTCTAGTTGGAGAGAGCAAGTTAAAAAAAATAAGTAAAAAAATACCCCAAACACCCAACATACATATATGTATGTAGAGGAGAGTGTTGGTGGCAGGGTTAATTTTGTGATTCAGTCAGTGCTGCTCCTGTTCCTATGCTGGAGAACTCTGCTACGTACCTACCACCTTCTTTCTGGGTAGCCATAGAATCCACTTCCTTATCATTTTCAGGTTTATTTATTATTTATTTTTATTTTTTAACACCTTTATTGAGCTATCATGGACACATAAAATTATATATATCAGTTTATCATATATAAATGATATATAAATGATTTTTTTACTTATTTTTTTTTTAACTTGCTCTCTCCAACTAGAATGTAAGCTCTGTAAGGACAAGGATTTCTTTTCTTGTTTTTAGAACAGTGTTGAATGAAGGGATAAGCCATGAAATGCACAAACAGTGGAGACCAGAGTGGCATATATGTAAATGTATACATATACATATGTATACATTTATATATAATATATATGTATACAGATCATTTCTATATATGCTATATCATGATATAGATCATATATCATTTATATATCACATATATCACTTATATATATGGTGTACCACTTGATGTTTTCATACACATATACATTATAAAATGACCACCACACTCTAGCTAATTAACATTTCTGTCACATCTAGTTACCATCTAGTTACCACTTGTGTGGGTGTGTGTCAAGAAAATTTAAGATCTCTCCTTTTAGCAAATTTCAAGTATGCACTACAGTATTTTTAACTATTGTCCCTGTGTTGTGTATTAGACCTCCAGAACTTATTCCTCCTGTTTGACTCAACCTTTGTACTCTTGGACCAACATAACGCCATTTCCCCTTGTCCACTAGCCCCTCTTTCTTCTCTTCTCTTTCTGTGCTTTTTTTATTTCACTTAGCATAAATCCTCCAGCTCCATTCCACTGTATAAATAAATAAACATACAAATGTATGTATACTACATTTTCTTTATCCATTCGTCCATCAAAAGACATTTAGATTATTTCTGTATCTTGGCTGTTGTGAATACTGCTGCAGTGAGCATGGGAGTGCAGATATCTCTTTGACACAGCGATTTCATTTCCTTTGGATGTATACCTAGAAGTGAGATTGCTGGATCATATGGTAGTCTATGTTTGAGTTTCTGAGGAACCTTCATACTGTTTTTCACAATGGCTGTACTAATTTACATTCCCACCAATAGTGCACAAAGGTTTCTTTTTCTCCACATCTTTACCAACACTTGTTTTCTTTTGTCTTTTTGATAATAGACATCCTGATAGGTGTGAGGTGATAGCTTGTGGCTTTGATTTGCATTTCGCTGATGGTTAGAGATATTGAGTACCTTTTTGTATGCCTGTGGAACATCTGAATTTTTTCCTTCTTTTTTAGAGAAGTGTCTATTTAGGTCTTTTGCCCATTTTTAAATTGGCTTTTTGTATTTTTGATACTGAGTTGTATGAATTCCTTGTATGTATTGAATATTAATATTTTATCAGATATGTGGTTTGCAAATATTTTTCCCATCCTGTGGGTTGCCTTTTCATTTTGTTAATTGTTTCATTTGCAGTGCTGAAGCTTTCCCCATTTGTTTATTTTTGCTTTTGTTGCCTGTGCTTTTGGTGCATATTCAAAATATTATTGCTAAGACCAACATCAAGAAGGTTTTTCTCTAATTTTTCAGCTTATAGTTTCAAGTTTTATGGTTAAGTCTTTAATTCATTTTGAGTTCGTTTTTGTGTGTGGTGTGAGAAGGGGTTCAATTTAATTTTTTTTTTTTGGAAGAAACAATCATTTCCCTATTTTGTGTCCTTGGAATTCATTTTGAAGATCAGTTGACTGTAAATGCAATAAACCCAGTTTATTTCTGGGTTCTCTATTCTATTGCATTGGTCTATATGTGTGTTTTTTATGCCAGAACTATATCGTTTTGATTACTATAGCTTTGTAAGGAATTGTCAAAAAGTGTGATGCTGGCAGCTTTGTTATTTGCTCAAAGTTGCTTTGGCTATTTTGGGTCTTTTGGGATTCCATATTCTTCTTGGATTTCTATTGCTTACCCCATTGAAGTGTGATAAAAGTGGAAATTTTGCTGAAGATGGAGAGCTGCTTCATTAACATTGCAGAAAGAGCCTCAGTGTAATAATCTGAAAATTTAGGGCTTTTCCTTTGTTGGAGTCTAGGTATTTGATTTGAGCTGACTAAATTAACTGTAGCACTGAAATGTTGTGCTCATTACCTGTCACTTCCAAGTGGATGTACATTTCACATTTATGGTGCTTTTCCATTTTAGTAAAATGTTTTTACAAACACAATCTCATTTTAGCTTCACAACAGTTTAGGGAGGCAGGCAGATCAGACAGCATCTTCCCCATGACAGTATCACATCTATGAATTTTGGTCTTACTGTGTTTCCCTGAGCATGTTACTTAAAGTCATAAAGCTTGTTTCTTCACTTCCAAAGTGAGGTTATTAATACTTACCTTGCACAGTTCTGGGTGAGAGTTTAATGAAAAAGTATAGGTAAAGGCACCTATTAATAGATAGTGCCTGACACATCATAGGGATGCTAAATGACAGCTGTTGTTATAATAATTATTATTTGCAGTTGAGAAACAGGCTCACAGAGGGAAGCAACTTGTCTGCTATGGACCAAACGTGTGAATTCCCCCAAAATTCATATTGAAAGCCCTAATCTCTACTGTGATGATATTTGGAAATGGGCCTTTGGGAAGTAATTAGGTTTAGAGGAGATTGTGAGGTGAAATCCCAGTGATGGGAATAGTGCCCTTATGAGAACAGGAAGCGGCCAGAACAAGGGTATGGCGAGAGGCAGCTCTCTGCAAACCAGGGAGAGGACCCTCACCTGATATAGAATCTGCCATTACCTTGATCTTAGACCTCCCAGCCTCCAGAACTGTGAGAAATAAATGTTTGTTTCTTAAACCACCCAGTCTATGGTATTCTTGTTATAGCTGCCCAGCTCGAGGTTGTTAATGATGGACTGAAACCCAGATTGAGAGTTTGTTGTTTTTTTCCATGGCAACAGCAAGTTTATGTGACACTGTTGTATAGTTGTTAGGAAACTCTGTGAGACATCTGTGTTACATTTTAGACCCATAGCCTTTTAATACTATAAAAGTATTAAAGGTCAACAAATAATTAGTGTAACTGATCTTGTGACATGGTGGTCATTTCAGGGAGAAATGGAATCTATAATCAGAGACAAAATGATTCTTTTAGTATTTGGATGGTCTCTTCAGGTCCCAAAATGTTATCCATGAACTTGAGAGAAGAAAACACTAGGATAAAGTCAAACAAAGAGTGAGAAAGCTTCTGGTGAACCTGGGGTGAGTAAAGAGGTCTCAATGCCTTTACAATTCACTGGTGAGCTTTGCTTACCTGCTCTCAGAGGATATTTTTCTAAGCGATAGATAGGATTTTCTGACCCTGAGGCATCTAGATGAATTAATTCCCTAATTGTGAATGATTAAGACATGTTCCCTGGGCTCCTCCCTGAAAGGTTTGTTGGGATGGATATATTGCTTTAACAAAATTGGCACTAAGAACTATTTAAAAACAACTATAGCACCCACCAGCTTTCATGTACCTTCAAGACTATTTTCTGCAATATACGAATGTAAGGCTTAAAATGTCCTGCATTTTAAATAAGCAGCCCCATTTGTATAGTGCTTTATGATGATGAAGTACTTTTACATACATATTCTCATTTTAGCCAAATGACAATTTTGCTAAGTAGAAGAGCAGGTGTTCTTCCTGTTTTCGTGATCGGGGATGAAACCCATGGAGGGTGATCAGTGTTGCAAACTCAAACCCCATCAGTTATGAGATAATAGGGAGTGGGAGATAATCGGAAAGAAACTGCCTGGTCTGAAAGTGCTTAGATCTAAAAATGTGAAAAACCCTGAGCTGGCCTATTAAAACATGTCTGTGGGTCAGCATGGCCTCTTATTTATAATATTTCTAAGGTCATAAAACTTGTAAGTGGCAGAGTTAGGCCTAGGTCCCAGGTCTTTGTCTCTACATTCAGCACTCTTTCTCCAGCATCTTTATATTAATCCCTTGGGTTTCTATGAATAATAACAATAGCTAATATTTATTGATCAGTTTACCATGGTCATTCTGTTCTTCTGCCTCCTATTTATTTAAAGTCTTGCAACAACCTAATGAGGTGGGTATTGTATTGCACCCATAATGCAGATGAGGATAGTGAAGCCTCAAGAGAGGAAGTGGCCTGCCCACCAACCTGTCACATAGCTCAGAAGCAGAGGAACCAGCATTGGGAGGCAGGCAGGTTAGTTCTAGAATGTATGACATATGCATAGTATCAGAGCACTCATTCATTCTCTGAAAATGAAAAAATAAAAAAATCTGTCAGCCAGAATCACAGATGTATTGTCTTCTTGATAAAAATATTTTCAGAGTATGGAGATTTCTCAAAAAACTAAAAATAGGATCACCATATGATCCAGCAATCCCACTACTGGGTATTTATCCAAAGGAAAGGAAATCAGCATATCAAAGGGATACCTGCACCCCCATGTTTATTGCAGCACTATTCACAAAGATGGGGAATCAACCTAAGTGTCCATCAACAGATGAATGGATAAAGAAAATGTGGTACTTATACACAATTCAGCCATACAAAAGAATAAAATCCTGTCATTTGCAGCAATGTGGATGGAACTAGAGGTTATTATATTAAGTGAAATAAGTCAGGCACAGAAAGACAAATATCACGTGTTTTCCTACGTGGGAGCTAAAAACATTGATCTCATGGAGGTAGAGAATAGAATGATAGTTACCAGAGGCTGGGAAGGGCATTTATGTATGTGGGGGTGGTGAAGTGAGGTTGGCTAATGAGTATAAACATACAGTTAGATAGAAGGAATAAGTTTTAGTGTTCAATAGCATAGTAGTTAATATATTGTATATATTGTATATTTCAGGGTAGCTAGAAGATTTAAAATGATCCCAACACAAAGAAATGATAAATGTTCAAGGTGATGTATTTCCTAAATACCCCAACTTGATCATTACACATTCTATGCATGTATCAAAATATCACATGTACCCCATAAATATGTATAAATATTATCTATCAATAACATATGCTGTTTTTGAGAAATGTCTTTATGATCTAAAAAGCAAAGACTGAACTGAGTACCTTTTTCAGGGCACCGGCTGGCTCTGCAAGCATTGTCAAGGCTGGTGCCTGGACTTCAGGGCCCTGCAACAGTGGGAGAAGCCTTAAAGTAGCAGGGATGGAAGGAAAATTAACAGCCCTGGGAGGGGCATGCTTCTGTCTTTGGTAGGAGATGTGATGAGAATATAAAGGATATATGGCCTCAAATTAATTTGAATACTTTTTCATGTCTTTCCCCTCCTGATCAAATTTTCCACTTTGCTTTTTACATAATAATTATAAGAAATGTTTCCATTGCTTATTAGCTATAAGACTTTGGGAATGTGGCCGAACTCCTCTTCACTCTCATTTCCTCATCTATAATAATAGACCTACCTCAGGAATAATGTGAGGAATACATGCATATATGTAAAGCACTTAGCATAGTTTCTGGGATCTCCTTTGTAAATGCTCAATAAGTGTTAGCTGCCATCATTGTTATTGATTTAAAAAGTGATAGTAAAATCTTAGAACTGGTGTATTTCATCATAGTCCAAACTAGAAACACACAAGCTGATCACTTGGGTCAGTGATTTATTTTGTTCTAACTTAAAAATATACCCAAAACATTTTATTTAAAAAGTGATAGTAAAATCTTAGAACTGGTGTATTTCATCATAGTCCAAATTAGAAACACACAAGCTGATCACTTGGGTCAGTGATTTATTTTGTTCTAACTTAAAAATATACCCAAAACATTTTATTGAGTTTCACTGTATATCAGGCCTTCTGCTGAGAGTTTACATACCCCGTGACTGATTTGATCCTAGTGCCAAATTTAAGAGATAGCTTGGGCAGAAACTAATATTATTTCCATTTGATACATGTGGAAACTGAGGTTGGAAAGGATAAATGATTCTCAAAATCACTTAGCTAATAAAAGGAAAATCAAGACTATTAATGAAATCCAGGCTTTCTGACTTAAAACCCAATGCTTTCTTCCAATTCCCACCCTGTCACTCTCCCCTGACCTGCTTTTGTTTATCTCTGCTGATTACCCTGCTGTCCCTGAATTCTGGCTGAACACAATGGTAAGCCAAATGCCTTTGCCTGAGGCCTTCAGGCTCTGCTTTCAGCTTCCTTGCTTTACAAAGATTTTTTAATGCTTAAAAAGGAGTTTTTCTTTCACATTTAAAATTTTCTGTCTTGCAATTTTCCAAATCTATGAATTCAATGTCCTATGTTCTATATCTCATTAAGGAACTGAATGATGGCTATATTGAATACTCTTTAAGGCTTATGCTGAGTCACTTGAAAAATGATCATATTCAAAGGAAGATAAATTGAGAACTGGCGGCTACACAGTCTGTGAGAAAGACCTAGAGCACCATGGTGTCTATGTATGTGTCTCAATTAGTGAATGAAAATTTGCCAAATTATGCAGTTGATTGGAGCAAATGAGTCAATGGGGTAATTTTTCTTTATGAAATGAAAAATTTATTTTTAAAACTAACTTTTGCTTGATCTTTGGCCTCATTTTAGTTTTGTCTTTGCCTTTCCCCTCTCTGGGGTATGGCTCCCTTCACCGTCATCCCCATTGTCTTTGTCTGACAGTCCACTTGAATGGACACTGCAGACCACTGAGCAGGTCCAGCAGCAGTTGAGGCTTGTAGGCACTGGGCTGGTGCTGTGTGCTGCATACTTGGCTGCTGCAAAGAAAGTGCAGCAGCTCAGAAGGAACTCCATGTCAATTGGGTCCAGAGTGGGATGGGGGTAACCACCTCACATCCTCTTGCTGTAGGCTAAAGTGAGAATTATTTAGTAATATGCAGTTTCTTATCTGTTCCAGTGGGGAGGAAATGCTAAGGATCAGATATATGGGTGAGTCATTCATATACATCCATTCATCAAAAAGTTATCAAGGCCTCCTGTGTGTTTCTCTTTAGAATATGAGCTTTAAAAACCTAGCACAGTGCTTTCTACGATTTTCTGTTGAATGGACAAATTAATGAACGAGGAGAGGAAAAACACTGTGCTATGGGAGCATGTAAGAGGGAGACTTGATTGCTCAAAGAAGACTCCAGGAGGAAGAGACATGTAAGAGGGGACTTGATGGGTGAGTATGCATTAGTTATGAAGTAAAGAGGTGTGTGAGGATCTGAATCTAACAGTACAGTATTCTCTAGAATCCTCATCATAAGGGGGTACAGAAGGTGGCCAGGATGGGCACAACCAAGCATAGGGAGACACTCTAGAATAAGAGCTACTGGCAACATGAGAATAGAGCTGGACATGGGTAAGAGGTGGCTTGATCTGTTTGTTATGTGTTTGTTTATTTAACAAATACTAGCACTTACTATGTAGTGGACACTATTCCATGTGCTTTATACATCCATTCTCATAACAAAACTATTTATTATTTCCATTTTACAGATGGGAAACTGAGGCACAAAGAAATTAAATAACTTACCCAAGGTCCCATGGTAAGTTGTAGATAGGGTCAGGATGGAAAGCCAGACAGACCACTTGCATTTTCTTAATCCCTTCACCATGCTAACTCTTGTTGATGAGCAAAAGAGAGGTTGAGGGACTTGGACTTTCAAGATAGAAAAGGCACAGCTACATCTGGAATCCTAGGGGCTGTCTTTATACAAAGGCAAGGAAGCTTCTACCAAAAGCAGATAGGTATCTTGCTTTGTGATAATACAGTAACTTAAGTTCCTGTTGCATTTAAATAAAGAGAAAAAGGTTCTTTTTAACTTTTTCTGACCTTTACTGTTGTGTGTGAAAAGGAAAAATAAGTAGAGAGAGAGAGAGAGAGAGAGAGGGAGAGTGGGAAACTGGGTATATAAACAAGGTAAATTTTGCTTAGTGTTATAGGAATTCAGCCAGCTTTTTGTTCATTCCTGGAGGGTGATTACTGCTAAAGCCTGGTCCTGTGTTCCCGAAGCTGCCCATTATGAAGTCTGGAGTGTTACTTTTGCTTTCTATTGCTTCAGACACAATCAGAAACCCCAAGTAAACCTTGAAATGGTGGTATACAAGAGAGAATCTGGTGCAGAGATAATTTGAGACTCCCTTCCCCAAATCACCTAGATGAAATCTTGATGTACATACTTGGAAAGTTTTAACAAATATAGTTGTAATTATTACCCCAAATAAAGAGTTTTTCTATTTCTGAAATTTCTGGAAATATTTTAAAACAATTTATGTTTAGATTTAAAAACTGACCACTTATTTTTCTTATAATCTTTTCTACGTGGAGCTCTTCTGGTGTCAGTGAATATGATCCCTATGGTGGAGTCGGGAGGAATTCCATGAAAGGCCAATGTGGATAAGATTCATGGCATGAGCCAGTTGATGGAGCGTCGGTAATTCAGATTTGCTAGGCTGGATTGATAGAATGACCTTTGGTGAAAACAGCTTGTAGCTATTGTTTACAATAGATTTTGCTTCTAACCAGTGTTTAGTGAGTAGTCCCCCCAGCCAATTGTATATTGGCTACTGGACCCAGGAGCTCAAGCTCATTTTTCTCTCCCTAAAAGCACTATCATTTCCAGAGGCCAATGCATGTTAGAAACCTATTCCTGGGGTTGCTTTGTCAGGAGAGGGAGATATAGTAAGAGGTTGTCGGGAACAAACAAAGACATCCTTGACAATAGCGATTTATCTTGCTACCTGCAACATGCCCTTTGGTTTGATAGCTGCATAGGCTGGCTGGGATTATTTATCTTGAGCTCACACTGATATATGGAAGTGTGCTCCTGGCAGGCTTCCTTCCTTTCTTCCTTCCCTGCCTGCCCAGTTTCCTCCATTCATTCTTCCATATCAGAGGGCTGTCAGCCAGCGTTGTCCTGGGGAATTAGAGGGGAGGGCAAATGCCTAGAAATATCTTAGGAGAAATGATTTTCTTTGCAAGCAGGACTTTATCTAGTTTCTTTTTTCCTGTCAGTTAAGCCTTAGGAAATCAGAGATACCTAGGAGCGTATCTGGCATGTGCAGGGAATGTTGGACTGTGCTTCTCTCCAGCGGTGGATCTCCTTCAAGCAGACCATCTCTCATCTTTTACATTCTCAAAGAACAGCCTCCTTTATGCTTCCTTCTGCTGCCTGGGCTTGTTCCAGGTGATGTTAACATGTGACAGGTGCAGGGAGACCTTGGGCAGCAGCTCTCCTATGTTTGAGCCTGGGAAAATGCTGTTCCCTCTCTTAAGAATCTTGTCTCCTCCTTACTCCATACTTCTCCTAGCTACTTCCTGGTGGCTATCTACACATGCAGCCCAGGGATGACCTTTTCTCAACAGCTCAGCTTCCCTTCTTAGACTGTGAGTTTAAAATCTTAGAGTTTTTTTTTTTGAGACGGAGTCTCACTCTGTCACCCAGGCTGGAGTGCAGTGGTGCGATCTCAGCTCACTGCAAGCTTGGCCTTCTAGGTTCACACCATTCTCCTGCCTCAGCCTCCCAAGTAGCTGGGACTACAGGCGCCTGGCTAATTTTTTTGTATTTTTAGTAGAGATGGGGTTTCACTGTGTTAGCCAGGATGGTCTTGATCTCCTGACCTTGTGATCTGCCCGCCTCAGCCTCCGAAAGTGCTGGGATTAGAGGCGTGAGCCACCACGCCGGGCCTAAAATCTTAGTTTTTCCGGTAGTTGAAGGCTGGAGAAAGTTATTGTTCACAGGTCCCTGGGCACTGACTCTGATATCTTCTGCCCAGTCCCAACACAAATACATGTGAGTGTACACAGACATGCACGCACGCACACGCGTGCACACACACACACACACTCTTGCACCCTGCCTCAAAAGAGAATGTGACCACATCCTTGCTGGTTTAGTTCACAAATCAGGTGATCCCAGTGTTTGTAATGGAATCAGGTTTTCAAGACTGGATATTGTTCTTCAAAGACTTAACTGGGAAGAGTTTAATGAAGGGACAATTTCCAGCAGTGTGGGTGAGTTTAAGAACCAACAGGAGGTAAAATACCCAGGCGCTGGTGACAGCAAGAATGGCAAGGCACAGGAACAGAGCTATTGATGCCTTGAGAGAGACGTCACTGAGAAAGAGAGCTGTAGAAATGCAGCTGTCTACTGGAAGCCCAGTGAGGTAGGGATAAGTGGGGAAATTCATCCAACTGCTATTCTCCCCAGGGCCACTACCAACCAGAAGCTGGAGCAAGGGGCAAGGAAGCTCAGGTGATGATTCCATCAGGGTCACACTCCTGGGGCACAGAGCAAGGCAGGGAAGTATAGTGTGTGTATGGCCCGAGGGGCAAGGATGCAGGGTCAGCAGTGGTGAGGGCAAATAGAAAATAGCCAGCATATAAACATCTATTTTGTTGTTCCATGAACCCCCTTGAACTCCCTTTGGGCAGTCTGGAAAACTGTCAGGTCAATTTTCAAAATAATCTTAATAAATACAAAAATAGAACACAGAGAATTACAAAGGAAACCAATTATATTGAAATATAGTTATCAAAATACTAAAAATATGAAATTGGGATTAAGTAATATAGACGCTTGTTTATTAACACATGAAACTACAAAATCTAACAATGACCAAATGTTCTAAATAAGTGTAAGTGATATTTCAAGATACCTCCAACAGCAGAAATGTCTATGAAAATATCTCCAGTGTTTCTATTGGGGATAAAGTTTTAGGTACTTCTAGTATTATTATGTTTTGTTGCCTACATTCATAGTTGAAGAAAATTCTAAATTGCAGTTAGAGTTTGTGATGTAGATAAAGACATAACTTTCCCCCATCTAGGTTCATGGAGCACTGAATTCTATCCAGGGCTCCTTAGGGGTCTGAGAACCTCAGATTAAGAATGCTTGCTTTAAATATAAGTGCAGAGATTGTTAAATTGTAGGGCACTGGTAATGTAAGCCTGAGTGTGAAAGGACAGCAGTGTAGCCAGAATACAGTTTAACAGTGGTAGGATGCTTACTGTGCATGTCCCAGGGACCTGGAAAATTCATACTAAGAAATGATGCATTTGCCCAATTCAGTGGTAGCCCTCTGCTTCCATTAAGTACAATATCATTGGTTGTGCTAGAATATAAACTTCATGAGGAGGTGATTTAAAAAAAAACTTGTTATTGAAGAATTTTATATAAAATACACACACGCACACACACATACATATATATATGCATGCATATATCCCAAATTTATGGCTTGATGAATTTTCATGAACTGAACTCACTGGTGGAAGCAGAACACAGATCATTACCAGCATCCCTGGAACCTCCCTCAGGTCTCCTTCCTGCAAGTGTAGGTACCCCATCTCCCCCAAGGGTAGCTGGTATCCTGATTTCTAACAACATAATGAAGTTTTGCCTGTTTTTGTTATTTGTAGAAATACAGTAATGCAATGTGTATTCTTTTGTGTCTGGTTTCTTTCTCTCAAATTACGTTCATGAGATTTGCCCACATTGTTCCATGTAGTTGTGGGTTAGTCATTCTCATTACTGTATAACATCTCATTGTATGAATATACCATAATTTATCTGTTCTGGTATTAATGGGAATTTGGGTTGTTTTGAGTTTTGGGCTATATGGGTAATAATTGTTATAAATATTCCAGCATACATTTTATATTGAACTACTTCTGTTGAGTATATACTTGGGAGTAGAATTGCAATGTCATAGGATCTGAGGATATTCAACCGTAGAAGATACTGCCAGTTTTCCAAAGAGATTGTATTGATTTATACTTCCACCAGTTCCAGTTGCTCCAAATCTTCACCAACACATAGCATTTTCTATCTTTTAAATTTTAGTCATTCTGGTAGTAGTAGCCCCTTGTGGATTTCTTTTAAAAATGTATTAATATTATTTTTGATTGATAAATCATAATTGTATACACTTGTGGGATATGTTGCGATGTTTTGATGTATGCATACAATGTGGCGTGATTATTAGATCAAGCTCATTAATATCCATTGCCTCACTTACCTATCTTTTTCACGGTTTGACATTTGAAATTTACTCAGTTATTTTGAAATACATATACATTACTATTGACTATAGTTATACTGCTATACAGTAGATCTCAAAACCTGTTCTTCTTGTCAGTCTGAAACTTTGTACCCTTTGATCAACAACTCCTCCATTCCCTCCCTCTCTACCATCCCAGCCTCCTGTAACTATCTTTCTACTCTCTACTTTCATGAGTTTAACTTTGTTAGGTTCCACATGTGAGTGAGTTCATGTGGTATTTGTCTTTCTGTGCCTGGCACATTTTACTTAGCATAATATCCTCCAGATTCATCCATGTCCTTGTAAATGACAGGATTTCCCTCTTTTTAAGACTGAATAACTTTGGGAGGCCAAGGCTGGTGGATCACCCGAGGTCAGGAGTTCCAGACCAGCCTGGCCATCATGGCGAAACCCCATCTCTACTGAAAGTACAAAAATTAGGCTGGGCATGTGGCCCACACCTGTAATCCTAGCACTTTGGGAGGCCAAGGCGGGTGGATTGCCTGAGCTCAGGAGTTCGAGACCAGCCTGGGCAACATGGTGAAACCCCGTCTCTACTAAAATACAAAAAAAAGTTAGCTGGGCATGGAGGAGTGCGCCTGTGGTCCCAGCTGCTCAGGAGGCTGAAGCAGGAGAATTGCTAGAGCCTGGGAGGCGGAGGTTGCAGTAAGCCGAGATTGTGCCACTGCACTCCAGCCTGGTGACAGAGCGAGACTCTGTCTAAACAAAAACAAAAACAAAAACAAAAATTAGCTGGGTGTGGTGGTGCAGGCCTGTAATTCCAGCTACTTGGGAGGCTGAGGCAGGAGAATCATTTGAATGGAGGCAGGTTTGTGGGGAGAGGGGGAGGCTGCAGTGAGCCGAGATCACACCACTTCACTCCATCCTGGGCGTAGGACCAAAACTCCATCATCCATCATCTCGGAAAAACAAAAAAAAGACTGAATAATATTCCATTTTGTACACCACACTTTCTTATTCATCTGTTGAAGAGCACTTAGGTTGTTTCCATATTTTGGCTTTTGTGAGTAATGCTGCAATGAACATGGAAGTACAGATATTTCTTCAACATACAGATTTCAGTTCCAGAAGCGGAATTACTGGATCATATGGTAGTTCTATTTTTAGTTTTTTAAATAATCTCTAGGGGTGGAGCCAAGATGGCCGAATAGGAACAGCTCTGGTCTACAGCTCCCAGCGTAAGCAATGCAGAAGACGGGTGATTTCTGCATTTCCATCTGAGGTACTGGGTTCATCTCACTAGGGAGTGCCGGACAGTGGGCGCAGGACAGTGGGTGCAGCACACCGTGCGCGAGCCGAGGCAGAGCGAGGCATTGCCTCTCTCAGGAAGTGCAAGGGGTCAGGGAGTTCCCTCTCCCAGTCAAAGAAAGGGGTGACAGACGGCACCTGGAAAATCGGGTCACTCCCACCCTAATACTGCACTTTTCTGATGGGCTTAAAAAACGGCACACCAGGAGATTATATCCCGCATCTGGCTTGGAGGGTCCTATGCCCACGGAGTCTCACTGATCGCTAGCACAGCAGCCTGATATTAAACTGTAAGGTGGCAGCAAGGCTGGGGGAGGGGCGCCTGCCATTGCCCAGACTTCATTAGGTAAACAAAGCAGCCCCGAAGCTCGAACTGGGTGGAGCCCACCACAGCTCAAGGAGGCTTGCCTGCCTCTGTAGGCTCCATCTCTGGGGGCAGGGCACAGACAAACAAAAAGACAGCAGTAACCTCTGCAGACTTAAATGTCCCTGTCTGACAGCTTTGAAGAGAATAGTGGTTCTCCCAGCACGCAGCTGGAGATCTGAGAACAGGCAGACTGCCTCCTCAAGTGGGTCCCTGACCCCCGAGCAGCCTAACTGGGAGGCACCCCCCAGTAGGGACAGACTGACACCTCACATGGCCGGGTACTCCTCTGTGACAAAACTTCCAGAGGAATGATCAGGCAGCAGCATTTGCGGTTCAGGAAAAATCTGCTGTTCTGCAGCCACCTCTGCTGACACCCAGGCAAACAGGGTCTGGAGTGGACCTCTAGCAAACTCCAACAGACCTGCAGCTGAGGGTCCTGTCTGTTAGAAGGAAAACTAACAAATGGAAAGGACATCCACACCAAAAACCCATCTGTACATCACCATCATCAAAGACCAAAAGTAGATAAAACCACAAAGATGGGGAAAAAGCAGAGCAGAAAAACTGGAAACTCTAAAAAGCAGAGTGCCTCTCCTCCTCCAAAGGAATGCAGTTCCTCACCAGCAACGGAACAAAGCTGGACTGAGAATGACTTTGACGAATTGAGAGAAGAAGGCTTCAGACGATCAAACTACTCTGAGCTACAGGAGGAAATTCAAGGCAAAGGCAAAGAAGTTAAAAGCTTTGAAAAAGAATTAGACGAATGTATAACTAGAATAACCAATACAGAGAAGTGCTTAAAGGAGCTGAGAGGAGCTGAAAGCCAAGGCTCGAGAACTACGTGAAGAATGCAGAAGCCTCAGTAGCAGATGCGATCAACTGGAAGAAAGGGTATCGCTGATGGAAGATGAAATGAATGAAATGAAGAGAGAAGGGAAGTTTAGAGAAAAAAGAATAAAAAGAAATGAACAAAGCCTCCAAGAAATTTGGGACTATGTGAAAAGACCAAACCTACGTCTGATTGGTGTACTTGAAAATGATGAGGAGAATGGAACCAAGTTGGAAAACACTCTGCAAGATATTATCCAGGAGAACTTCCCCAATCTAGCAAAGCAGGCCAGCATTCAGATTCAGGAAATACAGAGAACGCCACAAAGATACTCCTCGAGAAGAGCAACTCCAAGACACATAATTGTCAGATTCACCAAAGTTGAAATGAAGGAAAAAATGTTAAGGGCAGCCAGAGAGAAAGGTCGGGTTACCCACAAAGGGAAGCCCATCAGACTAACAGCTGATCTCTCAGCAGAAACTCTACAAGCCAGAAGAGAGTGGGGGCCGATATTCAACATTCTTAAAGAAAAGAATTTTCAACCCAGAATTTCCTATCCCGCCAAACTAAGCTTCATAAGTGAAGGAGGAATAAAATACTTTACAGACAAGCAAATGCTGAGTGATTTTGTCACCACCAGGCCTGCCCTAAAAGAGCTCCTGAAGGAAGCACTAAACATGGAAAGGAACAACCGGTACCAGCCACTGCAAAAACATGCCAAATTGTAAAGACCATCGAGGCTAGGAGGAAACTATAGCAACTAACGAGCAAAAGAACCAACTAACATCATAATGACAGGATCAGATTCACACATAACAATATTAACGTTTAATGTAAATGGGCTAAATGCTCCAATCAAAAGACACAGACTGGCAAACTGGATAAGGAGTCAGGACCCATCAGTGTGCTGTATTCAGGAAACCCATCTCACGTGCAGAGACACACATAGACTCAAAATAAAGGGATGGAGGAAGATCTATCAAGCAACTGGAAAACAAAAAAAGGCAGGGGTTGCAATCCTAGTCTCTGATAAAATAGACTTTAAACCAACAAAGATCAAAAGAGACAAAGAAGGCCATTACATAATGGTAAAGGGATCAATTCAACAAGAAGAGCTAACTATCCTAAATATATATGCACCCAACACAGGAGCACCCAGATTCATAAAGCAAGTCCTCAGTGACCTACAAAGGGACTTAAACTCCCACGCAATAATAATGGGAGATTTTAACACCCCACTGTCAACATTAGACAGATCAACGAGACAGAAAGTTAACAAGGATATCCAGGAATTGAACTCAGCTCTACATAAAGTGGACCTAATAGACATCTACAGAACTCTCCACCCCAAGTCAACAGAATATACATTCTTTTCAGCACCACACCACACCTATTCCAAAATTGACCACATAGTTGGAAGTAAAGCTCTCCTCAGCAAATGTAAAAGAACAGAAATTATAACAAACTGTCTCTCAGACCACAGTGCAATCAAACTAGAACTCAGGATTAAGAAACTCAGTCAAAACCGCTCAACTACGTGGAAACTGAACAACCTGCTCCTGAATGACTATTGGACTATTGGGTACATAATGAAATGAAGGCAGAAATAAAGATGTTCTTTGAAACCAACGAGAACAAAGACACAACATACCAGAATCTCTGGGACACGTTCAAAGCAGTGTGTAGAGGGAAATTTATAGCACTAAATGCCCACAAGAGAAAGCAGGAAAGATCCAAAATTGACACCCTAACATCACAATTAAAAGAACTAGAAAAGCAAGAGCAAACACATTCAAAAGCTAGCAGAAGGCTAGAAATAACTAAAATCAGAGCAGAACTGAAGGAAATAGAGACACAAAAAACCCTTCAAAAAATTAATGAATCCAGGAGCTGGTTTTTTGAAAAGATCAACAAAATTGATGGACCGCTAGCAAGACTAATAAAGAAGAAAAGAGAGAAGAATCAAATAGATGCAATAAAAAACAAAAAAGGGGATATCACCACCGATCCCACAGAAATACAATCTACCATCAGAGAATACTACAAACACCTCTATGCAAATAAACTAGAAAATCTAGAAGAAATGGATAAATTCCTCGACAAATACACCCTCCCAAGACTAAACCAGGAAGAAGTTGAATCTCTGAATAGACCAATAACAGGTTCTGAAATTGTGGCAACAATCAATAGCTTACCAACCAAAAAGAGTCCAGGACCTGATGGATTCACAGCTGAATTCTACCAGAGGTACAAGGAGGAGCTGGTACCATTCCTTCTGAAACTATTCCAATCGATAGAAAAAGAGGGAATCCTCCCTAACACATTTTACGAAGCCAGCATTGTCCTGATACCAAAGCCTGGCAGAGACATAACCAAAAAAGAGAATTTCAGACCAATATCCTTGATGAACATTGATGCAAAAATCCTCAATAAAATACTGGCAAACCGAATCCAGCAGCACATCAAAAAGCTTATCCACCATAATCAAGTGGGCTTCATCCCTGGGATGCAAGGCTGGTTCAACATACGCAAATCAATAAATGTAATCCAGCATATAAACAGAACCAAAGACAAAAACCACATGATTATCTCAATAGATGCAGAAAAGGCCTTTGACAAAATTCAACAACCCTTCATGCTAAAAACTCTCAATAAATTAGGTATTGATGGGACGTATCTCAAAATAATAAGAGCTATCTACAACAAACCCACAGCCAATATCATACTGAATGGGCAAAAACTGGAAGCATTCCCTCTGAAAACTGGCACAAGACAGGGATGCCCTCTCTCACCGCTCCTATTCAACATAGTGCTGGAAGTTCTGGCCAGAGCAATCAGGCAGGAGAAGGAAATAAAGGGTATTCAATTAGGAAAAGAGGAAGTCAAATTGTCCCTGTTTGCAGATGACATGATTGTATATCTAGAAAACCCCATTGTCTCAGCCCAAAACCTCCTTAAGCTGATTAGCAACTTCAGCAAAGTCTCAGGATACAAAATTAATGTACAAAAATCACAAGCATTCTTGTACACCAATAACAGACAAACAGAGAGCCAAATCATGAGTGAACTCCCATTCACAATTGCTTCAAAGAAAATAAAATACCTAGGAATCCAACTTACAAGGGATGTGAAGGACCTCTTCAAGGAGAACTACAAACCACTGCTCAATGAAATAAAAGAGGATACAAACAAATGGAAGAACATTCCATGCTCATGGGTTGGAAGAATCAATATCGTGAAAATGGCCATACTGCCCAAGGTAATTTATAGATTCAATGCCATCCCCATCAAGCTACCAATGACTTTCTTCACAGAATTGGAAAAAACTACTTTAAAGTTCATATGGAACCAAAAAAGAGCCCGCATCGCCAAGTCAATCCTAAGCCAAAAGAACAAAGCTGGAGGCATCACGCTACCTGACTTTAAACTATACTACAAGGCTACAGTAACCAAAACAGCATGGTACTGGTACCACAACAGAGACATAGATCAATGGAACAGAACAGAGCCCTCAGAAATGATGCCACATATCTACAACTATCTGATCTTTGACAAACCTGACAAAAACAAGAAATGGGGAAAGGATTCCCTATTTAATAAATGGTGATGGGGAAACTGGCTAGCCATATGTAGAAAGCTGAAACTGGATCCCTTCCTTACACCTTATACAAAAATTAATTCAAGATGGATTAAAGACTTATATGTTAGACCTAAAACCATTAAAATCCTACAAGAAAACCTAGGCAATACCATTCAGGACATAGGCGTGGGCAAGGACTTCATGTCTAAAACACCAAAAGCAATGGCAACAAAAGGCAAAATTGACAAATGGGATCTAATTAAACTAAAGAGCTTCTGCACAGCAAAAGAAACTACCATCAGAGTGAACAGGCAACCTACAGAATGGGAGAAAATTTTTGCAACCTACTCATCTGACAAAGGGCTAATATCCAGAATCTATAATGAACTCAAACAAATTTACAAGAAAAAAACAAACAACCCCATCAAAAAGTGGGCAAAGGACATGAACAGACACTTCTCAAAAGAAGATATTTATGCAGCCAAAAAACACATGAAGAAATGCTCATCATCACTAGCCATCAGAGAAATGCAAATCAAAACCACAGTGAGATACCATCTCACACCAGTTAGAATGGCCATCATTAAAAAATCAGGAAACAACAGGTGCTGGAGAGGATGTGGAGAAATAGGAACACTTTTACACTGTTGGTGGGACTGTAAACTAGTTCAACCATTGTGGAAATCAGTGTGGCGATTCCTCAGGGATCTAGAACTAGAAATACCATTTGACCCAGCCATCCCATTACTGGGTATATACCCAAAGGACTATAAATCAGGCTGCTATAAAGACACATGCACACGTATGTTTATTGCAGCACTATTCACAATAGCAAAGAGTTGGAACCAACCCAAATGTCCAACCACAATAGACTGGATTAAGAAAATGTGGCACATATACACCATGGAATACTATGCAGCCATAAAAAATGATGAGTTCGTGTCCTTTGTAGGGACATGGATGAAACTGGAAAACATCATTCTCAGTAAACTATCGCAAGGACAAAAAACCAAACACCGCATGTTCTCACTCATAGGTGGGAATTGAACAATGAGATCTCATGGACACAGGAAGGGGGAACATCACACTCCAGGGACTGTTGTGGGGTGGGGGGAGGGGGGAGGGACAGCATTAGGAGATACACCTAATGCTAAGTGACGAGTTAATGGGTGCAGGAAATCAACATGGCACATGGATACATATGTAACAAACCTGCACATTGTGCACATGTACCCTAAAACCCTAAAGTATAATAAAAAAAAAAAAATGAAATATAAAAAAAAAAAAAAAAGAAAAATCCTTTGTCCATCTGAACTCATAGTAGAAAGGGAAGACTAGGGTACATTTCCTGTGCTTGTAACATCTATAGGTGGGCACAGATGTATGAATGAAACCAACACTCCTTAGATTTATAAGTCCCAAGTTATTCTCCCAAATGTTTAGCTCATTGAGAGGAAGCATGGCCTAGTGGTTGTGTGTAGGCTGTGGAGCCAGATGGGTGTAAATCTTGCCTCTGTTGCTGTCTTTGTGAACTTGGGCAAGTTGCTTAACCTTTCGATGTCTTTGTCTCTTCACTTGCAAAAATACTGGTGATAACACTACTTATCTCAGAGGAATGTTAGGAGATTTAAATGAATTAATAAAGCTAAGTGCTTAGGATATTTTCTGGCTTGCAGTAAGCACACAATAAATGTCCTTTCTTGAAATTTTTCAAGAACTTTGTTGTGATTTAGCTTAGTACTTCTAAAGACCTTTGCATTGTACTTATTTTCCCATAGCATAAGAAGCTTTTACATGAAAGGGAATGCCATTGTTAATGGGACAGAAGCAAATCTAATATAAACAAACAACTCACAAGCACTAGCTTCTGGTAGATTAGAAGACAGTGGTGATAATAGTAGTTTATAGTGCTTACTATATGTCAGGCATTATTTTAATTTTACATACGTTAGCTTATGTAATCATCACAATAATCCTATATATTAGGCATTACTATTTTCTTCATTTTACAGATGGGAAAATTGGGGCACAGTGAGGTTAAATTGCCCCAGGTCACACAGCTAGTGAAGTGGCAGAGTTATTTCTTCACGTCCAGACAGTCTGGCTGCAGAGGCTGTGCATGGGAGACTCCTGTTCATTTTTAGCACCTAGTCAAGGGGCCTCTCTTTTGTGAAATCTTCTGTGAAGTCTTTTCTGATATGTTTGGGAGGGTTGTTTACTACTACCTATGCCAGCTACCACTCTATCTTGTACAAGTTTGATTGTAACAGGAACCACACTATATTGTAGTCATTTGTTCATATTTCTATGAGTTCCTTGTGCATGTAGGCTATCTTGTGTTTTTTAAACTTCAGTATATCTTTAAATGGCCCGGAGATCTTGTTAGAATGCAGATTTCAATTTAGTAGGTGTGATGGTTAATTTTATGTATCAATTTGAGTGGGCCACAGGGTGCCCAGATATTTGGTCAGACATTATCCTAGATGTTTCTGTGACGATGTTTTTGGATGAGATTATTGTTTAGCTCAGTAGTAGACTTAGTAAAGCAAATTGTCCTTCCAAATGTGGGTGGGCCTCATCCAATCAGTTGAAGGCCTTCCTAGAACAAAAAGGCTGACTTTTCTCTGGAGTAAGCAAGAATTCCTCCTGCCTGACTGCCTTTCAGCTGGAACATCAGCTTCTTCATTTTTAAAAAATTTTAGATGCAGAGGGTATATGTGTAGGTTTGTCACACGGGTATATTGAGTGTTGCTGAGGTTTGGGATTCTAAAGACGGCACATCCGTTTCTTCATGGCTTTGGACTTTAACTGAAACATTGGCCCTCCCTAGGTCTTGAGCCTGCTGGCCTTCTGACTAGAACAAGCCCATTGGCTCTCCTGGGTCTCTAGTTCTCTGACTCACCCAGCAGATCGTAGGACTTGTCAGTCTCCATAATCTTACGGGCCAGTTCCTTATAATAAATCTATCTATATATAGTTAAAGAAAGATATAAATCAATTACCTATTGGTTCTGTTTCTCTGGATAGCCCTAATCTAGTAGGTTTGGAGTGGAGCCTGAGATTCTACATTTCTAACCAGTTTCCAGGTTAGGCTGATACTCCTGTGCAGTGGGCCACATCGTGAGGAGCGAAGATGAGACTGTCTCATTCACCTTCATATCCTTGGTCTCTAGCAGAGTAGGCACTGTGCAAATTTCTATTGAAGGTTTTGGATAAAGTATTTTTTTTTGTTTTTTTGAGATGGAGTCTCGCTCTGTCACCAGGCTGGAGTGCAGTGGTGTGATCTTGGCTCACTGCAATCTCTGCCTCTGTGGTTCAAGCAATTCTCCTGCCTCAGCTTCCCGAGTAGCTAGGATTACAGGCACCCGCCACCACACCCAGCTAATTGTATTTTTAGTAGAGACGGGGTTTCACCTTGTTGGCCAGGATGGTCTCCATCTCTTGACCTCGACCTCATGATCTGCTTGCCTTGGCCTCCCAAAGTGCTGGGATTACAAGTGTGAGCCACTGCGCCCAGCCTAAAGTTTTCTTTTGTTCTGTTTTTTTTTGTTTGTTTGTTTTTTAACCAAGTGAAAGATTCCTTAAAAAAACAAAGCAAAACAAAACAAAACAAAAAACCTCAAGGAAATAGTAATAAGATTAAATAATTCTGAAAACTGTCACTTCACCTTGAATATAGTCCAAATTTGACCTAAATAAAGGGGAGAAAAGAGAAGGTTAAATCAGAAAATGACAGATTGTAAGAGCCAAATGCAGCAAGTGGAAAGCAAGATTAATGAGACTGATTGGAACGTACTGAAATCTACCCATGGTTAAGCATAGAAAAGATGAAATTAGCTTTAGTACTTGTGGGTTTAATAGCATGGATTTGAAACTAGGCACTGCTGGTGTGTCTTAATGTTACGTAAAATTTTGTTCCTTGCATTCATGCATTGAAAAGTCATTTTAATCACTGGTAAGTGTGATAATGTATCCGTAAAGTTTAAGCCTGATAACCTTCAGTTAGTTTCATGGGTCATTATTTTCTGCTGTGGAAATGGTGCACCTCACCTGCTGTGTTTTCTCTTGGAACTTTGTTCCTGAAGTTTGGTTATACTGTAATCAGCTTAACAAATTCAAGCTTTAGTTTCTGTGTGGTGAGTGTTGATAAGATGTTTCATCATTTGTCTTACTCATTTTCTCTTAGTAACTAGGGTTTATTTACCAGATTTATAAACCTGTGAGTCTAAGCTTAAAATTAATGTAGGAAGCAGATAAAAGATGAAAATGCTAAAATAATAACAGAAGAAGTCAATAGGAGTAAGACATATACACAGACTACACACACATACAATCCAAGATGTCATTGATTATAAGATGGTGTCATCTTTCAATGTGTATGTCTAATAGTGTATACTGCTGCTAAAATTGAAAAAATGCAGCACTATAATACATTGTTATAATTATATAATATATAATATATTACATATATATGATGCATCCCATTTTCAGAGATAATAATGTGAAAAAATTTTGCACTTTAGAATTGGTGAAATACATTGTATGTTTATGTATACATGTATGTGTGTGTAGATATATGACTAAATTAATACATATATTTATTTATACATACCCATTCAGATGTATAGACAATGTTAAAAGCTACGTTTCTATATATTAGAAGTCAGACTCTGTCTGGAAGGCTGTAGATACTCTATGTAGAAAGTGCAGAAAATTGTTTTTCTTGTACTGTACAGCAAGAATCTGAGACTGCTATACTTTTAGGCTTATTTTAAATGTTGGGAATTATTGAAACAGAAGTCCACTGTAATGTTCTTAGGGCTTAAGCTATTTCAGCCTTCAAAAATAATACCTATTTTGACTTCTGAAATTGAAAATCTTTAGTTTACAAAGACAATTATAATTTAAGTAAAAGCTATTTGATTTTTCTTGCGAAATATGTGTTCTGTGATATGTCCTTCTGTTATCTTGGTTTTTTTTTGGTAGATATTTTAGTACAGATCTGCCACTTTAAAAAATCTTATTTAATCTGGGGTCTCATTTAAATTGACCCTGTTAGTCAAACCAAATTGCCAAGGCTTTCACTTGTATGACCTGGTTAAAATTGCAGGGCAAGTTCAGAATTGCTTCATACATACAGACCTCCCAAAAGTTCAATAATGATTTTTAGTGTATGTGGACTTTGTGACAAGTAGCAATGGACTTTATGTGAGGAACAATTAAAAAGCATCAATACTCACTAATGTCCTGCACAAAGGGACTGGAATTGTGAAAAAGCTATGGACTCTAGGAGCATGATGGATATGGTAGGCAAAACACAATTGTCATGGAAAAGCTAATGATCATTATTTTTCATGGATGGAACTTTTACACTGCCAATAAAACCTTTCGAATGGGTGGACATGTGTCCCTCAGGAAACATGTTTAGGCATTGTTAATCTGTTTTCTCCTTTCCTTGTCCCCAAAGCCTCTTGAAGAGGTAGATTATTTAATGTTGAACCTGGTTTTATTTCATGTTGCTTCTGTTTATATCTTGTATTTGAACTAAAAAGGCTAGTTTATTCACTAGAAAAACAGGAGATAAAAGATTATCATTAAGGGGCTACTAAGATAGCAAGACTACAGAAATCAATAGCAATAAAAATCTCATTTTTAAAGAGAGAAGAATCATGGGCATTTTGTGAAACAGTATTATTAGGCAAAATAAATTGCATTTTTGCCTAGATAAAAAATCCACACTGTTTGAATAATGACAGGAAATGTAGTATACTTGGAGTTAGTAGGAATTGAGTAATTCCTGTGTGTTAGGCACCTACAACAACCCTAAAAGCAGTACCCTGACTAGACTGATTTTACAGATGCAGACACCGAAGCCCAAAGAAGTTAGATAACTTGATCAGGCAATGTCCTATCAAGAAACACAGTCAAATTGGGTATTTGGAGGAGAGTTTACTTAAGAGATTATTTATGAGGGTGTTAGCAAGGTTTAAGGAACAACAAGGAGTTAGCAACATCAGGAGTCAGTTCTACCCCTACAATTAAGGGGACAGGGAGGGGGAACAGTTCCTGGGTCCAAAGCTCTATAAAGAGGACTGCCTGATGGGATCTGTGGATTTGGGGAGAGGTATGTTGCCAGGTTCAGAGACTCTGCAGGGAGCTGGTGTAATAAATACCTAGCCTCACTCTCCTACACTCCGGCATCCTGCTGGTGCCTTTCATTGGCAGAATCCCACTGGAAGTTAAAGGGCAAAAGAGCCACTGATGCAGTTACTATGGTTTAGCCTCCAGGACACAGAGTAGGACGGCACATGGATGTGGAGGAGCAACAGTGCGACAACCAATTGCCAGCTGTCTATGTGTCAAGAGTTAGTAATTGGCAGGGCACAGGGATAAAGGTAGGCAGTGCTGGTGCTCTTAACTGCCTCATGGCAGATGCCTTCAGTTTTCCTTCAGAGTTCATCTAGGATTCACAAAAATTCAATGAAATGTCTTAGCAGCCCCAAACATTGGTTATTCATTCTTTATTACTCACTTAAAATTTCATCAAACCTTCATTTCTAGTATTACTAGAAGAACCTCTTGTCTTTCCTTCCCTGGGTTCTATGAGTACAGGTTTGTTTTTGGCTCTTGACTATTTGTTTTGTTACTTCACCATCCCTCTGTGGAGTGTTCTTTTATTTTTGGGAGTGCTTTTCCAATTATTATTATAGTTGCGAAGAAATCAGTTCTTATCTTAAGCCAGGTAGATTTGGGAGTATTTTGCAGTATCAAGAAAGTAACTGTTTCCAAAAAAACACAAGAAAATTGCCTTTTAGCGTATGTGTCAAGGAGCCAAAATTCCTGAAGAAAAAGGACTCTCTTTGTGAACAGGCAGATAAATGAGTAAATGATCGTCTGTTTTTATGTTAAAATGTAGTTATTTCCATAGATACCTGATTCATAAGGAGTAGTTATATGGTAATATTTCCCAAAGTCTATTTGAATTATGTACAGTGAATTATAACCTTGTAGCTTCTTACTCAAATATTTCAAAATTTTTTTTCAAAAATTATTGATGTGCAGTGCCTTAAATAGAGATTAATAGATTCAACTTTCCATTTTTATATTCACTTGCTAGCAGATAAATTTTGGAAATATATTAAGGCTTATTGATTATAGTGATCTTAATTTTTATCTTTGAAAAAAGTGTAATGAAAATTTTGTATGTTAAAATGGGATATTATGATGACATTTGACCAGACCAAGCTATTCCTTGTAGGGAGTAGGGAGCCCCAGGTTACTCAGGAGTCTACATCTGGTCATGTGGTGTGTGATAGTTACAGAGTTTAGCATGGCTAGTGATAGCTTCAGTGGACAGCTAGTTTGATGAATATTCTGCTTAATATTAATAATAACTAACATTTGCATACAACGTTAAAACTTACAAAGTACTTTTATACACATACATCATTTTATCTAATCTTTGACCCTATGGGGAAGTTCTTTTCTTTTTCTTTTTTTTGAGACAGGGCTTGCTCTGTTACCCAGATTGTAGTGCAGTGGGGTGATCATAGCTCACTGCTGCAGCCTCAAACCCCTAGGCTCAAGCCTGGGAGGCAGTTATTCCTGTTATCAAAATACAAACAAGGAAATTCAATGTTCAAAATCCAGTGTTTGATTTCATAGCTAGTGGGTGGTAAAGCCAGATACAAACACGTTTTCTGACTCCCAAGTTTGGATGTCTTTTTGATTGTCTAATGTTGACTTACAAAGTATCAACCCAACTAATTGACAAGAGAGGGCTGAGTTTATGGCTTATGCAGGGAGCGAGAACACTGCTTTGACAGAGTCTTGGCAGCTCTTAGAGGGGGAGAGGCAAGGTGGGATTTTATTGAGAATTAGAAGTTTGGTTTAAAATTGGTCTTTCAATGCAGGGACTGATCAGGAATGAATAAGAATGGCTGGGCATGGTGGCCCACGCCTGTAATCCCACCATTTTGGGAGGCCAAGGCGGTCATATCACCTGAGGTCAGGAGTTCGAGACCAGCCTGGCCAACATGGTGAAACAATTTAGGATTTGATAGAAACAGCAAGGTGAGGAGTTCCAAGAGTTTTGATACTTCTTTTTTTTTCAACTTTTATTTTAGACTCAGGGGATACATATGCAGGTTTATTCTTGGGTATATTGCATGATGCTGAGATTTGGGTTAGGAATGATTTGTAGTGAACATAGTACTCAATAGTTTTTTGATGCTTGCCCCCATCCTCACCTCCCCACAGTAGCCCCCAGTTTCTATTGTTCCCATCTTTATGTCCATGAATTCTCAATGTTTGGCTCCCACTTATAAGTGAAAATATGTGGTATTTGGTTCTCTGTTCCTGCATTAATTCACTTAAGGCACTGGCTTCCAACTGCATCTATGTTGCTGCAAAGGATGTGATTTCTTTCTTTTGTGTGGCTGCATAGTATTCCATGGTGTATACTTACCACATTTTCTTTAACCAACCCACTTTTGATGGGCACCTAGGTTGGTTCCATGTCTTTGCTATTGTGAATAGTGCTGTGATGAACACGTGAGTGCATGAGTCTTGTTGGTAGAACAGAGTGTTGATACTTCTTATTGAAGAGTTAATGGTCTTTTGGGAAATTCTTGTAATGAACAATCAAGTTACATGCCTCAGCAAGAGTCTCCTGGAGTAGCAAAGTAATACTAATGAAGACAATAGATTACAGTCATGTTGATGTAGACAGTTAGCTCTGTGTGTGTGTGTGTGTGTGTGTGTGAGAGAGAGAGAGAGAGAGAGAGAGGAGGGAGAGAGAGAGAGTAGGTAGTTCCAAGGTAGATCCTTGTTGTCTAAGCTATGTATGGAGGTAGGTGGTCTAGGTTTCCAGTGCCCCCTATGTGGCCATTCTTTAGCCTGAGTTGAATGATAGATCATTTATATCCAGGGGTGTGATGGATCAATCCAGATATTCACCAGTGTCTGAGGTGTCACAATTGCATATAAGTATCTGGGTGTGGTTGTTTCTACCTCTGTGAGTTCAAGTTTTCTTGCTCTTTCTGTTTGATGATAATTTGTTAGATCACATCATAGGACAGAGACTGCAGAGCAGCATTTTAGACTCTGGAGATCACTCATCTGAACACTGTGACAAAAATACTAAGAGAAGGATTATGATCAGAGTTTGTAGTGACCTCCTCATCTAGGAGCTGAGACAGCCTGTATTAAACCAAGAGATGAGATCTCATACCAAATGAAAAGAGCCCACAGCACTACATATGGGGTTATTAGCTACATTACCCAATTTTTTTTTATTTGCTTCTGAGTCTTTTTTGTGCTATTAAAGATCCAAGACAGGTCAGCATGGATGTAACCATAATATTCTTTCTGTAAAACAGCACATCCCCCTTGAGAGGCCAATATTATATCTTAAGCAGCTCTATTCTGAACCACTCTCTGTCCAATTTGGTCTATACTCTTGGTGTCATGGTCTGACTCAACTGGGAGTCTTTGAACCATGACATCTAGGAATCTTCCTACTTAAAAATTTAATTAATTAATCAATCAATTAATTTTATTTATGCATAATAGATGTACAGTACATTTTGGGGGTACATGTGATATTTTAACATATTTATGTAATGCATATTAATCAAATCAGGGTATTTGGAATAGCTATCATCTTAAACAATTTTCTTTATGTTGGGGACATTTGAATTATTCTCTACTAGCTATTTTGAAATATACAATAGATTATTGTTTACTCTAGTGCTGCTATTTATTTATTGAACAATAGTCTTATTTCTTCTACCTAACTGTATTTCTGTACCCATTAATCAACCTCTCTTCATACCCACCTCACTCCTACCCTCCTAGCCTCTGGTAACCACCAGTGTAGTCTCTGTCTTCATGAGATCCACTTCCTTAACTCCCGCATCTGAGTTAGAACATGTGAAATTGTCTTTCTGTGCCTTATTTCACTTAACATAACCACCTCCAGTTGCATGCAGCATGCTGCTGCAAATGACAGGATTTCATTCTTTTTTTATGGCTGAATAATATTCATGGTTCATATATACCCCATTTTAAAATTTTTCCTTCATCTATTGATGGGTACTTTCATTCATCTATTGATGGGCACTTATATATAAAATGTGTATGTATATACCACATTTTTCATTTATTCATTCATCTATTGATGGGCACTTGAGTCCATATTTTGGCTATTGTGAGTAGTGCTAGACACTGGAGTGCAGATATCACTTCAATATATTAATTTCCTGTTTTAGGGGATAAATACTCACTAGAGGGATTGCTAAATCATAGGGTAATTATATTTTTAGTTTTGAAGGAACCTCCATAATGTTCTCTATAATGGCTGTACTAATTTACATTACCACCAACAATGTATGAGTGTCCTTTTTCTCCATCCATACCAGCGTCTGTTATTCCCTGCCTTTTCGATAAAAGCTATTTTAACTGGGGTGAGATGATAAGTGTGTGTGTGTGTGTGTGTGTGTGTGTTCAGAGTCTCATCCTGTCACCCAGGCTGGAGTGCAGTGTCATGATCACAGCTCACTGCAACTTTGTCCTCCTGGGATCAAGTGATACTCTTGCCTCAGCCTCCGGAGTGGCTAAAACTACAGGCATGAGCTACCACACCCAACTAATTTTTAAATTTTTTGTAAAGATGGAGTTCCACTGTATTGCCTAGGCTGGTCTCGAACTCCTGGGCTCAAGCAATCCTCCTGCTTTGGCTTCCCAAAGTGCTAGGATTATAGGCATGAGGCACTGTACCCGGCCTCATTTTGGTTTTGATTTGCATTTCCTTGATGACTAGTGATATTGAGCATTTTTTGTTACTTCTTCGTCATTTGTATGTCTTCTTTTGAGAAATGTCTGTTCAGATTTTCCCCCATTTTTAAATTGATTTCTTTCTCTCTCTCTCTGTTTTGTTATTGGGTTGTTTGAGCTTCTTGTATATTCTGGTTATTAATCCCTTATTAGATGGATAATTTGCGAATATTGTCTCCCATTCTGTGGCTTATCTGTTTATTTTGTTGATTGTTTCCTTTGCTATGCAGGAGCTTTTTAGTTTGATATAATGCCATTTGTCCATTTTTCCTTTGGTTCCTTATGCTTTTCAGGTGTTACTAAAAAAAATCTTTGCCCAGACCAATGCCCTGGAGTGTTTTCCCAATGTTTCCTTGTAGTAGTTTCATAGTTTGAGGTCTTTTAATTAAGTCTTTAATCCATGTTTATTTGATTTTTGTAAATAGTGATAGATAGAGTCTAGTTTAATTCTTCTGCATATGGTTATCTAGTTTTCACAGCATCAGTTTTTGAAAAGATTGTCCTTTTCCCAATGTATGTTCTTGGTGTCTTTGTTGAAAATCAGTTCACTATAAATGCATGGATTTATTTCTGGGTTCTCTATTCTGTTCCATTGGTCTGTATATCTATTTTTATGCTAGTATTGTGCTGTTTTAGTTACTATAATCTGTAGTGTATTCTGAAGTCAGGTAGTGTGATGTGTCCAGCTATGTTATTTTTGGTCAGGATTGCTTTAGCTATTCAGGGTTTTTGTAATTTCTATGTAAATTTTAGGACTGTCTTTTCTATTTCTGTGAAGAATGTCATTGTTATTTTGATAGGTAGTGCATTGAATCTATAGATCAGTTTGGGTATTACATTTTAAAAATATTCTTCCTATTCATGAACATGGAATGGCTTTCCCATTGTTTGTGTCTTCTCCAGTTTCTTTCATCACAGCTTTATAGTTTTTCTTATAAAGATATTTTACTTATTTGGTTAAATTTATTCCTAGATATTTTATATGCCTTGTACCTATTTTAAATGGAATTGCTTTCTTGATTTGTTTTTCAAATTGCTCATTGTTGACATATATAAATGTTGCTGGTTTTTGTATGTTGATTTTGTATCCTGAAACTTTACTGAATTCATTTGTCAGTTCTAAGAATTTTTTGGTGGAGTCTTTATGGTTTTCTAAATATAAGATCATATCATCTGCTAACAAGAGTGATTTGACTTCTTCCTTCTAATTTGGATCACTTTTATTTCTTTCTCTTTTCTGATTATTCTGGCATAAACTTCCAGTTTTAGAAAATGATGCCCTCTTTGACTTTTATTCAACATAACAGTGAATAAAAGTCAAAGAGGGCATCATTTTCTTGTTCCAGATCTTAGAGAAAAGGCTTTCAAGTTTTCCTCATTCAGTATGTTGTTAGCACTAGGTCCATCATATATGGCTTTTATTGTTTTGAGGTATGTTTTTTCTTTCCCCAATATATGAGCATTTTTACTATAAAAGGATATAAAATTTTATTAAATGCCTTTTCAGCATCTATTGAAATGATCATATGGTTTCTATTCTTGGTTCTGTTAATGTTTCGTATCATTTTTATTGATTTATGTATGTTGAACCATCCTTATTTCCTAGGGATGAATCCTACTGGATCATAGTGAGTGATCTTTTTAATGTGTTGTTGAATTTGGTTTGCTAGTATTTTGTTGAGGATTTTTGAATCTGTGTTATTTAGGAATCTTGCCCTGTAGTTTTCTTTTTTTGTTGTATCCCTTTTTTGGCTTTGGTATTAGGGTAATGCTGAACTCATAGAATGAGTTTGGAAGTATTCTCACCTCTGCAATTTTTTTTTTTCAGAGTTTGAGTAGAATTGGTATTGGTTCTTTAAATGTTTAATAGAATTCAGCAGTGAAACTATCAGGTCCTGTGCTTTTCTTTGATGAGAAAGGTTTTATTATGGTTTTGTTCTCATTACTCATTATTGGTTTGTTCAGGTTTTTTTATTTCTTCAAGACTCAATCTTAGTAAGTTATGTTTGTCCAGGAATTTATCCATTTCTTCTAGGTTCTCCAATTTTTTGGCCTATAGTTGTTTATAATAGTCTCTAACGATTCTTTGTGTTTCTGTGGTATCAGTTGTTATGTCTCCATTTTTGCTTCTGATTTTATTTATTTGGGCTTTCCTACTTTTCTCTTAGCCTAGCTAAGGGTTTTTCCATTTTGTTTATCTTTTCAAAAAGCCAACTTTTTGTTTTGTTGATCTTTTATAAGTCTCAATTTCACTTATGTTTGCTCTAATCTTTATTATTCCTTTCCTTCTACTAAATTTGAGTTTAGTTTGTTCTTGCTTTTCTAGTTCTTTGAGGTGTATAATTAGGTTGGCAAGTTGAAATCTTTCTGATGTAGGCATTTATTGTTATAAACTTTTTCCTCATTAGTGCTTTAGCTGTATCCTGTAGATTTTAGTATGTGGCATTTCTATTTATATTTGTTTCAAGATATTTTTAATTCCCTTCTTAATTTCTTTATTGACCCATTAACCATTCACAAATATGTTGTTTAATTTCCAGATGTTTGTGTAGTTTCTAATGTGTCTCTTATTATGAATTTCCAGTTTTATTCCACTGTGGTCAGAAAAGATACTTAATATAATTTCACCTTTTTTTTTTTTAAAGCTTTTGAGACTTGTTTGGTGGCCTAACATATGGTCCATTCTGGAGAATGTTCCATGTGCTGATGAGAAAAATGTATATTTTACAGCAGTTGGATGAAATGTTCTGTAAATGTTAGTTAGGCTCATATCTGTAGTGTAGTATGTAGTTTAACTCTGATGCTTCTTTATTGATTTTCTGAGTGGGTGATCTGTCTATTACTGAGAGTGGGCTGTTGAAGTCCCCTACTATTATTATACTGCAATCTGTCTCTCCCATTAGATAGGTTAGTGTTTGCTTTATATACATGGGTGCTCCTGTGTTGGGTGCATAGATATTTAAAATTGTTTTATCCCATTGCCAGATTGACTGCATTATCATTCTATAGTGACCTTCTCTGCTTCTTTTACAATCTTTGACTTGTAGTCTATCTTATATAAGCATAGCTACTTCTACTCTTTTTTGGTTTCTGTTTGCATGGAATATCTTTTTCAATATCTTCACCTTCAGTCTATGTGTATCTTTATAGATGAGGTGAATTTCTTGTAGATAGCATATAGTTGGGTCTTGTTTCTTCATCCATTCAGCCACACTGTTCTTTTAATTGGAAAATTTAGTTCATTTCATTCAATGGTACTATTGATAGGTAAGGACTTACTAATGCCATTTTGTTACTTGTCTTCTGGTTATATTGTAACTCCTCTCTTCATTTTTTTCCTGTCTCCTTTTGTGGTTAAGTGATTTTCTCTGGTAATGTGTTTCAATGTGTTTCTTTTTATTTTTAGCATATTTATTACAGCTTTTTGCTTTGTGGTTGAAATTTAGAAAAAAAATCTTACAACAAGTTATTTTAAAGAGATGACAACTTATCTTTGATCATAAAGAAAAGAATAGAAACAAGCAAACAAACAGGAAAAACTAAAAAGACTCTACAGTTTAACTCATCCCTTCCACATTTTTAAGCTTTTTTGTTGTCTCAATTAATATATTTTTATATTGCCTATCCTTAACAGGCTGCTATGGCTATTATTATTTTTGATAGCTTTGTCTTTCAGTCTTCATGGTAGAGTTATGAATCGGTTGTATACCACAATTCCAGTGATAGAGTATTCTGAGTTTGTCTGTTTACTTATTTTTACCAGTGGGTTTTATCATTTAGATGTTTTCTTTTTGCAAGTTAGTGTTGTTTTTTCTTTCAGATTGAGCAGTTCTCTTTAGTATTTTTTGTAAGATGGGTCTGGTGATGATGAATTCCCTGAGCTTTCTCTTTTTTTTGTGGGGGGGTGCGGGGGGGATCTGGTATCAGGTAGTTTTTGTTGGGTATAGAATTTTTGGTGGACATTTTAGTACCTGCCCACCAATCCCCTACCCCAGCACTTTGGATATGTCATCATGGCCTGTATGGTTTCTGCTGAGAAGTCTGTTGTCAGACAAATTGAAGCTCCTTTATGTATTATTTGTTTCTTTTTTCTTGTGGCTTTTGTCTTTGCCCTTGACCTTGAAAGTTTGGTTATTATATGCCTTGTGATAGTTTTATTTGGGTTTCATCTATTTAATGATCTCTGACCTAACCGTACCTGAATATGTATGTCTTTCTCATGTTTTGGAAAGTTTTTTGTTATCATTTCTTTGAATAAGTTTCTATCCCTTGCTCTTGCTCAGTTCCCTCTTGAATACCAGTGATTCTTAGATTTGGTCTTTTGAGGTAATTTTCTATATCTTGTACATATTCTTTATTCCTTTTTGGTCATTTTAATTTTTTTCCTTTGATGTATATTTTCAGATAGCCTGTCTTTAAGCTTATTGATTCTTTCCTCTGCTTGATTCATTCTGCTCTTGAGAGCCTCTAATAAAATTTTCAGTTCAGCAATTTTTTTTTAGTTCTTGGATTTCTGTTTGATTTTTTACAATTATTTTAATCTCTTTGTTAAAGTTATCTGATAAATTTCTGAGTTGCCTTTTGTGCTATTTTGGAGAACACTGAGTTTTCTTAAAACTGCTATTTTGAAGTTATTTATCAGAGAGCTCACCTATCATTGTCTCATTAGGGTTGGTTACTGATTCCTTGCTTTTTCTTTTTGGTGAGGTCATGTTTCCCTGTTTGTTATTGTTCCTTGTGAATGTACATCTTTGTCTTTACATTGAAGGATTAATTATTTCAGTCTTCTCTACATGGCTTGTTTTTGTTTTTATTCATTATGTTTGCTTAGAAATTTCTTTGCAACATATCTGTTTAATATCATTTCTGCCAGGTCACTGCCTCCTTTTAAGTACTTGATGGTGCCTTATGCCCAGGTTTGCTTTGGCTCTGGCAAACTTTGGACCCCTGTCTGTCCTGGATAGGAGAGGTCCCAAAAGTGATATCCCTGCAGCATGGGAGGGATAGGTAGGTGTTCATACCCAGAGAATCCATGGAATGAACCCCCTACAGTATGCTGCTGAACAGCCACTCTGATGTGATGTCTCATTTGGTCCAGACACAGAGAAGCATTTTCTGGGCTGGCGATGCTAGTCCCACCTTCCTTTCTTGGTCTCTGGCTGTCCTCAGAAGTTTTTATCCTTTCAGGCACTCGTGATGTTTTCCATTAATTGAGGCAGGGGCAGGTCTCCTGCCAGGGAACCCAAAATGGTGGGGAAACTGTTTGACCACCTCAATCTCACTTTTTCCACTGTAGTAACCATGAATCAGAAACAATCCTGAAAGTAAGTATTAGTTTACCAAAGTAAGAAGTTTCTGTTCAACTATGGGTAGTAATCAATAGGCTTTTCTTCCATAAATACAGTACATTCATTAGGGGTTACACAATGCTCTACTTTTGGTGAAAATATATCTATATGATTGTCGAATAGCATTGTAACATTTTGGTGCCATTGGAAAAGTTTAGCATCACACAATGAAACTTGTATTGAGGTCATTAGGTAAGTATGAAGCAAAAACAAAAAAACAAACAAAAAACCAAAAACCAAAAACCCAAAAACCCCACAAAAGCAAGCAAGCAAACAAACAAAAACCCCCAAAGTAACGTGTCAAAATTGTGTGAAAAGGAGACGGCTTCCAAATACTCACCATGTTAATAAACCACAGCTACCTGTCCAAGTAGTGAATACTTTCTTAGAAATGAAATAATTTTTCTCTTGAGAATTCATTTATGCTTCCAATTAATTTAGGGCTTTTTTGAAATGTGTCAAGGGGTTGCATATGCTGCAAAAATAATTGTCTAAAACCTTGTTCTTTTTCATCTTACTGGAGATAAGTTGTATATCTGCTGAAGCTTGTACCTAATGCAAGGTCCTTCATGGTTACTTCTCTTGTTTCTGTGCCCCTGATGCATGCACCTCTCCCAAATCTTTTTGTTTTGCCATGGCAGGAGTGGCAGCCCAAGTACTCCAGAATCTTGCAAAATACTTGTATGGGTCTGTGCCCTGTGAAGCTGTGTGGATTTTCACATGCCTATTGATAGTAATTTAGAAAACTTAATTGACAGTTGGGGAGGGAGCAGATAAATCAAATACAGAACAAAGAAAGGTATAAGATGTTTTCACAATGCAACATTGAATTATACAAAATAAACTAATGTCTTGGGACAGCATTTCTGTCATTTTGGACATAGCACACGTAAAGCAAGCTACTGAGACACATCAGAGCATCTTGCTATATTTTGATGTATTCTTAAATGAAGGTAACCTAGGATGAGTTATGGTTGTGGAACCTTGTGTCTTCAAGAACTGGTTGAAGAAGCAACACGAGGGCACATGAAAAATTACACCTTAGCTAACCACTACTGCCACCACCACCACCACTATCACCACCGTAACACTATACTTTCTTGTCTGTTTTTACTATGCCAGAAATTGTCCTAAGTGGTTTATGACATTTTCACATTTAACCTTATGGAGTAACTATTATTAGTACTCCCATTTCATAGCCAAAGAAATCAAGGCTTAGAAAGCTTATGTAGTGACCAGGAGTGGTGGTTCATGCCTGTAATCCCAGCACTTTGGGAGGCCAAGGTGAGTGGATCATGAGGTCAGGAGTTCAAGACCAGCCTGGCCAAGATGGTGAAACTCCGTCTCTATTAAAAATACAAAAATTAGCTGGGTGTGGTGGTGGGCACCTGTAATCCCAGCTACTCAGGAGGCTGAGGCAGAGAATTGCTTGAACCCGGGAGGTGGAGGTTGCAGTGAACTGAGATTGCGCCACTGCACTCCAGCCTGGGTGACAGAGCGAGACTCCATCTCAAAACAAAAACAAAAACAAACAAAACAAAACAAAAGCTTATGTAGCATAGTTAAAGACGCATAAACAGAAATGTGGTAGAGCTTGTATTTAAAGACAAGTCTCTCTGATGCAGCAACATATGTTAGTAAAATTCCAATTTAAGCATTTAAGTGTTTGTAAGTGGAAGCAGCCCCTATGATACCTAAAAGTGAAGTGAACATCAACACTTCACAGAGTCAGTAGAATCATTAAACTTATAATCTGTCTACAGTGATGTCATAGAAGTACCAAGTGGGATATCTGGGAAAAGGGAGCATTTAAATATACAATTGGGGAAATTTCTGGTTAGTGGCTACAATTCCTCTAAGAACCTAGGTCTTAGATGGGGATAAGGGAGAGTTATGACCCTACAACCAAGTCAAAGTATTTTTAATCCAGGAAAAGTAGAATCATCTTTTAGGCCTTTGGAACAGACTAACAAACAGAATTTGGAGGGAGTGGTAGACATATATCAGACTCTCAGAAATTGCCTTTTGAGTAGGAGTGGAGGTCTCTTGACGCTGAGACTCATGATTGGAGAAATCCAATTTGAAGTTCTATAACAGAGTAGGTAGTGTGGAAGGGATATACTTCACAATAAGAGGAATTTATTTTACTTCTGGGTCTCTAAGACTTTCTTGTGAAGTAATAGGGACTACTCTGACTTAGGAAAAGAACCTCTTATAAAGAACAGAGTGGCTTTTACTGGATACTTTTAAAGTCTAGGCTTTCTGTGTATTTCTTTCCATTATGTTGAGGGTTCGAAGGAGGGACTAACGTAGTGAGAGCATGGAAATACTGGCCATAGCCTTTATGTCTTCTGACATTTTAAGAAAACGTAGGGTCTATTTTTTGCTACTCATATTAAATTCTCCAACTAATGTTTTAAACTCAAATTTTAGATTCTTCTTTGGAGGAAAGCAGGCTCTTCACTGTTTACAAGGTTATTTTTCAGTTGCAAAATTCTGTTTCTTCCCCATATTCCCCCATTCAGTTTTGACTGTTACAATCAGAAAGCTTGAGGACACTTTTTTCTTGCATCTGTAGTAGAAACCTTAGCAGTAGATAATAACTGCTCCAGGTCTGTTAAATAGATGCATTCCCTAATCAATATTTATATTTCAAAGGATCTTGTGTTTCAAGGAAAAGATTCACTGTAGAATTTTTAAATAGTTATTAAAGTACACATTTATACATCACAAATTATTTTGAAGTGACTAAAGAGAAAAGGAATATACATGTAAAGAGTTAGAAGCCGCTTTAATTGGCTGTCAATTGGAGAGCAATCAGAAACAAAGATAAACTTCTCTTAAGGCAAAATGTGAGTCAATTGGAAAACCAGATTTGTTTTACAAAAATTCTCACAGACATAACTTATCAAGCAAACTTGTACTGGTATTGTGTCGTGTTGTCACTGATCACTTCTCTTTGTCTTGTTGTTTGTACGTAGTTGATTCCACACGCTATTGTTGTCCTAGTAATGGGAAGTCAGCTTTCAGTGACAGTTCATATGATAAGGATCCCCTCCTTGGGTAAGGAGTCTGCACCAAAAATAGTCATCTAGCATTTGTTTTTATAATTTCAAATCAATGTTCAGCATTGACAACCTATCAAGTAGAAAAATAATGGTACCTTACCTTTATATAACATATATTTTATGAAATTTCTGCGTGTTTCTCTACAGGTGAGTTCAGTGTTATATTTGGAACTTTGTGTTTCTTATATTTTAGTCATTTATAAATAATACAGAGGCTAGCCATGACCTTATTTTTTTAATTGCAAGTATCCCTGTTTAGATTGGTATAATATATATTTGTTGTGGAATGAGAAATGGGATTGGTTTCCACACTTTTTGAACAGTGTTTGTTATTAAGTGAAAGAAAAAAGAAATAAAAGCAAAAAAGAAAGATAAGGGCCCCAACTTAAAGCCTGCCTTCATGATCCATAAGTACCCATTCTTTTTGTCTAGTCAAAACCCTTTACATAAATGTAGTGATATGATCCCCATGTGTCAGGCACTGTGCTAGTCACAAGATACAAAATGGAATAGAATATGGTTCCCACTTTTAGGGAGTTTGCAGTCTAGTTCAGGAGATGGACCAGTTCACCATCAACTATTTTTCAATTTGCTCAATGCTATTACAGATTGGTTTAGCTAAAGTGCATTTTCAGAGTCTAGTGAAGGTTGAACAATTCTGCTTGACTAGAAAGAGAGAGCTGGGGTAATACTTCACAGGAGTCTTGACATTGGAAGTGGGTTTTGGAAGGTGAATTGGGGTTGAGAAGGGGACGAAGAAGTTAGTAAAGCTTACATTGGACCTATAAGCCACAGCCTATCAGACAACTGCTGTGTCTGGCGCATGAATATTTAGGTGGGAGCCAGGCTTCTGCTAAGATGCGGTCTGCAAAGTTAGAGTGGAGGCTGCTTATTGATCATGGGGCAGCAGAAGGTGGACAGGAATTCATGCAGTAATGGAGGAAAGGTGTGTGAGAGAGAGACATGGGAGAGATGAACTAGGCAGAGACACATTCCCTGTACAGTCTTACTTAAATTTCATATTAGAAGCACATAACCAGTTTTTTGTTGTTGTTCGATTCAACTTCACAGGTATTTGCTGAGCATTTCATATATTTTTTAAAAGAGGTCATACAGGCTATATTTATATGGCATCACCATGGGTGTGAATGATATCTCCCAGGAAGACCATGCAGAGAAAACACAAACGGTAGCAGGGTGGGGAGGGGAGGACTGACATAAGAGATAACCCAAAATAGCAAGGTAGGAAGAGACCCAGGGGAGAGTAGCCGTGGAGGCCAAAGGTAGACATTCAGGAAACCAGGAGTGTTTAACCGTGTCACAAGCTGCAAAATGGTAAAATAAGAAGAAAACTGCAAGTTGACACTTAGAAGATCATTATGAATGGGATACAGAGCAAGTAGGCAGTGGGGGTCCTGGGGATGGAGGGTAGCAAGTAGCCATCTCCCAATTTCACCTAGAGCTGACCCTGTACAAAGGGGTCTTATTTACGGCGATTTGAATACTTTGTTAACAGCTCTTAGAAAAGGTTGGTTGAGGAAGCAGATTGAAGCTCTTGGCTTAAATTAGGGTTCTGGATTATTTATGGATTTAATTTATCCCTGTGATCCATGTCCCCAGTTGACACAAGCTATCAAGAGTTAGCTGCATTCTTTTCTTCTTGAAATAGTAGGAAGAATATTTAATCATAACTGAGCTTCACTAATAGAAATTTTAATAAAACTGGGCTGAGCTAGGACTGGGAGGTTGCATAAGCAATCAGAGAGTGTGAATGTTCCTCTGGGTGCACTCTGTGCACTTGGCATAATTCTTAGGACTGAAATATAGTATTTAATCCAAACAGCTCCAGGGTTTTCATAAATGCAGTTTAATTTAAAGTCTGTGCAAGCACATGCGGTACATAAAGCATAATTTTCTGGGACTTTTAAGCCTCTCTACAACTTAGATAAAAGTTAAAAGAATAAAATCTTTGATAAATTTGATAGCATGCTCATTTAAATTGTTTGCCTTCAGTGGAAATCCAAGTAAAGATTGAACTCCACCTGCCTTTCTACATACTCAGTTTTTCCTTGAGGATAAATAAGAAGGCCTGAAGAACTATTGTCATCTGGAGCTTAGAGGTCATCTAGTACAGTGTCTTCATTTTGCAGTGAGGAAACTTAGAGCCACAGAGGAGAAATGACTTTTCCAAGGTGCATTACTGTTAGTGTCAGTGCTGGGAATAGGGTGAAAACCCACATTGCTACTATTGCTGGCAACAAAAAAAGCAATATGACTAAAACACTGCAGATTCTTCTAACTCCTCCTTCAGACCTCTTTAATCCTGCTAGAGTTTTCTTTCCAAAAACAAATCTGATTGCGTCATTCCTTCCATGTTAAAGTCTTCAGTGGCTCCTCTGAATAGTAGCCAGACCCCTACCTATTTTTCTGGTCATATGTGCCCAACCACTGACCCTCATGGGCTACTTAACCATGTGCAGTCCTGGGACTCATCTTCTCTCATGCCTTTTCATTATGTCTTCCTGGGAGACCCGTCCACCTCCCTGGTGCTTAACAACTCCCATTCATCCTCCAAAATTCAGCCTTGTACTGCCACCTCCCAGAAGCCTTCCTGCACCTTTTCCCTTTGTGCTCCCATATTCTATGTGGTTGCATTTCTGTTATAATACCTGCCACAGTGACTGACGACCGTTTGCTTATATGTTTGACTATGTGCTTATATGTTTGACTGTTCAGCTAGAAGATCCTTGAGTGCAGAGAGAATGTTTTACCCATTTTGGCATCCTGAGTGTACAATGCCTGGTGTGTGTAGGGTTCAGTAAGTGCTTATGGAATTGAATTGAACTCTAACAACAAATCCAGAGAATTGTGAGTCTCTAATAGGATATTTAGATGACAGTATATCCTATGAGCCCTCATCAGTTTGAAACTAGCCTAGTTCGCCCACCTCTTCTGCCAGTTTTCTATAACCTTTGGAGAAATTGGTCAACTTGTTATTCCTTAGGGATACTGTATGCATTTATTCTTCCCACTGTGCCTTTGTCCATGGCATTGTCTCTGCCTGGCAAGCCCCTTCTTGTTTATTTAGCAGTTATTGACTACCTTTGTGTCTGACATTGTGTTGGACTCTTATCTTTTCCTTCCTAAACAGGACTCTACTGTTTGAGGCCTCCTCAAGTCCTACTCACACTTGCATCTTCTTCTAATCAATGGTCTCAGTCCTCATCACTTTACTACTTCCTATAGGTATGGCACATTTGATATTTAATAAATGCTACCTTTTATGGTTATTTTTCATTCTGGGCATGTTACACACCTATTCAACTAAATTATGAGGCTCTTGAGGGCAGAGCTGTATTTTCAGTGGCAAACTTTATGTAGAGTCTTAATACATGTTGGTCAATGATCAAGAGGACTTGAGGGGCACATTTTTACGCTGAGGCTCTGTCATTGTGCAGTGTGTTTGTGAGGATGCTATTCATGGAGACAGGTCAGGATGGCTGTGGTCAGGGATTCTGGAATTGAAGGGCAACTTTGGGAAGCATAATTGTCCGAGTTCATGAAAAGTAAATATCTCCCAGATGGAAAGATTAGATCATGTAGAGATTTCCCCAAATTGCAGTGATTTATAGGCTTAATATCATAGCAATTAAAATCTGATTGGGATGGGGAATAATTTATCCGAAAAAATAAATAGAATTTACAAAGGAAATTCTGAAAAAGTATATTGTGAGAGGCTACTTTATTTAAGCCTTTAAAAAGCTACAATTATTAAAATATTTTAGTACTCATTCACAAATTAAAAATATATTCTTCTTTTGTTGTTTTATGTATGTGTGCATGTTTTATATTATACTATAGTGCAAATGTAAAAAATGCCTGTAAACAATCTCATTTTGATATGAGTCTTCATTTGAGGTAATGGTGGAAAAAAGCTTTAATATGCTTTCCCTCCCTTCCCAAACACTGCAGGGTAAGAAGCTGGATTACTGTGAAAGAAAAGGCATTGAGAAGTATTTTTTTTTTTTTTTTAAATCATGGTCCCTTCACATAAAAATAATTATATTATTCCAGAGATAACACAAAACAGATGCAAAGGGCAGAGTTTTTCTATAGATATTGTTAGGAGGTCCAATTAGCATTTTGGGGGTGAGGGGATAGGGGGAATCTAGTCAAATAAATACCAAATAGATTAAGTAATTAAGTATAAAAATCAAACCACAGTCCAGTGTGAAAAAAACAAACCGAAGATTTATCAAACTCTGGAGGGGGTATACTTTACATACGTGGGGCTCAGAAAGGGCTTAGTGATGGCTTCATTGCACATGAAGATCTACAGTACTCGTACTGACCCTGTCCAGCACTGGGTCCCCAACAGCAACCGGCATATATCGGGTTCCACGGTTACTTGTAAGAATGTGGGGATGCCTGGAGTGTAAATGAACGTGTAGACCTTCAGACTGATTGGCTTTGAGAGTTCTCTGTTTGCATGTGTGTGTTTTGGTTTCCTTTGAACTCTAGAAAGAGGAGAGAAGAAGAATGGCCTCGTGGGACTTCTGTGTCACCATTTCTGACACTTCAGGGCTGTGTCATTCTTCATGTATTATTGGAAGGAGGTGCAAAGGAGGATAAGATCTCAACCAAAAGAGAGGGAGAGAAAAAAATGAAGCTCTTTTAAGGATGTAAGATGGGGAGTGGGATGTGGTGGGAGTGTATTCTAAATGCTTTTTAAGCAATTTTAATCATCTTTCTATTTCTGTGGTGGCAAATCAAATGTCTGCCTCTCAGGATTCATGTATTTTTCTCTAGCTGAAAAGTACTTGTAAGCTGGAAAAGAAGCTCCTCCATCTGGATTTTTGTTAGTTTCACAACTGCTTCATTACAGACATCAATAGACCCATCACACTGTAGTCATAGCTGGCTTAGTTGGCTTTCTGAGGACAGAGCTGTATCTGCCTGGCTCACCATTGTATCCCCTGCATTTATCTGTTACCTATTTTAGAGTAAAAACTTGAAAACATTTGTGGAATGAATAAATAAATGCCTATTGTGTATCTTCAGAGAGTGGTAGAGACCTCTAAGACATAACCCTTGATTTAGAGTTTATCATGTGAAAATATCTGGCCTTTATTAACACTTTCTTTGTGGCACTGTGTTTTCAGAAAACGCTCAGTATTAGACTTTCCTACATTAATTAGCCTTAGAGACATACGAATCCAGAATACATTATAGTCATTTTTCTTGGACTTGTTCATGCACTGAGTTCATTGTTTTATTTTGAGCACAGCTCCTTCTTCCCCTCTGCACTGTAAAGTTATTAATAGAAATAGGAGCTTCCCAGCTTCAGTGACATGCCTGAGAGGGATGTTCAAAAGAGATAGAAGGATTCATTTCCTAAGTAATTTGTATGCTTGGAGTACCACTCCTTAGAAACCCTGCTCTTTGTTGCTAACGTGGTTCATGACAGGGCTGGCATGCAGGAGTGAAGGCAACCAGGGAAGACAGGGAGAAACTGCAGCCTAGAACTAAAACCCTCCTGTCCCCACCCCAAGACTAGACAAGTGCTAAGGGTGGGCCAGATGGAGGCACTAGCCAGCAGTGGGAAGAAAGAAGAAGGCAAGTAGGCAGACCACAGCACCCAAGCAGTCATGAGGCAGTCCTGGAAGAGGGTGTAAATGTAGACAGCAGGCAGAAAGGCATCTGGGAGATGAGTAAGTGTGGTGGTTAAGGACAGTAGGTTTTGGAAGCAACTCAAGTGTCCATCAATAGATGAACTACAGACCGTAACTCCCTTGTCCTCTGCCTTCCACTTTGGTTTGGCCAATGGGCACTGGCAGCAAGTGACAGGGGGTGACAGGAGAGAATCCTCCAGCTCCTCGCCTGCTGGGCTGCATGCTGGCAGCCACTGTGCCCCTGCAGTACTTTCTCCTGTGGCTAAAGCTCTCTCAGAGATTGCCTGTGTGGGGTTAGCGATGATAATCACTTCCTACTTTTGTTAGCCTGGGGTGCCTCCCCATCTCTTACTGGTTTCATTAAGCCTGTCTGCACCTCTGTACAACTATGCTTGATCAAATTCTCTCCAGAGAGCCCTGTGTTTCCTGCTGAGTTCCTGACTGTTGCAGTGATACAGTGCTATTACCAGAAAGAAGGAGATGGATGCAGGGCAAACAATAACAACAGATGTCTGGCAGCAACTGATGCTGACCCACCATGGCCCCCTGGATTATAAATCTCCAGTCATCCCCCACAGACAGGATTGGACCCACAGCTGTCCAGTTACCCCAGATGTGGGAAGAGAATAAAATTGGAAAAAGAGAATCTAGAAGGGCCTGACAGCAGCCCAGAGTGACCAGAGAGGAGTTTTGTCCTGAGCATTTGTACAGATATTCCTCGAAAAGGAAGGACTCCTTACATTTCTGTTGGGAAGTCAGATACTTTCCCTTTCCCTAATGTGGACGAGGAGGTGGTGGTCCTACATTCTAAACGAATTGCAGTTCAGAGTGTCATAGGCCTTTTGAATTTAAACTATCTTCATGATTTCTTTTAAAGGAGATTGGATTGAAAAACAACTCCCAAATCAGAGGAGTATCTTCTGTCAATGCTGTGTAGTCAGTCTTGACTGCGTTGTTAGCATCCTGCAAATTGTGAAGTGACAAACACTCTTGTTTCTGAACTTTCCATTTTAGCCACTTCTTCTTGTGTCATTCCAGAAAACGAGCAACACATGGATGTGATGTGGGAGACTTTCTTAATGTCATATCAGCTCAGAGGTGTCCTTTGTGCCGGTCTCTGAGCATGAAGTGACACTTCCAAACAGGTTATTACTCCCATGAGTTATTGGGTTGCTAATCACCCCATTTACAGAGTGATCCCATTACATTACCCTGCGGTGTTCAACTAAGGGAGCTTAGACCAAAGCCCATATTTAAGAGCGCTCCCTTGCCTGTTTCATCTTGGGGTTTAAATTGAATTCTCTGATGTTGGTAGAGCAACCTGAATCATTTCCTAATTCAGCTAAAAATAGCAGAGGGATCATAAACGCGGACCCCTTTCTCGATGTGAGTAGTATCACGGGTGGGGAAAATGCATAGTAGTTGCTGGGAGAGGCCACTTAAATTCCCTTTTGGTTTCCGTTAAAATCCTGCATGCATTGTACTCAATCACAACTGCAGGCTTAGATGTCAGAACGCTCATTTTCATAAATAGGCCTGGAAAACATAATCACATTCAACCCTTGCTGTTTTGAACTCTGGAGTAACTTTAGAAAAAAAGTTAAGGTCAAAATTCCAGACAGTTTATTATAATTCAATTATAGAAGGAAACCAGGGATTTCTTTTATAAGGTTTTCTTCTGCTGCTCCTGCCTCTTCTGAGTATGTGTGTGTATGTGGGAGTCAAGGTTAGCCTTGTTGGGTAGGCTATTTTTATTTAAATGTGTTGAAGTCTACAATAAAACATTACGCAGACATTCCCCAAGTTGCGGGCGTGATGGCTTTAAGGTTACTTTGTGGAGCTGGAGCACTGGCTGCGCAGGCCCTGAGGGCCTGTGGTCCCAATGGGGTGGCCGTGGTGTGCTCTATGGCATCTGGAGGTGGCGTTCCTACTGATGATGAGCAGATGACTGGATTGGAGATGGAGGTCATGATGGTTGCAGGGAAGGGACTGGACCTATACAGTATATTACCCCTGAAGGCAGTTTCAGGCACCAAGGAAGACCCTAATTTAGTTTCCTTCATCACCAACAAGAGTATAGTGGGCTGCATCTGTGAAGAGGACAACAGTGCTGTCATCTGGTTTTGGCTGCACAAAGGCGAGACCCAGCAGCAATGCCCTAGCTGTGGAACCCATTATAAGCTGCTGCCCCACCAGGTGGCCCACTGAGCCCATGCATTAAGTTACTCAAAATGTGCTGTGAAGTTTTTCTTTCCAACTAAGACTAGCTGTTGTATTGGCTGATATACCAGACAAGGCTGTATAACTGATCTGTGAATGTTCCTTGTATATGTGGTGCCAGTTACAACATAATAACTCCTTCTCTACCTTCCCCACTGCCAAGCTATTCTGCTCTCCTTTCCTTCTTGCCATTCATTAGTTCCAGAGAGCAATCTTGGGGTTCTTGGACACTAATGCTAACTAAAGTCTGACTTAGGCAAATTTCTGACCACTTACCTCTTCTCCATGACTTTCCTTCTTTCTTTTGAGGCAGTTATTCATGTAGAATAGTTTTCATTGCCCTATCTTTCCTTTCTTTTTGAATTTTTACTCAATTTTTTGAGAAAAGCAAGTTTTTTTCCTTTTCATTTTCTCCCCATTTCTGCGTTTTCCAAGCTAGGGGACAGGTGAAAATAGGCAATAGTCCATCTCCGGTGAGAGCTGGCCTGGGCCAGCGTGCCTGCCTCAGGGAGCTGTCTAATAGCCTTTTTAGTTCCCTTGCTGCTCCTTACCACTAGGAGTCCTGAGTGACCCTATTCATAGCTGCTAAAGATCAGAGCAATGCTGGTGATGCACTTGAACTGAGAAAAGCAAAACCATCCACTTGCGAGGGAAGGGCGAGCGGCATCGGACACATTAGTTGTGAATACCATGTCTTGAAATTTCTGTAAAGGCCTCTTCAGAATTCCAGAATTTCTACCTTTGTCTTCATCTTCTTCAAATTAAATATACATTTTGTTTTACACTATTGTTCAAGATACACGGAAAAAGTAAAACAGGTTGTTAATTGATTTTTATTATTTTCTGCTTTGTCAGTAGCATGGTAGTTTACTGCTTTTTACTGCAATTACATAGCATTTCAGTTATATTAGTGATTAAATAGGCCTTTGTGGTGTAGCCTATAAAATTATCTGTATAGGGAAAGTAAACTCTAGTCTTTTATACCTAACTTATGAAAGAAATTTTTGGAAGGCCACCGGATTGTAAATAGTAGACCCACTCCATAGCATGGAATGTGCAATACAGATGATCTTTATTAAGCCCACTCTCCATTCTGTCAAGACCCAAGAGCTCATTTAATGTCAAATGAAAAAGGCATTTCTTTAGGATTGAATTGGCTTTTAATCCCTTATAGAAATTGAGGGCTTTTCCTTTAAGTCATGTTGACTGTCATGACTTTGAGTTGTATACAAAGGCCATATTCATGGATGTTTGTGGAAATTAATATGGTATAGAAGCCCAGCCAAATTTCTAAAAAACGTAAATAAACACACAATTTGTATGCTTATTTTTTTTTTTTAATTGGAGAGGTTAAAGAACTATTGTAGATCTGCTTTTGGGCTAGTGTGAATAATTTGCCAACATTTACCTGTTTCAATTCTCCTAGTCCCAGTTACCACTGTCCTTGGCAGGTGAGTGTTTCTCAAATTATTCTTGGTAGACCATATATCTATTTCAGTTCTCTGGGGTGCTGGTTAAAATGCACATTCCAGGGAGATATCCTACACCTACATCTTCTTACTTGGAATCTTTGGAGTTGGAGTTGGGAAAATGGAATGGTTAACAGCCCCCTAACTGATCTTTATGAACTCTAGAGTTTTAGAAGCATTGATCCAGACTTTCTTTCTCAGGATTTACATGGTTGGCAATGAATGTGATGATAACGGTCCATTTTGATTCAGGGCTTAGTTTTGCTGGACCTCCATTTTCTGGATTTTTGACTTCTTCTTTGGCGTAGATTTGTATTCGTTTTCTAGGGCTTCCATAATAAAATACCACAGGTTGGGTGGCTTAAATAACAGAAATTTATTTTCTCACAGTTCTGAGAGAGACTAGAAGTCCAAGATCAAGCTGTCAGCAGGGTTGGTTTCATCTGGATGCCTCTCTCCTTGGCTTGTAGATGGATATCTTTGTCTTCACATTGTCTTTCCTCTGTGTATGTGTATTGTTTGTGTCTTAATCCCCTCTTCTTATAAGGATGCCAGTCATATCGGATTAGGGCCTGTCTATATGACCTCATTTTACCTTATTTATCTCAAAAGCCTCTATCTCCAAATACAATCACATTCTAAGGTACTGGGGTTAGAATTTCAACATATAAATTTTAGTGGGAAATAATTCAGCACATAACAGTCTAGATGGACTTCAAAACATGATATGAATAAGTGAAAGATGAACACTCGATTTCATCTCAAGTTTCTTTCCCCATCCTGGCTCTGTCCATTAGAAGGAAGTCTACTACTGATTGGTCTCTCTTGTCTAAAGCAGCAGAAGGGAAGTAGGGACAATGACAACTTGTTTTTGATTGGCCCTGTTCCTCATAAGATCCATTTCTTTGCTTTAGGCTCAACTGTTGTAAATGACTAAGGGTGGCAATTCTCAAAGGGAATCTCAGAAGTAAAAACTCTTGTCATAATATTAAGACATTCTTTGCCTTTATTGGGTGACATTTGCACTGATTGTGTAGAAGCAATGGTGGCTAAAACTGTTGGTGCTTTAGCATGACTTAACGCAGTAGCACCAAACTGTATAGTAATCTTTATAATTTCACCACTGTGCATTTGCACTGCAGGACAAAAATGCCTGTTTCACTTAAGAATGCCCTTGATGAAATACTAAAAATTATTAAGTTTGTTAAATCTTAACCCTCGAGTACACATCTCTTTAGTATTCTGTGTGATAAAATGGAAAGTATGCATACAGCACTTTTGCTCCATTCAAAGGTTCAGTAACCGTTTTGAGGAAGAGCACTGTGCAATTGAATTGTGAGCTGAACTAGTCTCTTTTTTCATAAAATACCATTTTATCTTAAAAGAACAAGAGATGAACTATGATTATTTAGATTCAGGTGGCTGGCAGACATGTTTGCAAAAATGAATGAAGTAAGTGTATTACTTCAAGGAAGCAACTGACGGTATTTGTTGCCTGTGATAAAATTCAAGCTTGCAAGAGAAAAGTAGAATTTTGGAAAGCTTCTTTCTGTTACTATGAGCTTAATACCTTATAAGCAGCTGAGGATTTTTTTGGTGAGGTTGGTTATTAACAAATGTGATTTTGGGGATATTATATAGTGAAATGGGTCAACATTTGGGAATTCTGCATAACTCACTGAACCAATGTTTTCAAAATGACCAATACAAGATGCTACAAAAGATCTATTTAAAGTGTAAGATAGACCAACACATTTTAATGTAACAGAGTATAAAATGTTCATGGTATGATTTCAGACTATATATTGCAACTAACCCTTAAGAAATCGCCACTTGTCAAGTTTTGGCATATTATCAGAGAAGAATATCTACAATTTTCTGAAAGGATCATTACAAATACTCTTTCGTTTTCCAACCTCATATCTGAGTGAGGCTGGATTTTCTTCATTTATTGAAAGCAAAAACCTATCAAAATAGATGAAATCAAAAGCAGTTTTGAGAATCTAGCTATCTTCTTTTTAAGCTAAACATTAAATAAATCTGCAAAAATGTAAATGTCATCTCACTATTTTTTTCTGTTTTGGTGTATACATACAATGTGTTTTTTAACATGTAGTGAATTTATTCTTGCTATTTTAAGATGAATTAATAAATACATGTTTAAACATTTCTCAACTCCAATTTCTAATACGGTGAATATTAGTAGATATAACCCATATAAACAAAAGCTTTTTGGGAACTTCAAACTTCAATACTTTTAAAAAGTATAAATGGACTTTGAGATGAAAATGTTTGAGGACTGCTGACTTAGGAAGACATTTTTCTAGCTATGTTGCAGCAAATGATTTAGAGTTAACTTTGATTCTAGTATGTTTAAAGAAAAATATATTCACTATGTGAATACTAAATATAGTAAGCTTGACTTGCTTTTTTCTCATTGGGAGAAAAATCATAATAATATTCCATATCAAAATATTCTTATGCATGGCTTAATGCCTGGTTTACCTTTGCTAATCCCAGATCAGTTTAGATAATCGTGAACAAACTGGGAGAAAAAAAAGCCCTATATAAGAATTAATATTTTTGAGAGCTTTTTTCAATGTAATGAAAATTTATTTAAGTTAACAGATTAAAATCTGCCCTACCCTATAGAAACGCACTTGGAAATCTTCCCATAAGCATGTTCTTTTCTTCATTCTGCCTGTTTTGTTGTGTTCCAATTTAGAGGACATTTCCTTCCTTTCCTTCTCTTTTTTCTTTCTTGCCTCTTGTTTCACTCATTTTCTTCCTTCTTTCCCTTTCCTTTATTAGAGCTGCGGGCATGTGCTGCAGTTTTTGGTTTCTGCCAGTGTCCTGTAAGAAAAGATGCTGACTTGGTAAATATGAACAAGGCATTGCCAAAGTGTAGGTCTGTCTTGGCATTCTCAGCTCTAGAACTTAAATAGAGTGTACATTTCAAATCTCAACACTGGAGTCTGTGCTGTGTTTCTAGTCTTAGATTTCTAGATGCTATGAAGGAAGTTTAGGGGAAAGGATTTTAACTTAAAACTTATACCTCCTATAATAGAAGAAATGACTTCAAAATACATTCTACTATTATACTGTGTTTTTCATAGATTTCTTTCTCATTTTTTCCTCTAGTCTAAAAGTCATTCCCGAGTTGGCCTGAAATCAAGCACCAAGCAAAAGGTATATTTTTTCTTCCATATTGTTCCTTTAAAAAATAATTATTTTGGGTGGGTGCTTTTATTTATTTATTTATTTATTTATTTATTTATTTATTTATCTTCCTGAAGAGAATGACTTGTCTTTGGATGGCCAGGGCATACCCAGAAACAAAGTAGTTCTTATTCTCATATGCTTTGCCTTCATAATAGCAAAACTGAAATGGGAGAGGGATCCTTGAAATGAAATATAATTTGAGGGAGATTCTTGAAACCCAGTGGCAGAACCTGAGAATTTTCCCATGACTTACAAGCAATTCTGAAAGCAAGGTCAGAAGATACTGTGCTATATTCAGCTCTTTTATTTTCTAAGCACTTCACAGTGAAGCAATTTGTTCCTATCTCAGTTCATATTTTTACCAAACTTTATTCTCTCAACATGTGTTGTGGAGAATAACCCTCACTAATGACCTGTGATGAATTGGTTAAAACATGAGCTCTGTGAGTCAGAAAGAATTGGTTTCAATTCTTGGTTCTGCCACTTTGCTATGTGATCTTGAACATATCTGTATAGAGAAGATGATCATACCCACTACGGTAGCATATGTTAAGGATAAAATGAGATAATATATGTGAAAACACTTACATCCCGCTACCTGGTGCAAAGTAGCCTTTTAAAAATTTTGAGGTTCTATATTTCATTGATAGTTCAGAAATTCAAACAATAGAAAATTTGAAATTTCAAAATATTAATTCTCAGACAAACACACATGAATACACACATACACACTTTAATTATGTTAATTCCTGGTGATACATGGGGCAAGTTTGGAGAAGTTCATGTTTAATTTTAGAGAGGTTCATATTTACATATTATTCTTCCACTGTAGAAGTTTGCACTGATGGGAGTACTTGCCTACCTTTTCAGAATAATGCACATAGTAACTCAGAATACCTTTCTTGATGCCAATTGTCAGAGAAAAAAACACTGCAAAAATTCAAAGCATCTAAGAGGTGCTGAAGAGGATTAAAAGAGGCAATGTATGTGGAAGCATTAAGCCCATGCCTGTGTCAACAGTAGCTATTTTTGTTAGAGAAACATTATGTTGATTGAGAAGATGGACAGACCCAGGTTCCCACCCAGCTCCAATACTTACCACATAAAAAGAGCTAACATTGATACAGCAAGCCCTATGCTCCAGGTACAATACGAGCATTTTACGATGAACTCATTTAATAGTCTCAGTGACCTAATGAGGTAGGTGTTCTTGTTTCTCAGGGCTTGTCAGGAGACTACCACACCAATAATTGGAAAAGAGAATCTAACCGGTTAACCGGTTGTAGTGTTTTAATGACGTAATGAAAAGGGTAAAAAGAAGGGTAGAAAGAGAGCTGTAAGGTATCAGGTAGGTAGCAAGCAATTCCAGGGAGCAGCTGCCGTCTCCAGGGCTGAAGAAGCAAAGGAAAGAGCTGGGATTACTAACATTTCCTGGACACTCAGAGGAAGGGCCCCACAGAGCTGAAATTCAGACCTCTGAGGAGGGGGCGGGTGCCAGTATCCCTGAGGGGCACATAATGAGGCTGATTCTGGAATAAGGAGGGGCAGGTGCCAGTGTCCTTGAGGGGCACATAATGAGGCTGGTTCTGGAGAATCTACAAACTGGCTCAGTGGCTCTGTAGGAAGGAAAAAAGGATGGTATTGCTGAGGCAAAGTTCATAAGAAGCACACGGGAAGGAGCAAGTCCCATGTTCCTCCTCGGGCTCTGCCCCTCTCGCTAGCGCCCCTACTGGCAGATATTACAAGAAGCAGCTGGCTCAGCCAAAATGTGGTTCTCAGAGTTCCAGCCCCAAGCATCACAAAGCAGATAATAGAAATGTGGGCTTGGAGATGAGCGATGATAATTTAGCAACTGGCACAATTATTAGCTCCATTTTTCAGATGAAGAAACCAAGGCACAAATATATTAAGCTATGTTTGTCCAGAGTCACACAGCTAGTAAGAGGCAGAGGCAGAATTTAAACCTAGTCAGTCTGGATCCAAAAGTTTATGCCCTTAACCCCTTAAACAAGTGACTACGGACAGAAACACTTTTCTGAGTCTTTTTTAAAATGGAGATGATACTTCTTAACGTGTAGGGCTGTCGTAAGGGTTAAACAAAACAATATAAAATATGTGCCGATCATACTTCTTGGTACATAGTAGGTTCTCAATAAATACTAATTCTTGTTAAATATATTTTTCTTGTTTTAAGTATGAGAAGTTCATTTTGCCTTGGTGACTTTATGTGTAGTTTTGAAAGTATCTATGTTGCCTTCGCCTTGGAGTGGTTCCATTGCCAGTGAGTTGTTTATTTAATTTAATTCCTCCAACTTTACATATTTTAAAGTATTTAAAGTTTTCTGTGTTGGAAAGTAAACAGCAGAGAGAAGTTAATCCTGGAGCTTGATCAATGGAGGCTTTATTGAGGATTTCCTTAAAACTCAAAATTTATCAGGGGCTATGTCAGAGCACAGAACTGGTCTTTCACTTCAGATTTGAAGCAGTGGGAGAAATCACTAAACTGATTCATTCATTATTTAATGCGACAATTATTTATTGGGTGCCTAATTGTACTGGATGCTGTGCTGGCCATCAAGGGTTATATAAACACTGACAGATGGACCCTGCTTTCAAGACTGTTTCTTACAATTTAGTGGTGAGTATGATGCAACATCTCAGCTGCACATTCTCCATCACTCTTTTTCATCTTGGCAGGTGTGTTATGTGTGTGTGTCTTGCTACATAGATGTAATGCTGTCTTGTGGGTAAAATATCTATTAGGCCAAATACTGAGTTGACTCATGTCCAAGGGAGATTAATGGGTGTAGGGAGGTATGAGGGGAGGGCAGCTGACTCTCCTGAAGGACAGTCATTCATTAACTGGGGAAGAGACAAATGTCAGACTAGACACAGGGAATTAGTGGGAAAGGCTGAGAGGCCAGGCACACTGGAAAGCCCTTGGGTCCCTGGTGGTAGGTGGTAAGAAGTATGCATGCAGGGATGTGAGAGTTAAAGGGTCCAGGCTGGATGCCATGATGCTTAATGGGCCTTTTTGCTCTAACATGGTTGATTGCTTGGGAGACAAGGTCTGGAACAGCCAAGACCTTAGAGTCCTGGTAGTAGGTAACTGTGATAAGATTAGGAACCTCTTTTATATAAGTCAGGCTTCTTAAAAATGGTTTATTCCCTGTCTATGTTTACTTTCTTTTGTTTAAAAGTGCCAACTGCCTGAGTAGCCCTAAATGAACTAAGGGAAGAGCTTTGTGTAGTACTTCGGTCAGAACTCCAAGGGGAAGCTGGGCTTGGAGGTCAGCAAGGTGTAGTGGTGATGTCCAAGATCCTCATGAGAAAATTCCAAGGTCATAGTCATGTGGTCAAGATCTTGTAGTTTTTTCTAGAAATTCTGGAAAAATTAAAGAGATTAGGTTTTGTGGAGATATATTTTGTAGGACACAGGAATACCCAAAACCTGTCCTTGATCCCTGTGCCTCAAGAGAATCAGAGGAAAATAAATGAATACAGGACAAAAACTTGCACATGAGTATTGTTTCCCTAATGTAGAATTTCAGTGAGCTAGGCTGAGAGAAATCGAAGACTCTTTTGTCTCCATTCCATAAAATCTACTCACTGCTCCCTAAGTATCTTTTCGAGAGTAATAACAATAGTAAAATAGTATACAGTCAATGCTCTGGTTGCTTTGCAAACATTCAGTGTTTGCATTGTTTTCATTAAAAATTTTTTTCAGATTATACTTTACTTTTTAAGAGCAGTTTTAGGTTCACAGCAAAATTGAGTGGAAAGTACACAGATTTCCTGTATACCCTCTGCCCCTTACCATGCATAGCCTCCTGCATTGTCAATTCTCCCACCAGAGTGGTACATTTATTACAACTGATGGGCCTGCATGGACACATCATTATCACTCAAAGACCTTACCTTACATTAAGGTTCATTCTTGGTGTGTTAGGTCATTCTTGTGTTGTTATGAAGAAATACCTGAGACTGGATAATTTATAAAGAAAAACGATTTAATTGGCTCATGGTTTTGCAGGCCGTACAAGCATGGTGCTGGCATCTGCTTGACTTCTGGGGAGGTTTTAGGGAGTTTGGCAGAAGGCGAAGTGGATCAGGCATGTCACATGGTGACAGCAGGAGCAAGAGAGAGATTAAGGGGGAAGATGTCACACACTTTTCAACAGATGGTTCTTGTGAGAACTATCACGAGAACAGCACCAATGTGATAGGGCTTAACCATTCACGAGAAATCTGGCTTCATGATTCAGTAGCCTCCCACCAGGCCCAACTCCAACATTGGGGATTACAATTCAACATGGGATTTAAAGGGGACAACATCCAATCTATATAACTTGTTGCATTACACTATATGGGTTTTGACAAATGCATAATGATGTGTATCATTACAGTATTATATCATTACAGCATAATGATGTGTATCATTACAGAATAGTTTCATTGTCCTAAAAATCCTCTGTGCTCTGCCTTTCATCTCTCTCTCCCCCCACCACTGAGAACCACTGATCTTTTTACTGTCTTCGTAGTTTGCTTTTCCCAGAATGTCACATAGTTGGAATTATATAGTATGTAGCCTTCCCAGATGGCCTTCTTTCACTTAGTAATATACATTGAAGTTTTCTCCATGTCTTTTCATAGCTTGATAGCTCTGAACCTTTCAGCATTGAATAATATTTCATTGTCTCGATGTACCACAGTTTATCCATTCATTCACTGAAGGACATCTTGGTTGCTTTCAAGTTTTGGCAATTATGAACAAAACTGCTATAAGCATTCCTGTTGGATGGACATAAGTTTTCAACCCTTTTTTTGGTAAATACAAAGGAGTGTGATTGCTGGCTTGTATGGTAAGAGTATGTTTAGTTTTGTAAGAAACTGCCAAACTGTCTTTTGCATTCTCATCAGCAATGAAAGAGTTCTTATGGTTCTACATCCTTGTTAGCATTTGGTGTTATCAGTGTTCTGGATTTTGGTCATTTTGATAGGTATATTGTGGTATCTAATTGTTTTAATTTGCATTTGCCTGATAACATGTGATATAGAGCATCTTTTCATATGATTATTTTCCATATGTATATCATTTTTGGCAGGTGTCAACTAAAGTCTTTGGCCGATTTTTTAATCTGGTTGTTTTCTTTCTCATTGTTGAGCTTTGAGAGTTCTTTGCATATTTTGGATAACAGTTCTTTATCAGATATGTCTTTTGCAGATATTTTCTTCCTGTCTGGGGCTTGTCTTTGGATTCTTTTGACAGTGTCTTTTACAGAGGAGAAAATATTAATTTTAATGAAGTCCAGCTTATCAATTCTTTCTTTCATGGACCATGCCTTCAGTGTTTTCATCCCATTTTTTCAGAAAGAAAATTGATTTGCTAAAGCCTATAGTTAATAGAGTGTTTTAAATATCCTCATTCCCCAGCCAAACATTTCACCATGCCATGGTGTTCAGTGATCTTGAGTTTACTATATCCTTTTTCCTATCAAAGCAATCTACTCAGATCAGATAAATAAACTCACAGTAAGTTACACTTGATTTATATGACTTCAAGTCTAATATCTCCTAAGGGTATTTGCATTTTAATAGGTAGCAGAAGGGTACGTGTTAGCAAGCAGGGTACATGTTTTGGTTGGTAGGAAGACCTTATCTTTGCTCTTAAAATTACATTGTTTAACTTCAAGATTACTTCAGCAGGAAACATCAATTGGTTAGATGACCTAGGGTCACAATGCATATCATTGGTAGGCAGCCAATACTCAGTTTGGAGCATTGAGGCTAGCACTTTTGTATTCAGTCCATGATCTTCCTCCCACCCCCATTCCCCATGAACCTCCTCACTTATGAGTGTAGTGTCCCTTGTTCCCACTCAACCGCAAACTCTCCTCCAAACAGAAGTTGTATTAATATTTGTAATTTTCCCAACTTCCTTCTTTTTTGTATCTAGTATCTGAGAGTTTCATAAATATTGATAAGAACACCCTGTGCCCCCATGTTACAGCAGAGAAACCATGCCATGGACAGTGGTGATGCCTAATGTTAGTCTCAGGTCCCTGGAGAAGTAGCTTTTAATTTTTCCTGCTAAAGACTAAAAAAGGCTCTTGAAAATTTCTTGGGTTATTCTTGTTTTCTCATTCGATTCTAATGCTCCGTTAGCAGTGTTCTTTTGCCCTTCGAATCCCTCCACTCAATCCCCCCTCCCTTGCCCCCATTCGAAACCTTCTTCACTTTCAGCATCCTGCACCAGAGTGGTACATTTGTTATCATCAATGTAGTTACGTTGATGCTTCTTTATCACCCAGAATCCATAGTAGTTTACATTTGGGTTCACTCTTGGTGAACATTCTAGGGGTTTTGATAAATGTATGATGACATGTATCTATCTAATATTGTAGTATCGAACAGAATAGTTTCACTGCCCAAAATACTCTTCTGCTCTGCTTACTAATCTCCACTCCCCTCAACTCCTGACAACCACTGATCTTTTTACTGTCTCCATTGTTTTTTTTTTTTTTTTTCCTTTGAGATGGAGTCTTGCTCTATCGCTCAGGCTGGAGTGCAGTGGCATGATTTTGCCTCACCGCAACCTCCACCTCCTGGGTCCAAGCGATTCTTCTGCCTCAGCCTTCTGAGTAGCTGGCATTACAAGCACCTGCCACCATGCCTGGCTAATTTGTGTATTTTTAATAGAGGCAGGGTTTCACCACAGTGGCCAGGCTGGTCTCGAATTCCCGACCTCAAATGATCCACCTGCCTCGGCCTCCTAAAGTGCTGACATTATAGGTGTGAGCCACCGCACCCAGCTGTCTCCATTGTTTGGTCTGTTCCAGAATGTCACCTAGTTGGAATAATGCGGTATGTAGCCTTTTCAGATTGGCGTCTTTTGTTTAGTAATATGCATTTAAATTTCCTCCATGTAGTTTCATGGTTTGATGGCTCATTTGTTTTTAGCACTGAATAATGTTCTGTTTTCTGGATGTATCACAGTTTATTTATTCATTTAACTACTGAAGGACATCTCAGTGTCTTTCAAGGTTTGGCAGTCATGAATAAAGCTGCTATAAACATCTATGTGCAGGTTTTTGTGTGGACGTGTTTTCAACTCATTTGGGTAAAATGAAGGAACACAGTTACTGAATCAATTTTTGTCTTTTTTTTTCCCACAAATGACTCAGAGCCTTTGCTCCATTTCCCTCAAGTATCTGCTCCAACTTTTGTGTTTTCTCACTTGTGCTTCCTTGGTTTTGGCCACGTGTTTCCTGCATTAAGTCTCCAGAGTCCCCAAGAATGATCTATGTCCCCTTGGAGGAATGTAAGAAAGAGTGAGATGCTCTATATCAGTAATGCAGGGGAGGTTTTTTGTTTTTGTTTTTGTTTTTTTTGAGACAGAATCTTGCTCCATTGCCAGGCTGGAGTGCAGTGGCGCAATCTCGGCTCACTGCAACCTCTGCCTCCTGGATTCAAGTGATTGTCCTGCCTCAGCCTCCCGAGTAGCTAGGACTACAGGCGCCCACCACCATGCCCAGCTAATTTGTTTTTGTATTTTTAGTAGAGACAGAGTTTCACCATGTTGGCCAGGATGGTCTCGATCTCTTGACCTCGTGATCTGCCCGCCTCGGCCTCCCAAAGTGCTGGGATTAAAGGCGTGAGCCACTGCGCCTGGCCCATGCGGGGAAGTTTTTAATGTAGCAACTAGATTTAGGCAAGTCAAGAAGAAGAAACCAGAGGATGAGTTTATAGCACCCAAGAGTTAAATTCCAGTCCTGCCATGCAAGTCTTACTGCCATGCAGTTCTTACTGGGCCTTTTACATCACTATGAGGGTCTGAACACTGAATCTATCTTGAGGGAAAATAAATGTCACTGCTTTCTGATAGTGACAATTACCCTTGAAGGTCCTGACAGGAGATGGAAAGGGAATCAGGCTGCCTAGAGCAGAGCCTGTATTATCTTTAATCCACTGTTATCTTTCCATGGCCTGTGAAAGATGCCCAGTGGCTTTTTGGAAGATGCTGCCTAATAAAAGTGACAAAACAAGCAAACTGAATTTAAAAGTTAGAGATCCTCTCTACAGACTCACAACAATAAGGACTTTAGGAGAGCCTATTATTTCTATTTTTTTTTCCAGAAAAGATGCTGAATTAACATTTTAATATATTGGTTAATTAAAAAAATACTAATTAACTTTTCTAGATAGAGGGAAGTTTTTGAGGTAAGTATTACTCAAAAGATCAAAGGCTATGTGTTAAACACACTGACACTAACTTTTATAGTCATCTCTTCTCTGAATTTTATCCATTAAAAAGACCCAGAAGGACAAACTTGGCATTTTAGCAATGTAGGTCAAATTCTATCGCTATGAGCTCCAGGGAACAAGCCGTCCAGTGCTTTTACTCTTCTTGAACTTGTGTTCTATGGAATAGCATTTGGAGAATATGAGCCTGGGTCTGAGGCTTTGAGAGTATATCACGGATTTTGTAAAAAATTTGTTTTTAATTGACAAATAATAATTGTATATATTTATGGGGTCCAATTTGCCATAGATTTTTAATGTGATGGCATTTGTTAAATGGGAATTGAAGTCATTTCACTTTTTGTCTTATCCTTTTTCTCTTCCCTTGCCTTGGTGGAGAGCAATCTAAGTCTTACCAAGGTGTATACTTCCCCCATATCCCACTGGCTCCGGTCAAGGGTCTCCTTCATTTCCATCTTCTATCCCTTAATTTTCAAATATCCTGAGACATCCCAAAGATAGACTGCATGTTCAGATTTGCTTACATTACAGTCAAGCATCTCAAACTTAGAAGAGTGGGCTTTAGGAATGGTGTAGGCCAGTGGCTTTAGGAGCCCTCTTCAGCAAAGAGCAGGTGTTTTCTCGTAAATTGTGCGGAAAATAAGGCCCAAGCTGGATTGCTCAAAGCATTCACCTTGTATTTCTGGAGCAAAGGAAAAATAATAGTGCCTCAGAGTACAACTCACTTTGTTAAATATTAAACATGGTTACTTCCCAGTTCCCCTGTGGTTTCCTGAGTTTCAGCAGGTTTATTCAAGCTCGTCCTCTAGAGTGCGTTTCTAGCCTGTGAGTTAAACCCAGTGTTTCAGAATGACAGTCACTCTCAGAGGTGGGGCCTAGGTGAGGTTTTGCTGGGAAATGTCAGAAAGGAGCTGTAAAGCCATCCAAATGTGATGCAATTTCTTCCCTTCTTGAAGGGACTACCAACTGGAAAACCCATGGCACAACTCAGAAAAGCTGGTCAGACTGTTATGAGGTCAAAATTTTGGTTTTGTGTCTCTATGTAGCCTTTATTTTAGGTTAACTAAAACAAAAGTTTTCATAAATAAATAAAAATCTTCAATTCTTCAGAAATGCTCAAGGTAAGATTTAAGAAATAAAGAATGAAAATCCATCGCATTTCCCCCACTTCTTATAACAAATATCATTCTCTATGCAGAGATTAGAAAATCAGGCCAGGTGCAGTAGCTCACATTTGTAATCCTAGCACTTTGGGTGACCAAGGTGGGAAGATTGCTTGAGGCCAAGAGTTCGAGATTAGCCTGGGCAACATAGCAAGACCCCATTTCTACAATAAAATTTAAAAAATTAGTTAGGCATGGTGTTGCAGCTATAGTCCTAGCTACTTGAGAGGCCAAGGTGGGAGGATTGCTTAAGCCCAAGAGTTAGAGGTTACAGTAAGCTGTGATCATGCCACCGCACTCTCGCCTAGGTGACAGAGTGAGACCCTATCTCAAAAAAAAAAAAAAATCACGATTCAGTTATGTTTTATTTTGCCAATTTGAATGATTTTAAAAAATACTGAGCCAATATTTTTTAATGTGAGTGTTTTCACATAAATACCTGGCTTTCTGGCTTGTTTTGAAAAATTGGAGTATCTGAAAAGTTAGCATGGATTTCCAAATGCCAACAATCTACCATGATGAGGGGGCCCCTGCCAACTCTAAACAGGGCAAGGCACCTGCAGTTAATCACAGTACTCACCTTTCCCTATTGTATTCCTGATACACTCCAGCTCATGCCTTTCACTGCCTTCCTGGCCCCTAGTAGCACTGAAGTCTTTGACTTCTAATCTGTGGGATATTATGCTACTATTTTCCCTGAGGAGTTCGAAGTCCTTATGTTTTAGCAGAGCTCAACCCTGGGCTGTCTTGCAAACACATTCTATTTAGCAAATTCATTAATTACGGTTCACATTTTCTTTGAAACATGTTAGGCTCCAAGAAAATTAATTTGAACAAATATTCTTTGTTTTAAACTTATTTTCTTACAATGCATTGTGACATTAACACTTTTTGTAAATAATTCCATTTCATACAATCTTGCATTTCCTCTGAGTCCCTAGACTTACAGAATGGCAGTTCTACATTCTATTTAAGCTAAGAATCATTTTCTATTAAAATGAAATTAAGCATAGGTGTTAACACATGGATATGCTGGCTTCCTACATAATTACATTAGTCCAAGTTCATATATTATTCCAAACATGAATCTTTCAGGCCAAAAATATTCTCAAACATCAATACCGAATCCTGAAACAACCAATGTAGGGATTAAATAGGAGGAGAAATATTAATATATTCACAAAAGGAAGAAGTAACAAGGAAAAGCTGGACTTTAAAATGCAAATGATAGGATTCTGGGAGGGTGTTGCCTGTACTGATGGGTCCAGAACCTCCAGAACCATGACCAGGCACTGGTCTAAGGTAAGGTGAATGAGGCAGGCACAGAATTTAAGAGGCTGCCAACAATCTCAGTTATCACCAAAAATAATTTATTAATAAGTTCTGTTATTTCCCATCCTTCCCATCTTACAGCTGAAAAAAACTGAGGCTTAAAGATATTGAGTAACTTGTCCAAGGTAACAGCTAATAATTGACAGGGCCAGGATCCAAGCAACTTGACTACAGAATCTACCCATGTCCAGTTACTGTAAAGTCTAGTACTGCTTGACTGACTCAGCCTGCAATTAGATCATCACACTCGTTGGATGCCAACGTGACTCCACTATCCTGATGGTACCTACGAGGTTCATGACCTCAGCGCAGCTATACATAGACTGGCTCTAGGGAGCTGAATTAATTTAGTGGGCAGATGTGGCCTGTTGGTTTTCTTGTACTTCATGCCTTCTGTTCAATGCAGTGTTAGGGAGGAGAGGGAGGAGAAGGATACAGGGAGAGAAGGAACGAGAATCAGGAAATACATAGACACAGAGAGAGACCAGAACCTAAAGACCAAAACAATGAACAGATAACCTGTGGTTGGTAGAGGCAAGAGCAATGGGGAATGGACTGTTTCAGAATGAAGTGTGAGCCCAGAGTGAAGAGCATGGGGACACCCTGCAGTTGAAGAGAATTCACATAACTCATACTAGAGCTGTACTGAAATGACCTTCCAGGCTCTGGGAGTATGTCTGTGGCCACTCGAGCTTGTTTTCTGGTTTCCTTGCTGTGTGTCCTTCTCTTGTCCTTCCCTAAACATCCATTTTGAATTTTAAAAATTATTTTAAATTGACAGTCCATATATTAATAGAAACAGCCTAAGGTGTTTACTGCAACCCAGAAGAGCACAGTGGGCCCCATCCCTGCTTTCAGGACTCCCTTTTCCCCATCTGAGGTGTCCTGTCGTCGTGTCTTTTCACTAACCTCCCCTTTTTCCCTGGCACCTGCCTCCCTAGCCATCATTATACTAATGTAAGAGCCTTTATCAGCAGAGCCATGTTTTTCCTTTGCGATGCTTCATGAAATGGTAAAGAGTCCAGTTGTCTGTGCTCCTGCAGCTGGGAGTGCTTCATTATCTGTCAGTTTCTCCATGCCTTCAGGGCCTGAAGCAGAGAGTGAGGAAGAGAGGGCTGGCCAAGAAGGGGGCAGTGTCTGAGAGGGAAGACATTCAGAGCTAAGAAGGAAGTTCTGTTACATTTGCAGTACACTGGAAGCATGTCTGTCTACTTTACAGGCATATTTCCTGTAGAATACTTACCTTTAATTTCAGACTTGCTGCTACTGCCATAACCAGATTTAAAATATATTTGGTAGATTTTCCAGCACCACTTAACTCACTAAAAATAATATTTAACTCTCTAACTCGGTGATTCTCAGTCCTGTCACATTCAACAACCCATTTGGCAATAAATATTTAATATTTTGTAATGATGACTCTTTCATTACTTGTATGGATAATGTAACCTATTTATGCATAATTTTTAAAATTCTCTAACTGTACAAGAAAAAAATAACAGAAAATTAAATAAGTAAATATCAATTATTGGGCAGGAGTCTACCAGAGAAACATAAGGCTGCCAGGTATTCTTACCTTTTTTTTAGCTGGGAGTGTGAATAATGCAGTCTGATAAGGTGTTTTATATTAGCCACTCAGAACAATATGAGTGGTTAATATATGAGTACCATTATATTCCATGATGTGGTTGCCCGAAAAGGTGACTGTGGTAAGCAGAATAATGGTTTCTCCAAAAATGTCCATGTCCCAAACGTTGGAACCTGTGAATACTTTGCCTTACATGGCAAAAGGTACTTTTCAGATACGATTAAGTTAAGGATCTTCAGATAGGGAGGTTATACTGCATTGTCTGGTGGGCCAAATGTAATCACAAGGGTCCTTGTAAGACAGAGGCAGGAGTATTAGAGTCAGAGAAGGAAATACAACAACAGAAACAGAGGCTGGGGTGATCCAGGGCCATGAGCCAGTGAATGCCGGCAGCCACTAGAAGCTAGAAAAGGCAAGAGAAGGGGTTATCCTTAAAACTTCCTGAAGGACCACAGCCCAGTGGTCACTTTAGACTTCTGATCTCTAAAATTATAAGAGAATAAATTTGTGTTGTTTGAAGCCCCTACGTTTGTGGTAATTTCTTACGGCAACAAAAGGATACTAATACAGCCATCAACTCTTGGAAAATTCCAAACTATCAAAGTACAGTCTTTATAAAATTTATATAATAGCTTCCTTCCTGGAAAATTCATTATGTATTCAAAGTGTGCAAAAATACTTTGTAATTACATGTAAAACAGAGCTTGATTCTAGACTCAAATAATTATTAGGACTTTCCTTCTGTTGCCTATCAAGTCTTCTGTTTTCTTGCTCTTATGTCCTCTCTCTTCTCTACTCCACCCACTTGCAGTTTTTGGTTTATATCTCATGCCGAGCAATTTAGCTTCCACCCTTTTTTGAGGTCTTCTTGCAGACAGTGGCCTTGTGGCTTTGCCTTGCCTTTGCAGAGCAGCCCTTTAAGATGTTCTCCACAAACATGGTTCCTTCCCCAAGAATGCCAGCTGCTAAAATTCTTGTATGAGGAAGTTGTTCTTCCTTCAGCCTAAAATGACCTTCAGCTTCCAGTTCCTGAGTTTGACTGATGCCCGGTGGTCCTTCAAAACTCATCTCAAGTGCCGTATCTTCCAAGTAGCATCTTTCACCTCCACTTCATGGATAGGTCCTCCTCTTGGATTTTCGCTGATACCTAAACTTACGTATCTTTTATCTTTTACCTACTTTGTTTTTTCTGTGTGCAAACACTATGCTGAGCACTTTAGATATATTTTGTCATTTATCTTCTGTATCAATCCTGTTAGTTATTATTTATCTTCATTTTATAATGAAACTGAGACCCAAAGAGTAAATATTTAAAGTTTATAGATTAAAAAATAAAGGATTCTTGTACTTAGAATCCTTAATGTTTACAAAATATTAAGTTTCAAAGGGTTACCTTTAAAAGGATTAGATGTTTACAATTTTTTACCCATTAGTTATTATTTATTATATTTGTATGTACATAGAGAAAAGTTTCCAGACTATGCCCCAAACTCTTCAGGTTGCCTGGGTTTACTTTATGCCTTTGTATCATTTGAACTTTTTACAATTGTTAATTAGTGGGTTCTAACTTATTTGGCCTTCATGTATAAAATTTAAAGAAAAAAATTAAAGGTTTTAATGGTATTTTAAATATTTTCTAGGCCAATTCTTTGCTTTTATGTTTTTAAATATAATTTTTCATGTGTAATAACAAATTTCATTCATTCACATACTGATTTGCTCCATGCTTACTTGAGTGTCACTATGAACCAGGTTCAGTTCTAGGCATGGAGTATGATAGTAAATAAGAAAGACGAGGGCTTTGCCTCTGTGGAGCTCACATTCCAGTGGTGAATGTGTTCAACACTCTAGCAGGCAGCCATAGTATTATGAAGGGAAAGAAAGCAAGGTAAGGGTTAGAAAATGGTAGGGGGTTCTCTGATACACAGCCGAAAGAGGTCTCTCCGGGGGTCTGGTATGTGAGCATGGGCCTGGGTAAAATCAGTGAGAAAGCCATGTAAACATCTGGTGAAGTGTGTTGCAGAGTGTTATTTATAATGTGTATGCAATAATTTGGGTTTTATTCTGAAATCAGAGTTACTTATATCGAAGGTGTCTATTGAGCATGTACTGGGTGCTTGGTGGGTGGGGTTGGGGTAGATAACAGCGAAATATGAGACATGACTTTGGCCACCTTGTTTACAATCTTGATGAGAAAAAATATGCATATAAAAATATAGAATAGTAAAACATTATGGAATTATTTGACACTAAATTATATGACACAGATTCTAGGTTTTGAAGGACCCCTTTGGGTCTTTCCCCTTTTAGAAGTAAAAGTCTAATTTTGTTAGATTCAACCCATCTTAAGGACAAGGCAGTAGAACTAAAATAAGAAGGTGAGAAAAATGTTCTTTAATAGAACTTCAGTTCTCACTCCTGTAGGGATCTCTTCCTCTTAGGATGCTACTGAGGGAGCTTGTGAAGTATGATTCTGATTGGAGATAGGAATCTCTATTGGAAAACAGACAGTTGATTTACAGTAGATGGCATCTGCAGAAGTGGTAGGTTTCCTTGGACCCAGACTCTTGTGTCACTGAAGTGTGGTGGGAAGGGTAGCAAATGTTTTATTTTTCTTGCTTCTCTTCCCCATGGCTCCCATGTGCTATCAACAACTGAGATTTCAATTTAGACTTAAAATCAAATTAAGACTATGCACCAGACTTAGCTCATTTGGGGATGTCAATAAATGATTTGTGACTAGAACATGAATATGCTAACAGTATTTGTGGTAGTGGGATTATGACAGTTTCTGTATTTTTCAAATTTTCTGCTTTCCACAAATCCTGATTGTTCATAACACAGTTTCTAATTATACTTCAGTTTCTGATGTTACCTATGAAATAAAAACAGGTAAAAATTAATAATTTGAAAAAGCATTAGATTCATTATGCTAATGAGTACATTTCCAGTTTTCACAATAGACTTTTCTCTACTAAATTTAATATTTTGCTTCAAAGATTGATGCTTGAATCAACTCTCTTTTATTTTAATGAGGAGTATCATTGCAAGCATTAATTATAATATGTAGTGTTCACACTATGATTTTCACCCAAAAAATGAGGAAACATATTTTTAAAATCAGTAATCCCTTAAATAAGCCTACCATAGCAGATAGGCAGCAAATATTTACGTTTTTAAAGAAGGCCTTAGAGGTTAGCTGACAAGGAAAAGAACACAGTGACAAAAAAACTGGAGAAGTTTTTCTTCCGCCTGATAGGAAATACACTGTTTTGAAAAGCTGCCTAGACTGTTCCTCAAACTGATTCTAATGATGCTAGTGAGGTTTCCTGAAATACACATAAGTGCTGCTACAAACCTGAGAAGGACGGCTTTCCCTGTGGTTTTGATTTATAATTTCATTAGCTGCAAAATCAAAGACAAGGCTCCCCCTTGTTTTGTTCTTTGGTGTTAGAATTCCAGGCAATGAGCTCTATGTGTGCTGCTTCTCAGATGGGGGCCTTTTATTGTTTCCGACGCTCTTTCTTGCAATCGCACCATGGCAATGTGCTAATCCTAGTCCTGTTTGCCCACACATGCCTGCCTTGCCTTTCCTTTGCTCTGCCCCCTGTAACAGTAGGATCAAACCTTGCAGGTTAGATTGATTCTCATGCTCCTCCTTGTCAGTTGATTTCTGGCAGGAATCAACCAATGGAAGGTTCTGGAAGGTTGGAGGTTGGGAGAAGCCAGGACCCCCAGCTTCCTCCAGGTGATCCGAATGTCTGCCATCTCCCTTTATGCCTGTAGCTTGGGGAGGTGGGTAGTGGCTTTCTGCTGCTGCTAGTCTCTGGGCTGCCTCACTTTCCTGTTTGGCTCTCAGCAGCTCTCGCATTGCCTGTGCCACCAATTCTCTGTTGTTAAAGTTTCTGTTTTAGATTTAAAGTGGTTTTTGATTTCCTACTTAGACCTTGGCTGATATAGGTATCATTTCCCAGGGATACTTGCTAACAGGATGAACTGTGGTTTTCATGAGAATTTTTGGAAAGTTAAAGTTTATAAAATTTATCTCATTTTAGGCCTGAAGGAAAAGAATAATATGGGAAAACTTAGAAAGTAATAATGATATCATTTTGTAGGCAGCCATTTCTGAGCTGATGAATTATTTTACATGCTGCTATAAAATGAGACGTTAATTTCATACACCTTTGAGTTTCTTTAATATACACTTTGGATTTATAACATTTTTGTAATTAGCAAACGATCTAATGTGAAATAAAATGATCCCACTACAAAATACTAATTGAAATACTTAAAAGCTTATATATAACAGCATAACATCATTGTCCTTATTTGAGACAGGTATAATCATAAGATAGACTGAGAAATAAGTTTACATGATTTTTCTGAGATAGAGGAAAAATGTATATCCTGGATCAGTTACCAGCATTGATAAGAAAGGGACTAGTATCTAGCATCTTCCACATTTCCTTAGCCACACAGCATTCTGCAGTGGGAAAGCCACTGGACTTGGAATCATAAAACATATTTCCTATCCAAGGTTAGGTTTGATAGAGACAGGGATGTGCAAGTCATTTATTGAGGGAAGGACTTGTAAGGAAGTGAGGGAATAGGATGGGGAGGGAACCAATATAGCAAAGATGTGTTTCAGCTGAAGTCTAGTCTCGGCCTGATTGCACAGGAAACATCGGAGCTTGAATGTCACCAAAGGGGCTGGGCTTTGGTACCCCTGTATCAGTCAGTCATTCACTGTGGGAGGCCCCTTGGGTAAATGTATATAATCCCCCAAGCATTAACATGGAGGGCAGTTCTCTGGAGAAAGGTGCAGCTATGAGCTTTTAGCAGCAACACCCACAAGTTGCTGAGAGATGGATAAACTGACCTAATAAAGGAGAGATGTGTGAGACAGCCACAGCATCTGCTGTAGATACCAAGAAACACAGTGTCGTGTCTCTATCACTTACAAAGCTTTGGGTACCAGACAGGATATGTAACCCCTCCAAGCCTCAGGTTCCTTATCTGTTTTAAAAATAAAAATGTCAGGGAGTTGGTAATAAGAACTACTTTGACTATCACTCATAAATGTGCTTTGCAGCTGGAGATGATTATCCTAAGTGAATTAAAGTAGAAACAAAATCAAATACTTCATATTCTCACTTTTAAGTGGGAACTAAACATTGGGTACACATGGACATGAAGATGGGAACAATAGACACTGGGGGCTGCTAGAAGGGGGCAGAGGAGGAGGAAGGGGGACAAGGGCTGAAAACTACCTATTGGTGCTATGCTCACTACCTTGGTGATGGGACCTCAGGTAGTGACCTCAAACCTCAGCATCATGCATTATACCCATGTAACAAACCTTCCCACGTACTCACTGAATCTAAAGTAGTATAGGAAGTAGATATATAAGCAGTGAACTATATTTTGTAATTGATTATTTTAATATATAGCGTACAAAAACAAGAGTAATTAATCCTGCCAAGAGAAATCGGAAAAGTCTTCAAATACGAGGTGGTATTTGGGTTGACCATTAAAAGATGAATATGAGTTTTCAAAATGGACATTGGTAGACAGAAGGCATGCTGAGTAGAAAAAACAGCATCAGCAAAGGTATAGAGACATGAAATCACCTGGAATGATGAGCTAATGCCAGGTGCTTTAGTGACTAATGCAAAGGGTGTGTTGTGGGGTGGGGTGGAGATAATTAGATGGGGTAGAATGTACAGAGAAAGGTTGAACCAGGCCAGATGGCAATGCCCTGTATTATATTCTAAGGAATCAGAGCAGAGAGACATCACTAACACAGATGTATGTATATAGACCATGCAGTCAACGTAGTGGAAACATTAAACCGAGGTGTGACTGGTTGACAAGGCAGTGTTGGAGTGAAGGTCTTGCTGGAGTTAGAAGGAGCCTTACCTGCCATTTTCAAATGTGTTTCAGATGCAGTCTTACAGTGAAAGTTAACATGGTCTAAAAGTCAGAGTTGTTCTGATGGAATCATTGAGGGTAAAGGGTGAGAAGGGGCCTGTAGGGTGGGGGCCCAGAGACCAATCTGAGTGTCCCTTTGCTCTTTTTGTTTACCAGGTAAAAAAACAAAAAGTCACATGAAATTGTGTATGATTTACCTTAGGCTAGAACACGAATCTGTGAAAGTGTTGGAAAACCTTCCACCTTACGTTTATGTTCTTTATGTATCTAAATATCATGGACAAAATCTCAAATGATGTGTGAAATTTTGTTTCATAAAATGTTGAGTTGTAATAGAGTCCAGTCAATGTTGGCTGTGATTATTACTGCTTTACCCATTAATCAAAGCACTCAGCCGGGCGCGGTGGCTCACGCCTGTAATCCCAGCACTTTGGGAGGCTGAGGCGGGTGGATCACGAGGTCAGGAGATCGAGACCACGGTGAAACCCCGTCTCTACTAAAAATACAAAAAAAAAAATTAGCCGGGCGTGGTGGCGGGCGCCTGTAGTCCCAGCTACTCGGAGAGGCTGAGGCAGGAGAATGACCCGGGAGGCGGAGCTTGCAGTGAGCCGAGATTGCGCCACTGCACTCCAGCCTGGGTGACAGAGCAAGACTCCGTCTCAAAAAAAAAAAAAAAAAAAAAAGCACTCAAGTATGTTTAGGAAGCAGGTATAGGAAGGGTGAGGGAGAGAGAGAGAGTGTGAGAATGTGCTGAATCCCTTCTTGGATCTGGGCTGGGGAAGGGAAATGGGAGTCCTGTGTCTGGGCTGATGATGGGACAGCTGTCAGAAGTTGTCTCCTGCAGGCTACAGTCCCTCTCTTTGTAATCATTCCACAGTCTCAACATCAGTCTTGGCATGAGGTGGTGGAGGCAAGTTGTAAAATATTCTATGTCCAAGTTGCTCTGAGCTCTTATCTTCTGCCCCATGGTGACACATATCTTCTTAATTTGATCCCTAAATGAGTTATCTCAGTTGGATGAGAGGAGGAAAATGCAGAGGGAAGGGTAGCAGAGGAAACACATCCATGAGTGGGGGGCAGCAGGACAGAGGGCCTGCTATAATTACCTGCGGGGTTTTTTCAAGCTACTCACCTCTCTTCTTCCACTAGAAGAGTGGACATTATACCCCCCTTGGGTAAGGGGAGGTGACTGGTGAGCCTCTAAGTCACGGAGACTGCTCTATTCCTTAGCCATGTTGGGGAGAAAAGTAGTTCAGAACCCCTGATTTAACCTTTGCTTCTTTTTTGTCCTTCTGATAAATTCTTGGGAGAATCCTTTCTAACTTCATGTTAGCCATGACACCTAGCAAATTGCTAGCTCTCAGTATTTATTTATTACAGCCCTTAGCATGTATAATTAATCCTAATGATAGTATGATAAAAATGATAACCATCACTGCTGAAAGTTTTAAGGTCATATGGTAGATAGTTCTGGACAAATTCCAACATTTGTTTCCTGATTTGGCAATGGGGAATGAAATAAGAGGAAGGAGATCTCATATGTGTTTTCTATGATCCTCTGTCTTAAAGATATTCTGTATTCGGAGTCACTTCTAAACACCTAGAGTCATGAGTGAATAATAATGATATAAAAAAGAAAGATGGCTGCAAAGAGCTTTGCATTTTGGTATTTTGTAGGTAAAAGGGTAGGTGAGGGGGAGGAATTAATAATTTATAACTAAATCTTTTAAATGAAATAAGCTTAATACAAATCCATAGCTTAGTTCCAATGGAGAGGGTTTTAAAAAATTTCTCCAGTGCAGTTTAGACATATTTAAGTAGCAGAAAAGAAATGGTACGAGGTTAACTGTATTGTAATTTTATCCCTTTTTTAACTTAAATTTAAAAATTTATCACACAGAGGCATGCACATGGTTATAAAAGTCAAAAAGTACTAAAAGACATATATACAAAAATAGCAGTCACCTTCTCCCCTGCCCCAACTCAAGGCCATTCTCCAACAGTAGTGAACTGCTTACAGCTCTTTTCTTGTCCTATGACTTCCTTTATTGTGAAGTTGGAATTTTTAGTCTCATACCCTATCCCCTCACCTCCTATATCCTTTAAATATAGTTATTTTATAATATTTGGTTACATCCATATTCATGGGTGTTTTTTTGTTTTTACTAGGTAAATATTATTTATTGCTGAGCCAAATAGTAGGCTATGATTACATAGCTTTATTTTATAACCTTCTCTTTTTCCTGGATTTAACAACTGCCTTGTTCATTTTTTGAATCTGCTTCACTGCCTTCAAATTTCTGGCCCAACTCTTCCCATACCCTACAACAGCTTTGTCAAATGTCTTAGAATTTTTCTCATAATCAAACCTGTCAAATAATCTATCATACCCATTTTTTTGAGACATCCGTACCCTTCAGTTATTCTCTTTCACCCTAGATTGGGCTCTCCTGGGGCCTGTTACAGAACTGGACTTTGCCTAATTCACTTTGCTTCTCTTTCTTTTGTCTGGGATGCCATGCTTTTTTTTTTTTTTTTTTAGTTTATGTATTCATCCTTCTGTAGCTTCCTGAGAAGTCATGGGAGGTAAGTGTTCTGAGACTTCAATGTTTGAAAAAGAGCATTTATTCTACCTTTATACCTGATTAATAGTTTGGCTAAATTGAGAATCCTTGGTTGCAAATAATTTTCTCTCAGAATTTTGAAGATATGTCTACACTGACTTCTAGCCTGTAATGTTGCTTTCAAGAAGATGGATGTTTTTCTTATTCCAGATCCTTTGCCTGTGACCTGTTTTTCCTTGCTGGAAAACTTTAAGATCTCTTTATGTCTGATAATCTTGAATTTCACAATGCCATCCTCGGCATGGGTTACATTTCATTCATTTGCTGTGTCTTTTAAGCCAGAAATTCATGTCTTTCAGTTCTGTAAATTTCCTTGGTTTGTTTATTTCAGAATTTCTCTGTCGATGATTTCTCTGTTCTCTCTTTCTGGAACTCCTATTGGTTGGATTGAACCTCTAACTTTCCTAAGTTTTCTGCCCTATTTTCTATCTCTTTGTCATTTTGTTCTACTTTCTGGTGAATTCCTTGACCTAATCTTACTGCCTTTTTACTGTTTCTTATTTTTAAATTTTGGTGCTATTTTAAAGTCTGTATCTAAAATAACTTCACTAAAAATTTTTTTATACCATCGTGTTTTAATTTCATGGATGTAAGTTTTAAAAAAATTACTTTTAAACTTCCTACTTTTTTCCTTTCCCAGTAGACGTGCTAATACATCCTCCATGCGGGAAGGGACTGGTGCCAAGAGTGTGTCTATCCCTAGGCCTGTTGGGGGAGAAACGTGTCAGAACTCCTAAGACTTCTGATTAGAGTGTCTTTGAAATTTTCTTTTCTTCCTGCATTGTATCTATTTCTTTTATTTTCTCAATTATTGATTTGCTTGTCTCACTTCAATATTGCAGACTTTCCCCACGTGCCTGGAATCCTTGGCTGTCTATTCATATTCAAGAGAAAATCTTTGGAAAGTTGAGGGGAAGTTTTGTGTCTATTCATTGGACTTTTCAACTTTCGGGCTTCACCGCAGGGCCATTAGGATGACATGGCTTTTTCACCAGGGACCTTCAAATGTCAGAATCTGTAGTATTTTGGCTGAAGGTGATTCAGTTTTGCTAGAGAAGTTTCCTCCAATCATCTGGGGGTTCATTCTGTGCAGTCTGCTGACTTTCATTTCATCTCCCTGTTTTCACTCATATGTCTTACCTCCACTTGACCTTCTATCTCTTGTCTCTGAGTCTGGATCCTTACCTCCTCCAGCTGGGCTAAGGAAGCAGTAGCCAGACCCAGCCTCTTCCCACCTTCAGAGGCACTTGTGCTCCTAGCCTGTCTGGATTCTGTGAGCATTTCCAATTCACTTCTCATCAGTGCCTCCCTTTGGAAGCACTTAGTTGGGTCCCGGCTCCTCTCTGGTGAGCCATCTACTTCTCTATTGCTTTCTGCCATCTTATGACTTAGTTCACAGTTAAAACTGTCTCCAGAATGATGAAGGTTGACTTTCTATTTCTGATTCTTATTTCCTTAAGTGTTTGGGTGATGTTTAAGATAAGAGAGGTTGGGCTGGGTGCAGTGGCTCATGCCTGAAGTCCCAGCACTTTGGGGAGCCCAGGCAGGAGGATCGCTGGAGCCCAGAAGTTTGAGGCCAACTTGGAACCATAGCGAGATCCTGTCTCCACAAAAAATTTAAAATTAGCTGGGTGTGATGATATGGACCTGTCGTCCCAGTTACTCAGGAGGCTGAGGTGGGAAGATCGCTTGCGCCTAGAAGATCAAGGCTATGGAGAGCCGTGATCACGCCACTGCACTCCAACCTGGGCAACAGAGCAAGACTCTGTCTTGAAATGAAATGAAATGAGAGATACTGGAAATATATACTGTCTTGAAACTGAAGATTTGGTAATCATCATTTTAATTATAATGGGAAATAATTGGTGGTGCCCAAATAAATTGCTGTGTAGAAAGACATTTTTTTCCTCTTAAATTTTGTATCTGCTGAAAGCTGATATACAAATCTGATGAAAATATGTCTTTTTCTTAAATTTGTGAGGACAGGTGGGAAACAATGGAAGTGACTGATTATGGCCGAAAATCACATTGCAGCATATTCCCCCCCACCATTGGTAGGCTGGTTCGTACAAATTTATACTTTCAGATCGCATCAAGGTTAGAATACAATGGAAGGTTGTAGTGAATTTTCTAAGTGATCTGTAGTACTCCGAATTTTTGCACAAAAGTCCCAAATACAATCTTGACCTGTGGAAAGAGTGCTCAGTATTCTGGTGTCATGTAAACTGACACATCATGGTTAAAAGCAACAGAGGGAATAGGAGAAGAGTCAAATGGCAGGATTATGATGGGAAGAGGATACTGAAGTATTTCCTGAGAGAGAGAGGTTTTATGGGATTGATACAAACAGGAACCAGATTATAGATGGTCAAAGAGGATTGTTGATGATACTAAGTACTTATTTTACATGGCAAGGTCTGTGCTTGGAAGTGCCTTACATACATTATGTTATTTAATTATCATAATAACCCTGTAAGGAAGATGCTGTTACTTTGATTTTACAGGTTAGGAGGCAGAAAATGAGACAACTTGCCCAAATTTACACAGGACCAGGGTTCAGTCCTTGGCGGGCTTACCCTGGAGCCTCTGCTACTAACCCACTCTGTGGTGAATGAAGAGACCATGGAGATAGTGAATAGAAAAAAGGGAGGCAGCCGGTATTAATGTACATCCAAGGAAACCGTGACCCAGGGGTCTTGTGTGTATTTCTGAGAAGAGGGGTGAGAAAAGGCACTGTGTCAACATTTGCTTCTGCTTGAACGTGCACCTCCCAGCACTCCTCCATCAATTAGGAGAACTGTCTTGAAGAACGCTCCCTCAGCTTCTGAAGAGAAGACCCCAGGACATGCATTAATGAGAGGAGGGGGAGTCACAGCTGACAGAAGAATAAAGCTCTCTGAGGGAGCCTGGGGCCCCCAGTGAGGCCTGGAGCTTGTTGACAGAGCAGCAGGAGACCCCTGCTGCTGGGCTCCCCCTGCCTCTGTAGCCTCGCTGCTGCATCTTGGAAGAGCTCACTCTTCCCACCGTGACTCGCCTTATATGGGACAATTAATGAGCAATGCGGTGGCAGGAGACACTTCTCTATGTTGTTCGTAGCTTAGGCTTGTGACCAGACAATCCACCATTGCCCTCCTGCTTCCCTTAGAGAAGTGCCTTTTCAGCAGTTTGCAGAATCAGGTTGCAAAAGCAAAGGGCATAAAGTTAAATGCATCACATCTTTCATTTATTTAGTCAATTGCTTTTGGGAGAAGCACGGATTTAGAAGGGAGTGCTGTTTTGTTCTGAAAGGTAATCCCTCTTTGGTCATTTATTACTAGGATGCTTATTAGAATTACTTTGGACAAGAATGACTGGATTCTGTTACTCACTAATTCAATACAGAAGGAAATCCCTTAAACAAAATAGAATTTTTGAAGGGCTTTCCTCTACTAAACCGATTTTGATTCTAAGAGGAAGGCATTATTATTCCCTTTTTAAAGATTAAGAAACTAAGGCTCAGAGGTGTTTATGTAAATACCATACCCAAGGCCACACAGGTGTTGAAATGGAAGCAGAACTAAGATTGCCTTGCTCTTAATCAGCATGGTGCTCTTTCTTATTTATTTATTTATTTATTTACTATACTTTAAGTTCTAGGGTACATGTGCACAACGTGCAGGTTTGTTACATATGTATACATGTGCCATGTTGGTGTGCTGCACCCATTAACTTGTCATTTACATTAGGTATTTCTCCTAATGCTATCCCTCCCCACTCCCCCCACCCCACAGCAGGCCCCGGTGTGTGATGTTCCCCACCCTGTGTCCAAGCGTTCTCATTGCTCAATTCCCACCTATGAGTGAGAACATGTGGTGTTTGGTTTTCTGTCCTTGCGATAGTTTGCTGAGAATGATGGTTTCCAGCTTCATCCATGTCCCTACAAAGGACATGAACTCATCCTTTTTTATGGCTGCATAGTATTCCATGGTGTATATGTGCCACATTTTCTTAATCCAGTCTATTGTTGTTGGACATTTGGGTTGGTTCCAAGTCTTTGCTATTGTGAATGTTGCTGCAATAAACATACGTATGCATGTGTCTTTATAGCAGCATGATTTATAATCCTTTGGGTATATACCCAGTAATGGAATGGCTGAGTCAAATGGTATTTCTAGGTCTAGATCCTTGAGGAATCGCCACACTGTCTTCCACAATGGTTGAACTAGTTTACAGTCCCACCAACAGTGTAAGTGTTCCTATTTCTCCACATCCTCTCCAGCACCTGTTTTTTCCTGACTTTTTAATGATCGCCATTCTAACTGGTGTGAGATGGTATCTTACTGTGGTTTTGCATTTCTCTGATGACCAGTGGTTATGAGTATTTTTTCATGTGTTTGTTGGCTGCATAAATGTCTTCTTTTGAGAAGTGTCTGTTCATATCCTTCACCCACTTTTTGATGGAGTTGTTTGATTTTTTCTTGTAAATTTGTTTAAGTTCTTTATAGATTCTGGATATTAGCCTTTTGTCAGATGGGTAGATTGCAAAAATTTTCTCCCATTTTGCAGGTTGCCTGTTCACTCTGATGGTAGTTTCTTTTGCTGTGCAGAAGCTCTTTAGTTTAATTAGATCCCATTTGTCTATTTTGGCTTTTGTTGCCATTGCTTTTGGTGTTTTAGTCATGAAGTCCTTGCCCAGCATGGTGCTCTTTCTTCATCCCATGTCATGTTTCCTTTTGCTAAAAGTTTGCTAAAGACAGCATGTTATTAAAACACTTCTTTGTCCCATGGCCCCAGGAGATCACCCAGGAAGGGTCAGTTAAGCAGTTGGTTGCTCATTATGCATTTCTTTTTTGGTTATATATGTGCTCAGTACATTTCTAGGCACATGGAGAAAAAAAGTCAGGTCACATTTTCTGTCTTTGAAGAATCTGCAGTCACATTGGAAGATGTAAACTTAAAAAATGCTTAGAGAACAATAAAGTTCTTTATCACAGCTATGTGGTAAATGTAGGATTGCCAAAAAAAAGAAAAAAGAAAAAGGAAGGATAGCATAGGCTGGAATAATTGGAGCATAAGCAGGGTGGTATGCAAGTGGATGTGGAGAGATGGATAGAGATGGAAAGATGGATGAGACATAGGAGGATGAAAAAAGTTTTTTTCTAACAGTGGAAACAATTAGAACAGGAAAATGGAGTATTCTGGGCTAGCTTCAGAGATTGGGGTAGTGGTGAAATGGTGGAGGGAGTGAGGAATGCGTGTATGTGTATTTGTACATTTATTTTATCTCTTTTGTTCTTTTTGGCTTTTCCCTTTGACATGAAGGTGTAATTTAAAGTGAGATTAAGAAAGAAAAAAAAATGCCACTTTTTCTTGCACCTATACTTAATGTATTTTTTAATCCATTTATTTTACCAACCAGTTTTTGAAGGCAGAGGATGAAAGTAACCAACTCTCAAAATACTGTTTTTAGGACAGTTACTAGTAATTACTGAATACATTGTCTGACTTTCCATTTTAACCAGAACCTCTCCAGAATTGATTTCAGGGATTTTTCTTTTTTCTTAAACAGGTCTCTCTGTCAGAAAATCCACATGAGAAGAATTTGTATTAATGCAATAAATTTAGAAAAATAAGTACAAATAAGATTATCACATGAATGTCAGCCTATGAATATCTACACAGGGGAGAAATTAGACCAGGCAGAACTTGTGATTCCCATTCAGTGTTTCCATAGTGTTGTGAATAATCTCTTTTCTTTGCTATGCCGTGAACTTCTAGAAGAAAGCGACTATGTTATGTGCATCTTTACATCCCCAGTGTTGAGTATATCCCTAATTGTTAGAGGTTACTCAAGTAATGTTTAGTTGAATGAATAAATGACTATATAAATGGAAGTCTAGGCTTCATCCTGTACTAATTAGGGTAATGCTAGTGCTACAACAAGTAAGCCCCTAAATTAAAGTGACTTTGCACAACAAAAATATAGTTATCACATATAAATAGTCTAACATAGTGTTCATTGTTGATAGTGGCTGTCCTCTACTTGGTGATTCATGGATCTGGGCTCCTGTCTCGTGGCTGTGCCTTCCCCTAGGTCTTGAGACCACTGCATATGGTTGGCAGAGAGAGAAGGGAACATGAAGAATGTCCAAGTGACATATCTCACTTATGTTCACATTCATATAACTGGAACTAGCCACATGACCTACCTAGGGACAAAGAGGACAGGAACATAGGGTCCTTGACTGGACGGTTTCCTCAAAGAGACCACTCAATATATGGATGAAATATATGGATTTTAGTGACAGCTAATCATTTCTTCCACATCAAACTTTAGCACTTCCTACCTGTGTGATCTCAGGCAAGTTATAGCTTCTCTAAGTTTCTGTTTTCTTACTTATAAACGGGAATAATATAATCTTGTAAGGATATTGTAAATATTAGATGATACGGTATATTTGAAGTATCTAGCAGTAGAGCTTAGCATATGCTTTATTTGTAAGACCTGTTATAATATTGTTACTTTTCATATTTTGATTCAGTTAAGATACTTAAGACACTTTAATGTGTTAACATTTATTTTTCTTTAACCATGATCATGGCACATGCAAAGTTAGGGCAATCCAAAGAGAACATGTAGTTTCTTGTCTTAAGGTGGAAGAAATGGAAACTTTTAGATTAATACTCCTCCTGGGGCCATTGGCACATACTAAGTGTAAGGTAAGGTATGATACCCATTTGGTAGTGTGGACTTTAGACAAAAATCACAACTTTCATTAAACAAAAATTTTAAATAAATTAAAAATTTTATTTTAGTTTCAGGAGGTACATGTGCAGGTTAGTTACATGGGTATATTGGATGGCGTTGAGGTTTGGGGTACAAACTGTCCCGTTAGCCAGGTAGTGAGCTTAGTACCCAATGGATAGTTTTTCAGCCCTTCCGCCTCCTTCCTCTCTCTCCCCTCTGTAGTAGTCCCCAGTGTCTATTGTTCCCATCTTTATGCCAATGAGTACCTAGTGTTTAGCTCCCACTTATAAGTGACAACATGCAGTATTTGGTTTTCTGTTGCTGCATTAATTTGCTTAGGATAATGGCCTCCAGCTGCATCCAAGTTGCTGTAAAGAACATGATTTCATTCTCTTTTATGGCTATATATATTCCATGGTGTATATGTACCACATTTTCTTTATCGAATTTACCATCGATGGGCACCTAGGTTGATTCCATGTCTTTGCCATTGTGAATAGTGATGTGATGAACATACAAGAGCATTTGTTTTCTAGGTAGAATGATTAATTTCTTTTGGATATATACCCAGTAATGGGATTACTGGGCCAAATGGTAGTTCTGTTTTAAGTTCTTTGAAAAATCTCCATACTTCTTTCCACGGTGGATAAACTAATTTACATTCTCACCAGTAGTGTGTAAGCATTCCCTTTCCTCTGAAGCCTCACCAGCATCTCATTTTTTGACTTTTTAATAATTGCAATTCTGACTGGTGTGAGATGGTATCTCATTGTGTTTTTGCTTTATATTTCTTTGATGATTAGTGATGTGGACCTTTTTGTCATATGATTGTTGGCTGCTTGCATGTCTTCTATTGAGATATGTTTGTTCCCATCTTTTGTTCACTTTTTAATGGGGTTGTTTTTTGCTTGCTGAATTGTTTAAGTTCCTTACAGGTTCTGGATATTAGATATTTGTCAGGTACATAGTTTGCTACTATTTTCTCCCATTATGTAGGTTTTCTGTTTATACTGTTGGTATTTTCTTTTTTCTGTGCAGAAGCTCTTTAGTTTAATTAGGCACCAATTGTTTGTTTTTGTTTGTTGCAATTGCTTTTGAGGACTTAGTCAAAGTTCTTTCCCAAGGCCAATGTCCAGAATGGTGTTTCCTGTTTTTATGTAGGATTCTTACAGTTTGAGATTTTACATTTAAATCTTCAATTCATCTTGAGCTAATTTTTGTTTCTGGTAAAAGGTAGGTGTCCAGTTTCATTCTTCTGCATATGGCTAGCCAGCTATCCCAGCACCATTTATGGAATAGGAAGTTCTTTCTCCATTGCTTATTTTTGTTGATGTTGTTGAAGATCAGATGGGTGTAGGTGTGCAGCTTTAATTCTGGGTTCTGTATTCTATTCCATTGGTCTATGCATCTGTTTTTGTACCAGTACCATGCTGTTTTGGTTATTGTAGCCTTATAATGTAGTTCGAAGTCAGATAATGTGATTCCTCCAGCTTTGTTCTTTTTGCTTAGAATAACTTTGGCTATTCAGGCTCTTTTTTGTTCCATATGAATTTTAGAATAGTTTTTTCTAATTCTTTAAAAAATGACATTGGTCATTTGGTAAGAATAGCATTGAAGCTGTAGTTTGCTTTGGGCAGCAGGGACATTTTAATGATATTGATTCTTCTAGTCCATGAGCATAGAATGGTTTTCCATTATGTCATCTATGATTTCTTTCAGCAGTGATTTGTAGTTTTTATAGAAGTCTTTCACTCCCTTGGTTAGATGTATTCTTAGATAATGTATTTTTTTGTGTGTGGCTATTGTAAATGGAATTACATTCTTGATTTAGCTCTCAGCTTCAACATTATTGGTGTATAGAAACGCTGCTGATTTTTGTAGATTGTTTTTGTAACCTGAAATTTTACAGAAGTCAGTTATCAGTTCAAGGAGCTTTTTGGCAGAGTTGTTAGAGTTTTTTAAGTATAGAATCATACCGTCAGTGAAGAGAGATAGTTTGACTTCCTTTTCGTATTTGGGTGCCCTTTATTTCCTTCTCTTGCCTGATTGCTCTGGCTAGGACTTCTAATATTATGTCAAATAGGAGTTGTGAGAGTGAACATTCTTGTAAAAAGAATAATTTTCTTTTGAAAATTTAGTGCAAATCTGCTAAGAGAAACTACATATTATCACTGTGAAAGGTTGATTGTCTTGTAGGCTTACCCCATCCTAGTGGAGCTAGATGGAATGGAATTATTACAAACTTGTCTCATAAACCAAAGGGAATAAGAACCAGGACACTGGGGAAAGGAGATCAAAGGAATGTAAGGGCTCTGGGTCATGGGAAAACAAGAGAAGGGAAGGAAAGGGAAGGGAGAAGTGAGGAAAGCAAATGGAGCTGTGATGGGCCACCGAGATTTTCCTTTCAGAACTGAATTACTCAGTCTCCAGATGCTAACAGTGCATTGGCTGCTGAAGGCTCACAGCTGAGTCCTCTCTCAGAAGTTGCCCTTGCTTGAAGGGAGCTGCTTAGCCCAAGGTTACAACCCTTCTCTAATCAAGTTGGCACTGCCAGGACTCATTGTAGGCATTACTGAAGGGCCATCCCGGCTTGGTAGTTCCTTGTGGAGTTGGCTGAAGCTTCTGTTGCAATCAAGTGCAACTTCTCCTTCTGCCCATGCCTGTTTCTCTTACCCTTCACAGCTGTGGTTCTTCAAGCACTTCTCTAAAAAGTTCCTGAATGCAAATCTCCATCTTAGAGTCTGTTTCCTGGAGAACTGGACCTATGAGAATACAGAAGGGAAAGGAAGAGAAGGGAAAGTAAGGAAAGTAAAAGGAAGGGGTGAGAACCCAAAGGAGAGGGGATTTTTCCCTGTGGACTGTCATATGCAGTCATTCCTGAAGGCATCTAAATTGAAAGACCCCTTCCTGTTAACCTCCAGGAAAATTACTCAGAAGAGTTAGACAAACGACTCCAACTTGAAGTAAAGGACTCTTTGTACCTTCTTCTGGATTCCCTTGATGTGCTTGCTCAGCTAACGTTGAGATTATTTAATAACAGATTATTCTGCTCACCTTCCACTATAAGGGTTAGTACTGGGTTTAGGTAGTAATTCTGTATACAGTCTGCTTTGTTACAAAATCTGTTTTCTCCATCCTCTCCCTGCTCTGCACCATAGTTGAACTTAACCAGCCCTGCTCCAAACAGAACAACACTGTATGTGCAGAAGAAAATGTATTTGTTAGAAGAAAAGGAAAAAAGTCTACTTATAGCTTCTATAGTGAGGAGATTTCACCAAGAGGCCTTATGCTTCTCTCTCCTGCTAGTAGGATATGGAAGTGGGTTTCATGGTCTTCCATACCAAGCATAGAGTGGGCCTGCAAAAGTTATATTTTAAAATAAATTATACTGGCCCTGTAATCAGTGTGGTCTTATGAGCTTGGGTGGGAGGGATTTGCTGGAAACATGACTCTGAGACTGGGGAATGTGGGGCCCCATGGACTACAAATCCACATCTTCATACATGTCTGCTTAAAACCATTCACCTTCAGGCATTCTCAGTTAGCTTTATCTATTTGCTGCCATTTATGGAATTGTTTCCTAACAAGAGCTCCCACTTGAAGGATACCGTTAATGTTCTACAATTTGCTTCTATTTCAAGAAATTCTGTTTTTTTGTGTGTGGGTTTGCCACGATGAGATTCAATTTCCCTGATAGATGTGTGTTTTCTGGCCTCCCTTGTGTGATTAATTCAGAGGAAGCATTTATCTGTTGTGATCTAAATGTGTATTTGTTTTACCCTGAACCTACAAGACAGTTACAAATGTTGTCTTGCCTGCAACCATAGGCTTAGAAATGCAGTTGTCACAATGAAAGCCAGAAAGCATATGACTTCTGGGCTCTATGCTGACACTTGACTAGCTGCATACATGCAGAAGCCAGAAAGTGGAAAATTTTTTACTGGCAATGATGAATGATTTTCTGCCCTGCAGAACTGGCAATGGACTTTGCTTCGACCTTAATTTGACCCAGAGTTTTCCTGTAAGTATTCAGAGTAACATGACTGTCTCACTTCCCTACAATACTATATGCCTGAGGAAACTCCAACAATATCAATTGTATGGAAGTGCCCTGACTTCTCCCACCTGCCTCAGGGTTCTTATGGACTCTAAAAGCTCTGATGGGCCTCAGTATCGGAGACAGACTCTGAGACTGAATGGATCTGAGCAAGTAGCTCACCCTGTGTTGAGGACCTGGGATAGGGCTGTTGCTTGCAAAGGAAAATTCAGGGATGGAGCAGCTCCATTGATATCCTCGGGAAGGTGGGGCCCCATGGACTACAAATCCATATCCTCATACATATCTGCTTAAAACTCAGTAGCCCTCTGCTGTCTGTGCTTAACATTCATAACAAATTATTTACTGCTTTCAGGGCCAGGCCAAATAAAGTTCTGAAGGCAAAGATGATAATGAAAAATACTGGTAACTGTCCCATCTTTGTTATTAAAGCTGAAAAAAATACGACTTAGATGGTACTCTTCATAGTGACAACCGTGAGTATCTAATGCTATCTTGAGATGGTTCCTCAGGGAGCAGTTTTATGTCATTTTCTTGTAACTGTCACTCTAATGTGCTGAAGTGAAGTTTTATTGTCATTTGCATATTCTGAAAGTTTACTGAATTTTAAAAATGTGTGCCTGAGAAATAGCTTGTCTTGATATATTTAGGAATTTGGATTTTTTTTTTTCCTGGTTGGAAATGCCACAAACCTGGCTGCTACATTGATCATTTATTTAGTATAGCTTTATGTGGAGTTAGTCCAAAGAGTTAAGATTTAAAAAGGTATGCTTTTAAAAGTCGTCATTCCCATTCACAGTAAAATAAAGGAGTCATACGTGTAAGAAAATACTTGGAGTCTAGAATTCCCAGTATAACGCTATGGATTAAGTGCTGTAAGAGCAGGCAAGAAAGTGAAGGGGAGCATTGACCATGTCAGCTTGAGGTACTTTCACAGTGGGAGTGGCATTTAAAGTAGTTTTTGAAGGAATAAGTAGGAGTTTGGAGGAGGAAGAATGATAGCAAAGACCACTCCAGACAAGGGACAAAGTATGAAAAGGCAAGAGATACAACACAGGGGGAGGATGCTTGTGGATCTGAAGTGTTCTGTGGCCAAGAAGGTACATAGAGATTGTAAAGAAGCTGTATATGATTGCCTGAGGGATTTACAACAGGCACGTGGGGCCATGGGAGGCTTTTAGGCTGGAGAATGAGAGTGGGCAATAGTCAAATACTACATAGGGTAAGGTGACTGCACCTTTAAGAACCACCAGTGAGGGACTCGAACCACCAGTGAGGAGCAAGAAGGGAGGTGTGAGGTCCTAACTTCCTGATTCACTGGCTTCCTGCAGGCTCCAGGGTTCTTCCTGTCCTGGTGCAGGAGGTATGGTTCTACTTTCAGCATTGGAGAGAGGAGATTTTTAGATCACAGGAAAGGATGTGTGATGATGGGAGCTGTTCCTGGAAGCTTAGCTTAGTTTAGTTTATGCCGTTTCCTTTAGTGATTGTGTTAAGCATTTAATACCTGGCAATAAAATATTGTTTTGCTTAAACTAGCTATCATAGTGTCTGTCATCTACAACTGGACCCAAAATGATACAGCATCCCACCAGGCCTGCAGGCTGAGCTAGGAAGCCAAGAAAGAGACAGCTGTGTTTTGTCAGACTTGATGAGTGGGGAGTAGGAACCAGGGCACAAATACAAGTGGAGATGGCTCATAGCCAGGCAGGAAGACAAGTGAAACTAGGTGGAGACAGAGCTGGGGAGGGTGGGAATGCCTCCTGGCACTGGGAGTCTTTGTGAAGATAAGGGTTGCTTTCACTGGATGTCAATAGGTGAGGCATACCTTGGCATTAATAAGGAAAACATGCCAATAGTTTTGTGAGCCCCCCAATATGCTATTACTGTGATAACACTTAAATCTGAGTCACAGAGGGCAGTAAAGCATGACTGAAAAATTAAATGAACCTATTTTACTTTATTTATTTTATTTTGAGATAGGGTCTTACTATGTCACCCTGGCTGGAGTGCAGTGGCACAATCATGGCTTACTGCAGCCTTGACTTCCCCAGACTCAGGTGATCCCCCCACCTTAGCCTCCTGAGTAGTTGGGAGTACAGGTGCATGTCCCCACGCCCAGATATTTTTTTTTTTGTATTTTTTTGTAGAGACGGTTTTGCCATGTTGCCCAGGCTGCTCTTCAACTCCTGAGCTCCAGTGATCCACCTGCCTTGGCCTCCCAGTCCGAAGAGCTAGGATTACAGGCAGAAACCACAATGTCCGGCCCCTCTTTCAGACATTTAGTAAAAATTTTTTTGTGTATGTGATGAGAAATAGAAAAAAACAAAGCTGCAGAGAGATGCTAGTTTGCCAGTGTGCTAGGCAGTTGCTAGATTCACTCACCAAGTCCATCCTCAACGAGCTGACTGATCTTTGCAAGACATGGTCCTTTAAGGTTCACTTGCATTTGAAACTGCAAATGTTAAATTCATAAATACTAATGGTCTGTGTTTTGTATGTTAGTTGTAGGCTTGTTTTTTAGTTAAACTAATAGATTTGAAAGTAAATCTGCCAGACAAATACTTTTCTTTTTAAGTACTTCGTGTGTTGGTTGGAAGCTTGTTATTTAACAAATACCTGATAACTAAATTATTAGTCATATAGCCTTAATAGTCTATGGATAAAATTGAAGTCATTTCATTATTAATGTTTCATTTACAAAGCCCTTAGTGGCTATCTTTTGCCTCGAGTATTTCAGATTTTCCTTAGTTTCCCTCATTTAAAGCTAACAAAGACCTGGATTTGTGTAGAAGCAAATATTTTTTCTAGAATTTGGTCAGATAATTAGAAAGTAGACATACTGCTTCTGTCCTTCCAGTTGGGTTTTATATTTGGGTAGTTTATCAGAAATTACAAATTGAAGACTGATGGTGGCTCTAAATGTGTTTTATTTGCATGACTTCTATATGATGCTTGAATTAGTTGCCAACAGTAAAAACTGAGAGATCTTACCAGAAAGCCCAGGTTTCCCAGCAAACCGGGTGCTCATCTGGCTGGAGCTGAGTAGCCCTAATCCCATTGGAAGGGACATGGCACGCCACCTCCAGGTGGCCCCAGCCTGTGCGCTGCCCGTTTCCCTCATTTACATTGCCTGCCTGACTCCTGTGGGCATTGAAGTTTATGACCCAAGTTATGCCTTATGATTGAATAAATAAAAATTGTCACCTATAACTGGAATACAGGGTCCTCTGAAAAATCATGATGTTAAGAATATCCAACTATTGGTTATTAAAACTGTATTTGTAATGTAATCTTCCTTGTGAAAAAAATTTTTTTTCAATTCATGGTCTGAGCTATGCAGAGTTTGAAGATTCACCAAGTATAACCTATACTACATTACCATTATTCTTTTTATTCAGTATTCACTGAGCACCAACTTGGAAAAAAAATTTTGTAATCAGGGCATTTATTTGATCCCTCCTGTAATCCTCCAAATTGCTTATTTATTCCATCATTTAGGCTTCTCTATCTTCGCCGTGTTCTTGGGCGACCTGGTTCTGCTCTATTTCCTTCTCTTTTCTCCAGTGCATTGTTTGGTGCACTAATATCTGTATCATCTTTTTTCTCATTCTTTTGGCTTGAAAAATGTATCTTTTAGTAATGAAGTGTATGCCTACAAAATAAGCATAAACCTATAGCCCCTATTTTGGTAAAATATTCAAAGAAAGCCAATATAACTCCTCTAATTTACATTAAAAAATTAAATGCATCTATGCATTCATTTATTCAGCAGATACTTGTTGAGTATCTCATGTGTGCCTGATGTTCCTAGATCTGAATGGTGCCATAGTGAGTAAAAAAGAACAAGATCCAGCCACATCCTAGTGGGGAGACAGGCACTGAATGAGCATATTGGAGTGTCACGTCAGGCAGTGACAGTGCCATGAAGAACCATGATGCAGGGTAAGGTGATGGAGTCACATGGGTACCGTCTTAGGTGGGCTAGGAAAGTAAGGCAACATTTGAGCAGAGACCTGAATGAAGTAAGGGGATGAGGCATGTGGATGTTTGTTGGATGCTTTCCTGGCTATGGGAACAGATCTTACAAGGGCCCTGAGAAAGGATGTTCGTGGTGTTTTCTGGAAGATCCTGAAGGCCAGTGTGGCTATAAGTCAAGTAGGATTCGTAGACCTTGTAGCCCATGAAAATGACTGGGTTTCACTTTAATTGTGATGGGAAATCATATAAAATATGTTTGTTTGTTCGTTTACAAAGTGTGATATGCTGAGGAGCAGAGCAGGCCACGGAGAATGCCTGACCAGTGGTGGGATTATTCCTGAAATCACGTTCAGGTCTCATATGATTGAGGTGGTACACCGCTTGACTATAACTATGGCCAGTTGTTCTGCTCCTGCCCTGCCGGTGCCTCCAGGCTCCTTCCCTTCCCCTTGACCACCCCTAACTCCCTCCTGCTGGTGCAGAGTATTCCTTAGAGAGTGTAACACAGTGCAAAAGCATTGCATGCAGGCTTGCCATACATTTGTGATTTGTGATGTACTTGCATTGGTGCTCATTTGAGCCTTCTGGGAGAATGTGGATTCCAGGAACAATGAATGTGTGATGTAAGCAATATGAATATCTCAGGGATGCATCCGCATTTATTGGAACTGACAGCAGAAGTCCTGGCTTGGCAGCATTCTGTTCAAAATCCTCCAGGTGCACATTTGGATGGGTATGCATTTATTCAGGTGCATCCATTAGGAAAGGTAATTTTGATAGAAAAACTAATTTGTGATACCCCATTGACCAAATGGCAAAAGCATTTACTTTCCCATACTCCAGAGCATCTCAGTAATGGTATAACTGTTTGGAATTATCATTCTCATGCTAAGGACTTTATTACTTTTCCTCTTGTAATGCCTTATCATAAGGACACTGATTTATCTGTTTTTCTAGTAGAGAAGGTGGTCCACCACTAACTTCTAACTAAAGCCCACTGATAAGTGTTCCCATGTCAAATGTTCATTTTCATCTTAAATTAGAAAGATTATTATACTTTTGATTTGTTCCTGTTTTCACTTTGGCATGATTTTTAACTCCAAGTAATACTGCATCATTGTTCAGAACGTTCCCTCATCTCCTGTTTCTCTGCCCCTTAGTCACAATACGCGAGGCATCCTGGCTTTCTTGTTTCCAGTCTCAGTTTTGGAACTTGCTGTTTGCCTGAGCACTCTTTTACAACATATCCACATGGCTCTGTCCCTCACTTCCTAAAAGTTTCTGCTCAAAGTTTAGCTTATGATTGAAGCCTTTTCTGACCATCTTTTGTTAAATACTCCACCTATCTCAAACCCAAGGCCTGACACTGATCTCTTTTATTCTGCGTTACTTTTTTCTGTAGCAGTTATCACCCCCGGCATGCTGTTTATCTGCTTGGTTACTTGCTTATTGCCTCCCTCACTGGAGTATGAGCTCCATGAGGGCAAGAACTTTGTTGTGATCGTTGCTCTCTCCCTAGTTCCTAGAACAGTGTTCCTCACAAAGGAGTCACTCAATAGTCTTAAAAATGAACAATGATGGCTGGATGTGGTGGCTCATGCCAGTAATCCCAGCACTTTGGGAGGCCAAGGCGGGTGGATCACCTGAGATCAGGAGTTCGAGACCAGCATGGTGAAACCCTGTCTCTACTAAAAATACCAAAATTAGCCAGGCGTGGTGGCGCATGCCTGTAATCCCATCTACTCGGGAGGCTGAGGCAGGAGAATCACTTGAACCCAGGAGATGGAGGTTGCAGTGACCCGAGATTGCACCATTGCACTCCAGCCTGGGCGACAGAGTGAGACTCCATCTCAAAAAAAAAAAAAAAAAAGAACTATGCTGATAAATGGCTGATGAAGTCAAAGTCAAGTTCTAGACCTCTGTTAGTAGCATATTTTCACCAAATGAGCTACTTTCCATGGAGTGGCTCCATCAAAAGCCCAAAGTAAGTAATCCTTCTAGCCAAGTGTTTGCACAGGCCATTTTTCTTTGGGTATTGGGCTGATTTTTTTTTTTTTTTGAGACAGAGCCTCGCACTTTCGCCTAGGCTGGAGTGCAGTGGCGCGATCTCTGCTTACTGCAAGCTCCGCCTCCTGGGTTCACGCCATTCTCCTGCCTCAGCCTCCCGAGTAGCGGGGACCACAGGCACCCGCCACCATGCCCGGCTAATTTTTTGTATTTTTAGTAGAGACAGGGTTTCACCGTGTTAGCCTCCTGACTTCGTGATCCGCCTGCCTCGGCCTCCCAAAGTGCTGGAATTACAGGCGTGAGCCACCGTGCCTGGCCTGATTTTTCTTTGGAAAGAGGAATTTGCAAATGTTGGTCCTTACTAACAGACTGTATTGGAGTGAGTCTCTGAATCCTTGTTCTTCAAAGTGTGGTCCATGGGAGCCATCTTATTGCCATTGCCTGGGAGCTTGTTAAAAATGCAGGATATCAAGGCCCACCCAACCTACTTAATCTGAAATTGCACTTTAATGCAGGTGATTCCTATGCATAAAGTTTGAGAAGGACAGTGCTAAATCACCTGACTTTGACCTAGAAATCAGAAGATATCTTCTATTTCATTTAACCCTGTTTTGGAAATCATCATTAGTAAAGGGGCTAACTTAAATACTTGATATTCTTTTTTTTTTTTCAAGTTGAAAGTGAATATGGATTTTGAGTTAGTCACTTAATCTCTCCTTAAATTCCTTTTCTCTATGAGGAGGCAGTGGTCTAAAGTATTTGTGTGTGTATGTATGTGTGGGGTATGCCTTCCAGACCCAAGCCAGAGCAGATCTGTGGATATCTTCAGTCCCACTTTCCCCTCTCCATTTCCTAACTAGAGTTTTCCAGGACCCTGTAGAGCCACAGATGGAGAAATTGACCTTCTCAGGAAAATGGCGATAACATTCTATTTGAAGAGAGTCATCCAATGCCCTCATTCCCAGAAAGAATCCCAACTGATGTGTTAGTTGGATTGGAAAAAAAAGTTATTTAAGCCCTTACTCTTGTGTCAGATACTATTCTGTGTGCTTATAAATTTATCTAACAATAACTTGGTAAGATGAAAGTGATGCTATTGTCATCCTCATTTAAAAGTTATGGAAACCAACTCTTGAAAGGGATCAGTCATTTGTCAAGCTCACACAGTTTAAGTAAAGAAGCTGGGATTGCAACCCAGGTGGTCTGGTCCCAGGGCCGGAGTCTTCACTATTTTTGAGGGAAGAGCTTGCAATTTTACTACTACCTGTTAGAGAGGAATATGGATTAAATGTTGGTAGCAGGAAATTGCAGGCACTTCAATGGGACTCATTTGAAAGGCAAAAGTATAAAATACTGAATTTTGATCTGAATTATCAAGCATTATTTATTCCCTTTGAGGCTCATAGTTTAACCTTTTGTTATGCAAAGCTGCCAGTGTGATTTTTCCAATGCAGAAACTGTCTGGAATGATTAACAAGTTGTATTTATTATTCACTGTAACTACACTAACAAGTAGAATAAGTTGAGGTTGTTAAAATTGCTCTCAAACCACCTTCAGGCAATCATTAGCATGCATGCAAGAGGAGGCCGCCCAAAATAGTAATTCCAGTGACTTGATGAGGGGAAGAGGAGGGGAGTGGGAGAAGGAACCAATGTGTGTTTAACACCTTTTATGTGTGAGGCCTGTTCTGGGTGTCTTACATACATTATCTTATTTAATCTTCACAACACATGAATTAGGTAGTATTATTTCCTCTGCTTTACAAAAGAGGAAAGAGCGAGGTTTAGAGCTAACTACTAACCAATGGAGGCAGGATTTCATACAGGATTACCTAACCTCAAAGCTCATCTGTTTCCCAACTTAGCATTTTGAAGAAAAACAAGGAAATATTTTAACAGAAACAGATCAACATATTTATTTTTAAAATAAACATTTCCCCACCCTAGTTAAAATAATGCTGTTCTCTTTCTCTCCAAGCTCAGATTAGTTGACAATGGTAATAGAAGTAAATTAAAAAAAAAAAAAAGATTAGTAGTTTCCAAAGATATCATTGTCTGAAAAATACAAGAGTAGTGAAAAATTGATATATCTGTATTCAGATACATAATCTATTACATGTCCAGGTCTAATAAATTACCCGTTTGTTCACTTTATTTGAAGGAGGGGTTGGCTTTGCTTGGAGATATAAATATATACATGGCTTCAGCTACTTCCCAAGCATCGTACTCCATGGCTTGTGTGCGTTGATCTGTGCGGTAAACACAGGCGGCAGGAAGTCTACCCTAAGTCTTCATTCTAGTGATTTCCTTTGCTGGATGCAGTTGCCCTAATGCTGGTGAATTCTCCAAATTAAAAATCCACGCTGATTTTACCTGTCCTTGTTTTCATTTCCTACAAAGACAAATCAGATTTTGATTCAAATAGCCTAGCCATCCCTATAAGGCAGAATTTCTTGACATATTTCCAGGCGTGTTGAAGGTCTGCAAAGGAGAGGAGAATCTCTTTTCACTTCAAAATGCATACTGTTTTTCACATTCCAAAAGGAAGGCAGCTGGGGCTCTCAGTCACCGTGGAAGCAGGCTGGCTTTCTGCATGTTTGCAAAGTGGCTTTTGTAGCCTTTAATGAGGCAGCAGCCCCAGAAATTGCTAGAGAATCAGCATATTGAATGTCTTTCCCCTATTCCCAGTTCAAGTGGCTTCTCCAGTTTAAAATTAAGGACTTCCTGGAAGTCCTCAAGACGACTCATTCTTATGCTGCATCTTCATGTGGCCTTCCTTACACAGGGATCTTACATTCTAGTAATTTGGGGCATCATTTTTGAATGTGGAGTTATCAAAGCTTACAGACTGATCATTTTAATTTGAATAACCTTTGCAGTGTCTGGTACAAAATGAAAAGGGAGGGCAATCATGTCTCCTGTGCCTTTTCCCTATCCTGGGCTTCTTAAAATCCGTCCAGTTATTCTCTAGTGACAATATTTTTCAGCTTCCTGAGGCAGCCAGCAAAACTCTGATGTAAAAGGATTTGTCATTTTGTTTCTAGTTGAAATGAAGCATTTTGTACAGTACATGAAAAAATATAGAAGTCTTTTCAGTGAATGAACAGCCTATTATCCATAGCAAAACTACAGTGTTTTATGTCTGTCTGAGAATTACTGATTACAGCAACAGCCCAGGCAGGAAGCAACTAAGCTGCTGCTGAATTGTTGTGGCCTGAAAATAGATGGGAGCTTTATTTTTTTTTTTTTTAGAACACTTTCAATTGGTGCCATGGTCTCCATTTTCTAAAGTATAAATAAGATCTTTGGTTAGAAATCCTGAGGGTAAAAGGCAGCTACATAAATGCAGGAGACATTCTATGACTGCCTGGTCAATTTTGGAGTTGGAAGGGAATGATGGATAACTGATTTATTCCACTAATGACAAAGCTTGCCTCTCTGAAACCTGTTTACCTTCATCGGATGATCTATCAGCATTTCCCAGCTGCGTCTGTGACAACCAATGTGAAAGGAAGATCAGTACCATTTATGACTAATATGTCTTGATTTGGGGGAAGAAAACAAAGAAGTCTTTTATGGAGACTTACTACAGCTTCAGTATTCAGACATCATGACCACCAAGGTTCACACTTGTCTTTTTGTTTCTTGGTACAAAAATTCTAAGTACAGGAGAGGAAGACAAGAAAAAAGATGTTATCACAGAAAGCATTGTTTGATATTCTGAGAAATTTGTAGTAATCATAATCACGTGGAGTGCTTCATGTTCTTGCACTCAGGGTCTGCTTCATGGGCTCATGACCTGTGTGGTCACACAGAGCTGGCTCTCAGAAGGTTGCACTTGGTTTAATGCTCTGCTGTTGTCTTCTTAAAATAGTTGATCATTTTTGAACAAGGGATGCTCTGTGTTTATTTTGCCCTAAGCTCCACAAATTATATAGACAGTGCCGCTTGTAGTTTAGAATTAAAAGATGGGTAATGTGAGGACTCTGACCAAATATTCCAATCTCTAGTTGATTACCAATTGAGATTGCTTTCCTTTTTCATTCTTATTCTGTTTTTCTCCTTTTGTTCTTTCCATACAGAGAGAAAATTTATGTAATGTATAGTTGAGACAGTCTGAGCTGAGGTCATTCCTCATTTACTTGCTGTGTGACCTTGAGCAAGTGACTTTATTTCCCCAAGCCTTCGTTTAATTACTAATGAAGTGGGAATGATAATAGCATGTAACTCACAGAGTGGCTGTGAGGAGTAAATTAGATAATGCTTATAAAACATCTAGCATAGTACCTGACCATGGTAAGCACTCAGTAAATAAGAGCTATAAATTTTCTTTTACTCCAAGATTTGGAGACATCCACATATCTCTAACATTTTAATAAAAAAATTTTCAAACATACAGAAAAATTAAAGAATTTTATAGTGAACACTCATATCCACGTCCTAGATTCTGCCATGAACATTATACTATACTTGCTTTATTGTGTACTTATTCATCTACTCATCTCCCTGTCCACACACCAATCCATCGTACTTTTTGATACATTTCAAAGTAAATTGCAGACATGAGTACATGAATACATTTCTCCTAAACATTTAAGCATGAAAATCTTTAGAGTTCAATATTTGTTACCTTGTTTTTTTTTTTTTTTGAGATGAGGTTTCGCTCTCGTTGCCCAGGCTGGAGTGCAATGGTGCAATCTCGGCTCACCACAACCTCTGCCTCCTGGGTTCAAGTGATTCTCCTGCCTCAGTCTCCTGAGTAGCTGGGATTACAGGTATGTGCTACCATGCCTGGCTAATTTTGTATTTTTAGTAGAGACGGAGTTTTTCTATGTTGGTTAGGCTGGTCTTGAACTCCTGACCTCAGATTATCAGCCCGCCTTGGCCTTCCAAAGTGCTGGGATTACAGGTGTGAGCCACTGTACCCAGCAATATTTGTTACATTTTTTTCTTTCGTGGTAATGCAGTGAAATACCCAAATCTTCAGTGTATTTTTGCTAAGCTTGGACAAATGCTTGTACTCATTTAACCGGAATTCCTATTAAGTTACAGTCTTAGCTTGGGGTGCTATAACAAAGTATCATAGACTAGGAGGCTTATAAACAACAGAAATTTATTTCTCAAAGTTGTGGAGACTGGAAATCTGAGATCAGGGTGCCAGCATGATCAGATTCTGGTGAGGGCCCACTTCCTGGTTGCAGACTGCAGATTTCTGGTTGCATCTTCAAATGATACAGAGAGAAAACTAGCTACCCTTCTTCTTATAAGGCCCCTAATCCCATTCATGAGTGCTTCACCCTCATGACCTAATTACCTTCCAAATTACCACCTCCAAACACCATCTGTTAATGAAACCACTGAAAGGATTTCTTTTTTTTTTTTTTTAAAAGAGTATTCCAGCAAGCAGTTTACAAACCGGGGCGAGGCAGCCTTTGCTACAAAACAAAGACAGGTGAGAACAAAGAGAAGAGTTGTCCTTTATAGAAAACATTACCACCTAGTTTCTTACTCCAGTTGGCTATGCAAATGAGGGATGCAAACTTGTTTAGTTCTGATTGATTGACATTAAGATTGAATGTAGGTAACAGTTTCTGATTGGTTGACATTAAGATTGAATGCAGGTAACAGTCTATTGGTTAAGTTCAGGTGGCCAAATGAGACTTTCCAGGGGAGAATGTCACAGGATCCTTAGGGTGTTTACTTTCCTAGCAGGAAAACTCTGTGGCTGGTGGTGCCTTTGCCCGAGTTTTTTTTTATTTTTATTTTTATTTTTATTTATTTATTTATTTTTTTGAGACAGGGTTTCACTCTGTTGCCCAGGCTGGAGTGCAGTGGCACAATCTTAGCTCACTGCAACTTCTACTTCCCAGGTTCAAGCAAGTCTCATGCCTCAGCCTCCCAAGTAACTGGGATTACAGGTGCACACCACCATGCCTGGTTAATTTTTGTATTTTTAGTAGAGATGGAGATTCACCGTATTGGCCAGGCTGGTCTTGAACTCTTGAACTCAAGTGATCCACCTGCTTCGGTCTCCCAAAGTGCTGGGATCACAGGGATGACCCACCACACCCAGCCTGCCTTTGCCTGAGTTTTGCTTGGGCCTGCTGGGCTCATTCCACCCACTTAGCCCAACAGGCTGCGCTTCGCTTGCACTACTGGTCCAGATTCTATGCCTGCCAAGGGTGAGCCAGGCATGTAGTAGTAGGGGGTGTGTAACTGAGTGAGCATGGGGTCCAGGCAATGCACACAGCCAGGTGCACCAGCTAGATCTTGGATGGCAGCTCCAGGCACCAGCACAGATGCTGGCTCTGTGCAAGGCTGCAGTTGGACCAGATGTATTGCAAGTAACTTCCGCTGCAGGCACCAACATCTGGACAAGGAGACCATTGTGGCATCCAAAAGCTTGGAGACACCAGGAACTGCAGAGCCCCAAAGAGAGTGTTACAGAATGTCACAGCCCCGGTCTGGGGAGCCCCAAGGTCTGGGCTCCTAGAAGGGCCACAGCTCTTCTCTTCTTGTTGTTGCCTGCAACATGGCAAGCGGGGGGGTATGTTTCAGCCCTGTTCATGTTACAGCTCTTTCAGTCCTGCCATTTGGCAGGTCCCAAGTTCATGTCCCATGTCCAGGAATAATGAGATATGTGGATAACTGGAGGGTGAGAGAGGAGCTTCACTGAGCAACAAAACAGGTCTCAGGAGACTCAAAGTGAATAGCTTCTTTCTGCAGACAGGTTGTCCCAACAAGTGTTCAGTTCTCAGCAGAGAGGAGACCCATAGTGGGTAGCTCCTTTCCATGGGCAGGTTGTCTTGAAGAGTTGAGGAGACCTGAAGTGGGTAGCTCCTTCTTGTAGCTGGTGGTTCCTATGTCTGTCCAAGCCTGGCTGAGTCCAGGGTTTTTATGGGCTCACAGGGAGGAGGTGCATGCTGATTAATCCATCATCCTAGAAAAAGCACCATAAGTTTTCACTCCAGGCTGTGGATTCCACTTAGAACTGGCAGCCTGGCCCCCAGGCTTCAGGCCATTCTTGGCTAGAAGGTGGAGTTTCACCAGGGACCCATCCCTTTCTGCCCAGGAACCTGTCTGCCTCCTCGTGTCAACATGTTGCCTCCTTGTGTCAGTATGCTGTCCATAGTGCTCAGGCTGTTTGTGCTGAGGGGTGCCTGCAGGCCTGCACTGAGCTGCCCTTAGCATCCCCCATCTGGCTTCCCTCCCATGCTCATCGGTGCCCAAAGTCTGGAGGGGGCTAAGGCGCAGGGGGCTGGCATGTCAGTGCTGCCCCGAGTGTGTGGACATCTGGCTGGGTTGTGACAGTGCTTGGTCCTGGCCACAACCTTGCTACACACCAGACTGGGCGCGGGAGCAGGGAAAGGCCAGGGAGTGGGAGCAGGCACCTCTGAGCCTGTGGGATCCAGGGGCTTCCTGGGCCCCCCAAGAGGGCAGGGGTGCCCAGGTCTGCAGCTGTGGCTGGGCAGCTGCAGCTGCACCCAGGAGCATGGGGCTCCCACCCCACCAACTCAGTAGATGGTGGGGCTCCTGCCTGTTCCCAGCCCATGCCAGCTCCATGGAGTGAACAGCCCTGGCTGCGCCTCCCCCACTGCAGCTGGCATCCCCACAGCAGCTGCTCCAGACAGGCCACCACTGCCATCGATTTGTTCAGGTGGCATAAACAGGAACCCACAGCTATGGAAGTCTCTAAGTTACACAAGTGTGTGGTTTTCTCAGGAATGCAGATTGTGTGTGTGACATCTAGTCAGCAGGTGGCCACTTGCTTCCATTTTGAATTTAGGCCCAGTTAGCCACTCAGGGTTCAACTTGAAGGACTGGCCATTTCAGGATTCATACATCACATTGGGGATTAGATTTCAACATATGAATGCTGGGGAGATAAAAACACACAGTTCCTAACAGTTACAGAACTTTATCATTACCCCTAGATACTCTCATGCTCCTTCTCAGTCAATCCCACCCCACTCTTCACCCACAGAGGCAGCTACTACTCTGTTTTTTTTTTTTTTAGGTTAGTTTTGCTTGCTGTATGACTTCATATAAATGTAATCATATACTATATACTCTTTGTGCAGCTTGTTTTACTCAGCATGTTTTTAAGATTCATCCTTATTAGTGAGTGTTCAGCAGTACATTTGATTTTATGGCTGAAAACTACTTCATGCATAACTGTCCCACAGTATGTTTTACCATTCTCCTGTTGATGGACACCTGGGCTCTTTTCAGATTTGGGCTATTATGAATAAAGCCACTATGAACATTCTTGCGAAATTCTTTCTGCAGAAATCCTGGATCAGAGAGTAAGTAGTTTTATAAGAAATAATCATAAATTGTCCCAAAGTGGCTGTACCCAGTGGTGTGTTAGTAAATGCTTATCAACAGACTCCCCCTAAAAGAAGAAGACCAAGAAGAAGGAGGAGGCAGTGGTGGCAATGATGATCACCACCACCAATACCAGATGCTAAATTGCCAATTCCGTCATGTAACTCCCACGATGGCCAATATCAAGCTTCCAATATGGAGTCATTGACGGCTGAGATGAGATGTAAGTAATTTTATCTTGAGAGCCAGGTGGATTCTGCACACCACTGCTGGTACTATTTTATATTCCCATTGACAGTATGTGAGCATTCGAGTTGCTCTACATTCTTGCCAACACTTGGTTCTGTCAGTTCTTTTCATTTTAGCTATCTTGGTAGATGTTAGTAAATTTAAAATTTGGATTTCTGTGGTTACTATGTTGAGCACTTTTTCATGTGCTTATTGGCCATTCATAGCTCTTCTATAGTGAAAAGATCTGTTGAAATCTTGCCCATTTTTTTATTGGGAAGGTTTGTCTAAGAAACATTTGTCTATCTCCAAGTACTGAAGATATTCTCCTACCTTTTCTTCTAAAAGCCTCATTATTTAACTTTTATGATTAGTATATAATCCATTTCAAATTAATATTTGTATTTGGTATGAAGTAGAGGTCAAAGTTCATTTTCTGGCATGTGGATGACCAGTTTTTATAGCAACATTTGTTGTGACTTTTCTGCCCCCATTAGATTATCTTTGTCAAAAACTAAAGTCGTGGTTCTATTTTTTGTTTCCCTACTCTGTGGTATTGATTTGTTTGTTGATTATTATACTAGCGACATATTATCTTATTTACTATAGCTTAATAGTTAGTTTTGAAGTCAGGTAGTGTAAGTCCTCTAGCTTTGTTCTTTTCCAAGAATGCTTTGAATATTCTAGGCCCGTTGCTTGCATTTTCCCATATTTTCTACTAATTTTGGTCTGAGAATGTAGAAGGTCATTTTTTTTAATATAATGACCTGTCTACTTTTGAAAGTTAAAAGTTCTTTTTAACATTTAGCATATTATGAATACCTTATAAATACTAAGAAATTTTCCAACATTGTGGCAAAATCTTATTATATTTTATTTTGTACAAAGAGTAACTGGATCAGAGGGGTTAATTGGTAAATGCCATATGATTATTTGGTGAAGTAGAAGTCAGGTTTTCTGCTTTTAGGGACAGTGAATTCCGTTAGACTGTGCTGCCTGAGGCAATCAGTGTCAGTTCTCAATACGAGCATGGTGCTAGATATTCTAGTGGCCTGCCCTCAAGTGAAAGTCTCAGATTATTTCTGAAGTATAAATATGTGCCAGTAATTACCAGCTACTGTCAGTGACCTTTGTTGCTTTATCTAACTTGTGTCATAGGTTGGGAAGAATGCTAGTGGACCATCCAAACAACATTCCCATTCTAAACATGCTGTTTGGATTCCATGTTGTAATCCCTTCTAAGAAATGTTAGAGCCTAAGGAAGCCAATTAATCACTATCTCTCTTCCTTTTAAATTGTGATCCACTTGAGGTATACATAGAAAAGTTAGATAAGAATCAAACATTGACTATAATGCAGGCAAAGTTGATTCAGAATCTTATGTTCAAAGTGGGTTTCTGCTTTCTTATACCCTGGATTGAGCCCACTCACTTAGATGTAGACTATACAGCTAAATAATGACAAGTCTTTCTACCCCTGGAAGGCCAGGATCTGTGCTGGGACGCATTCCCACAAAGAGGAGACAGAAATGGGGGAGAATGGATGTGATCTGTGTTCAGGCAGCTCTGAAAAGGAAGGAGCCTCAAGAGAACCTTGTCTAAACATGACATGGAATTTCTCCCCCTCCCATAGGGTGGAGCATCTAAGGTTAAGAAGAGAAGGCAGAGCAAAAGTTTCCTCTTAAAATGAGAGAGGTAGGCACAAGGCAGAAGTGTCAGAAGAATCTCTGCTTGTCTCTTTCAGTCATGGGGACCCGACTCCCTGCCAGGGCAACCTACTTATTTTTAAACATCTCCTTTTGTGATAAAGTTCTTCCTTATTTTAAGTTGAAGCTGCTTCTTTGATATTCTACCTTTGGTTCTAGTTCTGTTTTCCTGATACTCATGGGATAAATCTACAAATTATTTTGGCAGAGTTGAAGTACTTGAGTATGTTGTTGTATCTTTATTCTCTGGCCTACATTTAGCAGTTCTTAACTTTCTTACATCTGAAATGTACACCTTGTATTCTCACCTGCCCTGTGTCCATTCCTCCATTCTTGAACTTCTGAGCTCAAGTAGTCTGCTTGCCTCGGCCTCCCAAAATGCTGGGATTACAGGCGTGAGCCATAATGCCCAACCCATTCCCCCCTTCTCTTTTATTTTAATAGCATCCAGTTTTTCTTTAGGGAATCTCTTCTTTCATTCCTGAACTGTTTAACTGGCTGGTGCTATGGTTTTAATGTTTGTATTCACTCCAAAATTCACATTGAAACTTAATCCTCAATGCAACAGTATTATGAGGTGAGACCTTTAGGAGGTGATTAGGCCATTGAGGGCTCCAACTCATGGATGGGATTAGCACTTGATAAAAGGATTGGAGAGACCTAGGTGAACCTCTTTTTTGTCTTTCCACCCCTTCTGCTATGTGAGGATGAAGTATTCAAGGCGCCATCTTGGAAACAAGGACTGGGCCCTTATCAGACACTAAACCTGCCAGTGCCTTGGACCTTAGACTTCCCAGCCTCCATACTGTGAGAGATTAATTTGTGTTGTTTATAAAATACCCAGTCTCAGGTATTTTTTATTAAAGCAGCACAGGCTAAGACAGATAGGATTAAACATTGCCTTTCTCATCTCCCTTTTCTCTGCCTCCAGGAGTAGGTACTTGATTTCATGGCCAGTCAGTGGATTTGAAACACCAGGGTCAGGAACTCATATGAACTTTGACTTCCAGGGAAATAGTTGCATTCTTTGAATATTTATCTTCTGCCATACTGCAACATCAAAGCCTTATGGAAACTCCAAATATTTTATTGATGCCAAGCTTGCATCCAGTCAATTTTCAGGAAGAATTAGACACTAGCCAAATAATTCTTCAGTTGTATCGACTTGCTGTCATTGAAATGACCTCTAGAATGACTGGAGATAAATTTCTTGGCAGTTTATATCTGGATCCTCTGCCCCTTGGTTGCACACATATTGCTATGAATAAACAGGCAAGGTCCTTTCTGCCAGGTGTGATTGCCTCAGTGAAGCTGAACTGTTCTACTCAATAAAATAAAATGAAGCAATCTATACTTCCCTTTGGATTCCTACAAATTACAATGAATGATGAAGTTTTTATTTTGCCATCCTTATTTTCTATAATTAAGAATGAAATTTATTTAGTGAACTGTGCTGGCTACTTAGCGTTTCTGCATTACCCAAGGTAATTGTTACTTAGAGCCAGTTCTTTATTGCCTGCATTTAAAGGTTTATTTTTCTTTTGTTGTGGTTTCTTGGCGTTGCTCCTGGCAGGGCTGACAAATTAATAGGCATAAGGTACTATAAGTATTTGCAATTAAAACAAAGTGGTAATAAAGGCTACCTGTTCCAAGAAAGCTTTTCTTTCAAAAATCCTGCCGAAATCAATGCACATTGAATATGAATTGTTCTCCGTGCTGTAGCTCCTTTTCCAAAATCATGTTTCAAACATTTTTCTGCTAATTCAAATAAGTAATAATTGCAAGTGGTAATCTTCAGCTTTGCCACATTTCCTTGATTGTTGTCAACTATATTTTGAACAGATCTCTCTCATATGAACAAAGGGAGACAGAAACAATTGCACTTATTTTAGCCCCCACCCTACTTATTTAATTCAGCAAATATTTATTAAATATGTCTTATGTAGTCAAAGCTGGAAATGTAGAGTTGCAAAGCTATAGACTATCCCCTTAAAGAGTCACAGTCCAGTAGACAGAGATAGAGATAATTGCTGAGTGATGTGATTCGTTTAACAGCAGAGCAATGTTGGAAGTACAAGGGAAGCTGTGATTAATTTCATCCTGAAAGGTAGAATGGGTAGTCTTTTGGAGACGTACTTTAAGGGATGAATAGAAGTTCTTCCTGAAAACAAGTGGGAAAATAATTTGTCAGGTGGAGGGAGGAACCTGTGCAAGGCAAGGCAGTGTCAAACAATCTTTCTCATTTTGGAAACTACAAGCAGTTTGGCGTTCCTGGAATATAAGGTATGAAGTGGAAGATCTGGAAGTCTAGGCTGAGTGATTATGTCATGAAAGAACCTGTGTTGGAATTTATCCACTGGGAATAAAATGATTTTTAAAGCAGAGAAGTGACATGATTATCAATATATTTGGGAAGACTGCTCTGGAAGTAATCTATGATCAGATATTACTTGCTAATTTTAAGGGAATGGGAATATGTGGTCAGTAGCCAATTATTTTTAAGTTGGGTCTAGGAAAGCATAAATAATTGAAGTCCTTAGATGAAAATTATTTGGCATAATAAGTAAAAAATTGGTATCAGGTTGGGTCCTTATTCCATTGTCACTACGTAACTGTGACAAAAATAACTTCTCTGGGTCTTATTCCTCTTGTTTCCTTATCTTACCAATGAGGCATTTGAACAGATTCTCTGTAGTCTCTTACAATGCTAATATTTTATAGATGTCACCCAGTAGATTCAGTTTCCTTCCCCATCATATTTTTTAAGAGAGCTTGAGTGGCAAGCAAGATTTTCTCCTGTCAATAAAGGATAGGACATATTATATTCACTGAGAATAGGATAGTTTATTTACCCCGATTAATAAAGAATTGCTGGGCCTCTTTTAAGGATCTTTCTCCCCACTCCCCACTGATACTATATATGCTTTGATAAATCTAAAATTTCGTATCTTGGATTCCAGCTGAAAGTTTAAAAGTCTGAGGAGATTTAAGGCAGAAATCATATTTTATTTATCTATGCAGCTCCATTATCCTTAGTGGATTTTCTTTCTAAAGAGGTAACTAGCAGAAATCTTTTTAGGCCCTTTTAATTGGCTTTCTCCATGCTTACCATATTTTCTATGCATCTACTTTTCTACTTAGTTTGAGGAATTGGAATTCTTTTTCATTTATCTCGAGGATTATAGACTTAACAGAAATGGCAATGAAATAGCTGTTCTGTGTTACCAGAATAGGTTGAAGAGTGGGCTTTTTTCTATAATGGTTTTCATCTGAAGTGAGAATAATGTAGTGTCGAAATAGTTGTTCCTAAGTAAAGGAGTTAGCCAATGCAAATTACCTCAGATAATCAAACACTTGGGAATTTTTTTATCCTGAGCATTAGAGTTTGTTATAAATCAGTTTCATTGGTATATGGATTAGGGTATACTCATGGTCCGATTGAGTCTTTTGAATTTAATGATATCAATTCTGATGTAACATACTTAACTTTTGATGTAAATAATACTTTTGGCTTTTAGCACCAATACAAAAGAGCAATGGCATATTGTATAAGGGCTGGAGATCTGTAAGTAGAGAGTCCTAGAAGGCACATAAAAACCATTTTTAAATTACCATAGTGATAAAAGGATTACAAAATTTTCTTTTTTAAAATTTATTTTTAATTTTTATGGGTACATAGGTGTACATATTTATGTGGTACATGAGATATTTTGATGCAGGCATACAATGCGTAATAATCACATCAGGGTAAATGGGGTGTCCATCACCTCAAGTATTTCTCCTTTCCTTGTATTACAAACAATCCAATTATACTCTTTTAGTTATTTTAAAATGTAAAATAACTTATTTACTGTAGTCACCCTATTGTGCTATCAAATAGCATATCTTATTCATTCTATCTATCTATTTTCATACCCATTAACCATCTTCACTTCCCCTGCCCAGCTTCCATTATCCTTCCCAGCCTCTGGTAACTATCCTTCCACTCTCTATGTCCGTGAGTTCAGTTGTTTTCATTTTTGCCCCCCATGGATGAGTGAGAATATGTGAAGTTTGTCTTTTGGTGCCTGGATTATTTCACTTAACATAATGTCCTCCAGGTCCATCCATGTTGTTGCAAATGACAGGATCTTATTTTTTTATGGCTAAGCAATACTCCATTGTGTGTATATATCACATTTTCTTTATCCATTCTTCTGTTGATGAATACTTAGGTTGCTTCCAAATCTTGCTATTGTAAATAGTGCTACAGTAAACATGGGAGTGCAGATATCTCTTCCATATACTGACTTCTTTTGGGTATATACCTAGCAGTGGGATTGCTGGATCATATGAGATAGCTCTATTTTTAGTTTTTTGAGTAACCTCCAACTCCTCTCCGTAGTGCTTTTACTAATTTACATTCCCACCAACAAGGTACAAGGATTCCCTTTTCTCCACATTCTCACCAGCATTCATTATATCCTGTCTTTTGGATAAAAGATATTTTAACTAGGGTGAGATGATACGTAATTGTAGTTTTGATTTGCGTTTGTCTGATGATTAATGATGTTGAGCATTTTTTCAGATACCTGTTGACCATTCGTATGTCTTCTTTTGAGAAATGTCTATTCAGGTCTTTTGTCCATTAAAAAAATTGGATTATTAGATTTTTTTTTCTATGGAGTTGTTTGAGCTCTTTGTATATTCTGGTCATTAATCCCTTGTCAGATGGATGGTTTACACATATTCTCTCCCATTCTGTGGGTTGTCTCTTTATTTATTGTTTCCTTTGCTGTACAGCTTTTTAACTTGATATAATTCCATTTGTCTATTTGTGCTTTGGTTGCCTGTGCTTATGGGGTATTACTCAAGAAATCTTTGCCCAGACCAATGTCCTGGAGAGTGTCCCCAATGTTTTCTTATAGTTGTTTCATAGTTTGAGGTCTTAGATTTAAATCTTTAATCCATTTTGATTTGATTTTTCTATATGGCAAGAGATATTGGGTCTAGTTTCATTCTACGTATGGATATCCAGTTTTCCCTGCATCATTTACTAAAGACACTGTCCCTTTTCCAATGTATATTCTTGGCACCTTTGTCCAAAATAAGTCAACTGTAAATGTATGGATTTATTTCTGGGTTCTCTATTCTGTTTCATTGGTCTACATGTCTGTTTTTATGCCACCCAGTACCATGCTGTTTTGTTACTGTAGTTCTGTAGTATAATTTGAAGTCAAGTAATGTGATTCCTCCAGTTTTGTTCTTTTTGCTCAGGATAGTTTTGATTATTGTGAGTGTTTATGGTTTCATATAAATTTTAGGATTGTTCTTCTATTTATTTAAAAAATGTCATTGATATTTTGATAGCAATTGCATTGAATCTGTAGATTGCTTTGGGTAGTATGGACATTTTAATAATATTGTTTCTTCCAATCCATGAACATGGAATATCTTTCCCTTTATTTGGTATGTCTTCAATTTCTTTTATCAATGTTTTCTGGTTTTCATTGTAGAGACCTGTCACTTCTTTAAGTTTATTCCTAGGTATTTTATTTTACTTACAGCTATTGTAAATGGAATTACTTTCTTGGTTTATTTTTCAGATTATTTGCTGCTGGCATATAGAAATGCTACAGATTTTTGTACATTGATTTTGTATCCCGTAATTTTACAAATTTTTTTTTACCTGGTATAATAGTTTTTGGTGGAATCTTTAGTTTTTTTCAAAATATAATGTTATTCATCTGCAAAGAAGGATAATTTTACCTCTTCTTTTTCAATTTAAATGCACTTTATTTCTTTTTCTTGTCTGACTGCTTTAGCCAGGGCTTCCACGACTATGTTGAATAACAGTCATTCAAGTGAGGATCCTTGTCTTGTTCCAGATCTTAGAGGAAGGGCTTTCAGTTTTTCCCCATTCAGTATGATACTAGTTAGGGGGTCTGTAATATATGACTTTTATTGTGTTAAGGCACATTCCTTCTATACTCAGTTTTTTGAGGGTTTTTATCAGGAAGGGGTGTTGAATTTTATCAAATGCTTTTTCAGCATCAATTGAAATGAATGTTTTTGTCCTTTATTCTGTCAATTTGATATATCACATCGATTTGCATATGTTGAACCATCTTTGCATCCTTGGGATAAATTCCACTTGATCATAGTGAATAATCTTTCTAATGTGCTGCTGAATTCTGTTTGCTAGTGTTTTGTCGAGGATTTTTTGCATCAGTGTTCAGCAGGGATATTGGCCTGTGGTTTTCTTTTTTTGATTTTTTTTTTAATCAGGGTAATATTAACCTTGTAGAATGAGTTTGGGAGTATTCCCTCCTACTCTAATTTTTCTGGAATAGTTTGAGTAGGATTGGCATCAGTTCTTTAAATGTTTGCTAACATTCAGCCATGAAGTCATTGGGTCCCAGACTTTTCTTTGCTGGGAGACTTTTTATTACAGCTTTGATATTGGTCTATTACTTGTTATTGGTCTATTCAGGTTTTGGATTTATTGATGGTTCAATCTTAGTAGTTTGTATGTGTCTAGGAATTCATGTTTCTTGTAGGTTTTCCACTTTATTGGCATGTAGTTGCTCATAGTAGCTTCTAATGATCCTTTGAATTTCTATGGTTTCAATTGTAATATTTCTGTTTTCATCTCTGATTTTATATTTTTGTATTGTTTCTCTGTTTTTTGTTTTTTTTGTTTTTTTTTTTTTGCTAGTCTGGCTAAAGCTTTGTCAGTTTTCCTTCTTAGGCGCCAAGCTTCTCTGGCCGAATATCAGCATGGGGACATCCCTATGCGTTGGTAATCTCTAGCTAATTTACCAGTAGTCCAGAGACTCCACATTCAGTCAAAATGGCTCGTGTCTGTTCCCAACCGAGAACCAGTCCTGAGTTTCTCCCTTCAGGGAAGTGGGTTCCCCTCTAGCCCAAGGCAGGTCCAGAAATGCTGTCCAGGAGCTAAGGACTGGAATCAGGGACCCCAGGAGCCCACTTGGTGCTCTCTTCCTCTGTGGCTGAGCTGGTTCCCAAGCTGCAAAACAAAGTTCCTTTTATTCTTCCTTCTTCTTTTCTCAAGGTGAAGGGACCTCTCCCATAGCCATCACAGCTGGGAGTGTGCTGGGACACACCTGAAGCCAGCACAGCTCTGAGTCTTACCTAAGGCCCATACGAGTACTGTCTGCCTACCACCGCTGATTATTTAGAACTTAAGGGCTTTTTAGTCAGCAGATGATGGATTCTGCCAGAACTGAGTCCTTGCCTTCAAGGCAGTTGGTTCCCTCTGAGCCAGGGTGTCTAGAAATACTGTCCAAGAGCTAGGGCCTGGAATGGGGGCCACAGGACTCTACCCTATTCTAGTGCCTATTTCTACTGTGGCTGAGCTGTTATCCAAGTTGCAAAACAAAGTCCTCTTTACATTACCCTCTCTTCTAACAAGCCAATGGAAGGAATTGCTCCCAGAGCTGTGTTTACATAAGGCTTAATGAAAGAAAACAACCACAGATTCTTCCTATCTTCATGCAGATTTGCATAGTTTGCATGTGATTTGCATAATTTAATGTCAAGTGAAGAGAATCTTCAATCTTTGCAACTTTCTTACCAGTGTCTTTTACTCTTTATTTTTTCCTCCAAATAACTCTGTGTTTCTTGATTTACTTGCTCTTTAGTTTCCAGGATAAAACAACTATAGTGGTAAGAAATCCAGTCTTCACTTTGTCTAATAATATTCTTTTTATCTGTGCACGTTTCAATGATCAGTTGGCTTAAAAGTTGTTGTTTTTCTTTTTATACTAGGCTTTTGGGTGTATATCTGCTTACTGAAGTATATGGCATAAAGTCGTAGTGCAATTGACTTTATTTACGTGGAAGAGTAATAAGTGGCTTCCTTTTATGGAAAACATGGTGTATTTTTAAAGTGTGAGGCAGTAGAATATGGCAACTAAGAACATGGACGCTAGATCCAGAATGACTGGATGTGAACCCCAGCTCTGCCACTTATTGGTTATATAAGCTTGGGCAATTACTAAGCTCACTATGTTCAATAGTGATAATAAACTCTATCTTCTTACAGAGTTGTTGTACAAATTAAATGAGTTCATTCATTTTAAAAACCTTAAGTCAAAGTGTTAAAAACTATTAGATATTATCATTATTTGGGGTCCCCACTAATGCTTTTTTCAACTTGATACCAGAAAGGGAGATGGGAAGAGGCATCTGAAAAATCAGTATTTTTTAATGTTGAAGAAAGCTCTAGATAGTTAAATATAACTATGTAAAACTAAGCTGCCTTTAAATTAATCTCTGCACTTAGTCACTTAAAAACAAGCAAAAAACACAAAGCCCCAAACACCTAATGTCCTATTAAAAAGTGCTTAAAACAATAAAAAAATTACAAGTTTCTTAAAAATTCCTTTAAAATGCCCATAGTCTCTTTTATACAGTACAAAGCAGGAAATAAAAATATTTTCCCCATCTCTGTTTCTTTCAATTCTATATTTTATCAATAGATGAAATAATAATGTCCCTTATGAGAAATAGCATCCTAGATTCAATGAAATAGGATATCTCACGTGACACACTGAGGAGGACTTCTCACATGCCTTTCTCAAAGAAGGGCACTGAGGAATCACAAAACATCCACCTCAAAGGACTCCTCCACCGTAAAACATCCCAGTTGGCTCTTGTCTCTCACACTGTCTTCTCTGGATCTCTTCTCTCCTCTCCTCACCTACCTCCTATTCTTTCTTCTTCCCCTAGTACAGATTACATTAGCTGTTATGATTCTTCTTGTTCTTCAACTCATCCTGTACCTCAAATCGATGCAACAAAAGACCCAGGCCTGGTGACTCTCCTAGTCACAAAGACCTATTTCTCTGGCAAAGTAGAGGAAGGGGGAAAGTTGTGATTACATTAATTTGGGGGTCAGTGTTGTGCAAGGATAGCTGCAGAGACGTATTTCCAATCCAATTCTCACCTCTTTACCTTATTTATCTGAGCCCATTACCACTATCTTTACCCTCATGTTTCCTAGGCCTCACCAAAGTTAGAGACTGTGTTGGGAGCAGGCCTCCCAAAATCTGGCCATAAACTGGCCCCAAAACTGGCCATAAACAGAATCTCTGCAGCACTGTGACATGTTCATGATAGCCATAACGCCCATGCTGAAATATTGTGGGTTTATGGGAATGAGAGCAAGGAACACCTGGCCTGTCCAGGGCGGAAAACCGCTTAAAGGCATTCTTAAGCTACAAACAATAGCACGAGCTATCTGTGCCTTAAGGACATGCTCCTGCTGCAGTTAACTAGCCCAACCTATTCCTTTAATTCAGCCCATCCCTTCATTTCCCATAAGGGATACTTTTAGTTAATTTAATATCTATAGAAACAATGTTAATGACTGGCTTGCTGTTAATAAATATGTGGATAAATCTCTGTTCAGGGCTGTCAGCTCTGAAGGCTGTGAGACCCCTGATTTCCCACTTCACACCTCTATATTTCTGAGTGTGTGTCTTTAATTCCTCTAGTGGCACTGGGTTAGGGTCTCCCCAACCGAGCTGGTCTTGGCAGACTGTATGCATACGTCAGTCTACTGTTGATGGGCAGTGTGACTTAAGAGGTTAACATGATGGTAGATCTAGGAGTTCCTGAGATTTCTTTTGGAGTTGAAAATGGCTTGTGGTTTTCTAAAGTCTTAACCCTTATAGGTATAATAATAATCTCTGCTTCATTGCAGAAGTGTTTGGAACATGTAGAAATCAGTGAGAACTCAAAAGAAAAGTGGCCAGTCTGCCTTGGTGTGGAAGGGATTGCTTGAAATGTAATCAAGAAGAGGTAGTAAGAGGTAATACTTGAAATGTGTCTTGAGAGATGAGTAAGCGTTGAGTGGGCATGTTTCTGGAGGAGAACTGGGACGGAATTGGGTAGAAATGTGGGATGTAAGTTCAGGCAAAGATATTAGCAAATACATAGGAGAGATTCAGAAGAACCCATTCAGTGGACAATAGTTTGGTCTGTGTGAAGCACAGGGTTCAAGGAGAAGGCAGGGTTTGTAGAAAAATATAAAGTTAATTTAGACATACTGAGTTTGTATGTCTGTAAATCATTCAGGTGAAGAGATCTAAGAGGATTGTGTATGGGTTTGGAATAGTAGCAAGTTTGTGAATGGAAATATGGATTTGGGAGTTTAGAACACAGAACAGGAACAGTCAGGAGAAATGGAATACTAAAGCTGGAGGGGTAGATGGTTGTGGTAGTAGACTATTATAATAGTTTAGGGTTTTAGAACTAGAGCAGTCCTGAGTTATAACAAAGTCTAGTATAAAAAATTCATATTAAGGTGGTGCAAAATTGTATACATTGTAGCATTTATAATCACATTTAAAAATGACTTTGCGCTGGGTGTACCACACCCAGGATTACAGGCTCATGCCTGTAGCACTTCAGGAAGACAAGGCAGGAGGTTTGCTTAAGCCCAGGACTTCGAGATTAGCCTGGGCAAAATAGTGAGACCACAGCTCTGTAAATAATATAAAAATTAGCCTAGCATGTTGGCATGTGGCTGTTCCAGCTACTTGGTAGGCTGAGGCAGGAGAATCACTTGAACCCAGGAGTTAGAAATTGCAGTGAGCAGTGATTGCACCAGTGCACTCCAGCCTGGGTGAAAGAGCAAGGCCTTGTCAAAAAAAGCAAGAAAGCAAGCAAGAAAGAAAATGACTTTACTGTTTGCAGAATTCTTTTCACATAAAATAATAATGAAGTGCATCATGAGAACAGTATTAGGAGTTTGAGTGTCTTGTTTTCCAACTGCCCTGTCTTATTTTACATATAACTTAGTCTGTAATGGAAAGGAACCACTCCTGGGCTCTATAAGCTTTGACTTTGCTTAGACTTCTCTAAAAGATGGAATAGAATTAAATAATTTGGCAACTATAAAGCTTCTTTACATGTAAAGTTAGTTGCCAGTAGGGATATAATGAAAATATTAGAGATTAGCTATTATAATAAATATTAATTTGTCCCCAAGAAAGAAGGGTAATAATGGACCAAGGCAGGTCTGGAAGGGGCTGTATCTATAGATGAGGTTGAGGCCTTTTGAGGACAGCCTCTAGGCTCTGCCCCTACTTGTAGGTGACTTGGATATGTCCTTGTCATTCTGTTGAGGATGTGAATGAACTTTATGCTATTGCTTGTTCAGAGGCTGTATGTGTTATTGTCTTATTCTCAGGCTTTTGAGAGGGACTGAATCCTTCCCTCTCCCACATTTCACCCTGTGTAGTTTTACAGTGATGCCCTGTAGATATTATATTGTACTTACCACTCTGAAGTCTTTGGGGGAGGTTATGGATTAATTCCATTTATTGAAGGCAGTTCTTGCTGATCTATTTATTTATGTGTTATTTCAAGATGATTTTTACCATGATCAAGCTCTAAACCTTTAACCGGCCATTTACCAAAAATTAAGCTTTTTTCTAAAGAGATATATGTACAAAAGGCAAGGCCAGAGAAATCTATTCTCTTTATCATTATTGGGGTTTTTGGTCACAAACCATCCTGTGATTTGTGAATAGGTCTCCTGGATGCTTCCATGTATGACACCTTTCCTCAAGGTAGGTCTGAGGCTCAGACTGAACTGCTTCCTTAGTTTTTTTCCTTGAGTTTCATTCTGTTCTGTTGTGTTCATCCTGTGGTCACAAGAAGCAAGAAAAGATGGCTAAAGGAAAAGGAGGACATGTCTCTAGCCTAACACAGAAGGACTAAAGCTGTTTCTACAGGCCTTATTTATCCTGTGGCTAGCCCTAGTGATATGGTTTGGCTGTGTCCCTACCCAAATCTCATCCTGAATTCCCATGTGTTGTGGGAGGGACCTGGTGGGAGGTAATTGAATCATGGGGGCAGGTCTTTCCTGTGCTATTCTTGTGATAGTGAATAAGTCTCACATGATCTGATGGTTTAAAAAACACGAGTTTCAGCCAGGTGCGGTGGCTCATGCCTATAATCCCAGCACTTTGGGAGGCAGAGGCAGGTGGATCACAAGGTCAAAAGATTGAGACCATCCTGGCCAGCATGGTGAAACCCTGTCTCTACTAAAAATACAAAATTTAGCTGGGCGTGGTGACGTGCACCTGTAGTCCCAGCTACTCGGGAGGCTGAGGCAGGAGAATCACTTGAATCCAGGAGGCAGAGGTTGCAGTGAGCCAGGATTGCACCACTGCAATTCAGCCTGGCAACAGAGTGAGACTCTGTCTCAAAAAAAAAAAAAAAAAAAAAAATCAACAACAACAAAAACCCAGCGGGAGTTTCCCTGCACAAGCTCTCTTTCTTCTCTTGTCTGCCCCCATGTGAGATGTGCCTTTCACCTTCTGCCATGATTGTGAGGCCTCCTCAGCCACGTGGAACTGTAAGTCCATTGAACCTCTTTATTTTGTAAATTACCCAGTCTTGGGTATGTCTTTATCAGCAGTATGACAATAGACTAATATAATAAATTGGTACTGGGAGTGCTGTTGAAAAGATACTCAAAAATGTGTAAGCAACTTTGGAACTGAGTAACAGGCAGATGTTAGAACAGTTTGGAGGGCTTAGAAGAAGACAGGAAAATGTGGGACAGTTTGGAACTTCCTAGAGACTTGTTTGACCAAAAAGCTGATAATGATATGGACAATGAAATTCAGGTTGAGGTGATCTCAGATAGAGATGAAGAACTTGTTGGGAACTGGAGCAAAGGTGACTCTTGTTATGTTTTAGCAAAGAGATGGGCAGCACTTTGCCCCTTCCCTAGAGATTTGTGGACCTTTGAACTTGAGAGAGATGATTTAGGGTATCTGGAGGAATAAATTTCTAAGCAGCAAAGCATTCAAGGGTGACTTGGGTGCTGTTGCAGGCATTCAGTTTTAAAAGGGAAAGAGAGCATAGAAGTTTGAAAAATTGCAGCCTGACAATGCGATAGAAAAGAAAATCTCATTTTTTGAGGAGAAATTCAAGCTGGCTGTGCAAATTTGCATAACTAATAAGGAGCCAAATATTGATCACCAAGACAATGGAGAAAATGTCTCCAGGGCATGCCAAAGGCCTTTGTGGCAACCCCTCCCTTCACAGGTCCAGAGGTTTAGGAGGAAAAAATGGTTTTGAGGGCCAGGCCCAGGGTCCCTCTGCTGTGTGCAGTCTAGGGACTTGGTTCCCTGCATCTCAGCCATTCCAGCTGTGACTAAAAGGGGCCAAGGTATAGCTTGGGCTATTGCTTCAGAGGGTGGAAGCCCTAAGCCTTGGCAGCTTCCATGTGATGTTGAGCCTGTGGGTGCCCAGAGGTCAAGAATTGAGGTTTGGGAACCTCTGCCTAGATTTCAGAGGATGTATGGAAATGCATGGATGCCCAGGCAGAAGGCAGGGGCAGGGCCCTCATGGAGAACCTCTGCTAGGGCAATGTGAAAGGGAAATGTGGGGTTGGAGCCCCCACAGAGAGTCCCTACTAGGGTGCTGCCTAGTGGAGCTGTGAGAAGAGGGCCACCATTCTCCAGGCCCCAGAATGATAGATCCACCATGCTTGCACCATGCACCTGGAAAAGTGGCAGACACTCAACACCAGCTTGGGAAGGCAGCCAGGAGGGCAGCTATACCCTGCAAAGCCATGGGGGAGGAGCTGCCCAAGGCCATGGGAGCCCACCTTTTGGATGAGAGTGACTTGGATGTGAGACATGGAGTCAAAGGAGATCATTTTGGAGCTTTAAGATTTGACTGCCCCACTGGATTTTGGGCCTGTATGGGGCCTGTAGCCCCTTTGTTTTGGCTAATTTCTCCCATTTGGAATGGCTGTATTTACCCAATGCTTGTACCCCCATTGTATCCAGGAAGTAACTAATTTGCTTTTGATTTTACAGGCTCATAGGCATAAGGGACTTGCCTTATCTCAGATGAGACTTTGGACTATGAACTTTTGAGTTAATGCTGAAATGAGTTAAGATTTTGGGGGACTGTTAGGAAGGCATGATTGGTTTTGAAATGTGAGGACATGAGATTTGGGAGGGGCCAGGGGCAGAATGATATGGTTTGGCTGTGTCCCCACCAAAATCTCATTTTGAATTCCCACATGTTGTGGGAGGGACCTGGTGGGAGGTAACTGAATCATGGGGACAGGTCATTCCCTTGCTGTTCTTGTGGCAATGAATAAGTCTGCTGAGATCTGATGGTTTTAAAAATGGGAGTTCCCCTATACAAGCTCTCTCTCTCCTCTTGTCTGCTGCTGTGTGAGATGTACCTTTCACCTTCTGCCATGATTGAGAGGCCTCCTCAGCCACATGGTACTGTAAGTCCATTAAACCTCTTTCTTTTGTAAATTGCCCAGTTTAGGGTATGTCTTTATCAGCAGCATGAAGACAGACTAATACACCTGGTTTCTGCTTGCCTTTCTATAGAGGGGATGTGGAGGCAATGAAGGAAAGGAGGAAAAGGAGAAGGAGAATGACAGTGGCATTTCCTCCTGCTGTGGGTAGGGTAGGAGTTGGGGGAGTGGAGTACAGGAGAGAGAATTCAAAAGGAAGTCAGGATTCCAGTGATCAAATCCAAAGGAAATGCTATGGCCCCAGATCTTTAACCTTTATCACACCAAAAATGTGACCCAATATTGTCCTTGCTGCCATCATACCTACCATATATGTTCTCCTTAGGAGTGGGTGTAGGAGAATGGGGGAGAGAGCCTTGAGCTCTTTCTAGAGATTAACATTTGGTTTTTTGTTCATTTAATACATATTAATATTTATTGAGTATTGTTCTAGGCACTGTGTACAAATATATGAAAAGTGAGAGGGAGAAATTGAGAGAGAAACTGAAATTTTGGTGGTTAGCTCTGGATTTAAACAAAATAAAAACACTCTTTATCATTCTGATATATTTAAACTACCTTAAGAACAACTGTCATACAGCATATGGGTGGGTAGTTTCTACACCATCGCCTGTGAGATTTTAAAGTTTTTCACTCCTTTCCTTCTATATATTTGTAAAAAATAATGTGATATTTAATTACTGAAGATTGAGAAATTATCCAAGTCCACTTTCATCCTGAGTTAAGAAATTGGGAGATTTACCAATTTATTGTCTTGGCAGTTTACTTACCATGGTTCTATGGTTTTTGGTCTTCTGAAAGCCAGAGTGAAGAGTGCCAGGTTATTTGGCAAGATTTCTGTCCCACTGTGCAGTCAGACAGACATATGCTGAAGTGTGGAATAAACCCAAACCTTTTTTTGAACTAGGGGCCAGTCGACTTTCTGCAGATGTGGGTCATGGTTACTCATGTAGAACTTTACATTGAAGACCTGCCTGTAGATAGAGAAGATAGTAAGTTTATGGCTCTCTGTTGGTTGGGAACAGACATGAGCCATTTTGACTGAACATGGAGTCTCTGGCTGCTGGTAAATTAGCTAGAGATTACCAACACATAGGGATGTCCTCATGCTGATATTTGGCCCAAGAAACTTGGCACCTAAGAAGGCTTTCCTAGCCAACCCCTATGAACAAACTGGCTCAGAGTCCGGCATGGGGAGCTGAAAATAATCCCAAATCCAAGACTAAGGTACATCTTTTGGAGAAGGTATAAAGTCCTGTTTTTACCCATCTTGTTCTTATTTATTTTCATAATTAATTTCTCTATAAATAGGTACAATTGAAAGTTAACATTTTCTTTACAAATTTCTCTAATTGGGCCAGGTGTGGTAGCTCACACCTGTAATCCCAGCACTTTGGGAAGCTGAGGTGGGCAGATCACGAGGTCAGGAGTTTGAGACTAGCCTGACCAACATGGTGAAACCCCATCTCTACTAAAATACAAAAATTAGCTGGGCATGATGGCATACACCTGTAATCCCAGCTACTCAGGAGGCTGAGGCAGGAGAATTGCTTGAACCCGGGAGACGGAAGTTGCAGTGAGCCAAGATTGTGCCACTGCACTCCAGCCTGGGCGACAGACCGAGACACTGTCTCAAAAAAAAAAAAAAAAAAAAAAAAATCTCTAATTACATTTGAATTCAGCCAAACTGCTCTTCCGTAATAATTTCCAAGTGAAAATATCAGTTCTTTCTTTCTTTCTTTCCTTTCCTCCCTTCCTCCCTTCCTCCCTTTCTCTCTTTCTCTTTCTCTCTTTCTCTCTTTCTTCTTTCGACAGGGTTTTACTCTTGTTGCCCAGGCTGGAGTGTAATGGCGTGATCTTGGCTCACTGGAACCTCCACCTCCCAGGTTCGATTGCTTTTCTTCTTTTAGCCTCCCAAGTAGCTGGTATTACAGGTGTGTGCCACCCACGCTCAGCTAATTTTTGTACTTTTAGTACAGACAAGGTTTCACCATGTTGGCCAAGCTGGTCTCGAGCTCCTGACCTCAAGTGATCCACCCGCCTCGGCCTCCCAAAGTGCTGGGATTACAGGCGTGAGCCAGAGGATTGGTAGAGTCTCTCTGTGTTTTCACATACACAGAGTTTAATAAGTTAAACTCTGTATTTTTGGGGCAGTTTAGAAGGTTCCACACATTTCTGATAATGGAGTTTGGAAACTTCTTCCTAAGTACTAGGAGTAAAGAGTCTGGTAGGAATAACTGGATGTGAAAATATAAAATTAATGACCAATTTATCATCTCATAGGTTTCTTAGTCCCAATGGTGAACCTCTCTGTAAAGTCAGAGAACTTGAACAGCACAGGTTGTTCCCTTCAGTTGCACAATTAATTAAAAGCCCTTGATTCTTCCTTGGTGAAAAATGAGGGAGATTTCCAACAGGAGAGCGAATTCTGTAATGTTGGCATGGAATGCTGGAAGCTGAATAGCTCTGTCATCAGACCAAACCTGGTCCAATCTTTCTGCTACCTGCTTCATGTTTTGAATAGATTAGTGTCCCTCTTGAGTGCATATGTATTTAATCATTCACTCACATTTGACTTTCTTTCTCTAGGTCCTCATTTTTGTCTTGCTTATTTCAGGTTTTTATAGAACTGCATTCTATGGAGGCATGATTCATATGTCTTATTTTTCCTCCAGTTATAAAATTCTGTTTTCTTTCACAGAGATTAATGAATCTGCTCTAAATTTCAAATAATGATAGCTTTTGTTTTTTGGTAACTAGCCATGAGCTTTATAACATAGGTGTTTTCTTATAAATAATGTCCTTATTTGAATATCTGCCTATACTGCTATGTTGAAATAAGATTAGCTCTGAATTAGCGTGTTTGCCAATTTCCAGGCATAACACATTCTTGAAAATGTGCATGAAAGATGAATGCATAATAGATGATCAATGGACTTGAAAATTTCAAGGTACCATGGGGTGGGTTGGATAGCTAGTGCCAGAGAGCTAAAAATGTATTCTAAAATCCTAATTACTCCTTATAGATATCCCCTTCATTGATATATTTGTCTCATTTCATACACATTCTTTAACTTTTTTCTTTCCCATTAAATACATGATTGACAAGTTTAAGTTCCATCATGTCTTGATTGAAAGTTAGGAGTTTCCACTTTTGGGAGAGCTAAGAATTTGCTTCTTTGTCTCTCTTGTATGATTCTGATGAGATCTTCATTTAGTATCATTAATTTTAGCATATGAATTTATTTTTGTCTCATTTTAGCTTTACAAAAAAAGGACAAAATAAAATATCCAAAAAATTGCCCACAAAAGATACTGTGACACAGGCAAAGAAGGTGTCACTGCTGGAACTGAACTGTTAGCCAGCTGGTAGCATCACTATGCAATGGTCTGAAATGGTCACTGGGTGGTTTATATTCAGAAGTTTAGGATGGAAAAGGTTTGTTTCGGGGTATACTTATGCAATTGTGAATGTACCAAAGCCTAAATTTATAAAAACATGACATCTTCATATAATAAATATGGCTGTGACTTAAAAAGTGGTCAGATATTTAAGAAAAACACAGAACACTGATTGATTGCTAATTAGACCACTAATTATCAGGAAGGGAAGAGAGTTTGAATCCCTTCTCCCCACTGCCTTGTAAATAAAAGGTGGAACATGGTTTTCCAAGTCAGTGGATTTGGGCTGAAGTTGGTAGAAATGTAAAATTAAAAGGAGGGCAGTGAATAAAAAGAATATTCATTCGCAGTGAATTAAACAGCTTTTGTTCAGTTAAATTATGGAGATCTTTTCAAAAGAGTACATTTGGAAAAATAGATAATCAAAATATTCTATGAGAAAATTATGATAGCAAATACTAAAAGATACGTTGTAGAAATTTGAAATTTGGCTGATGAAAAAGTTTTTTTTTTTCCTGGAGAGGTGTTGTGTTAAACAACTATTAACCTCAACAGGAAAGGCACCAGGTTCAAGAGGCTGAAGAAGAGACCTAGAACCAGCAAATGAGACATGGGGTTTTATGAGGGGATTACATACAGGGGAGAGAGTTCAGTGGTGGCAGCTAGACAGGAGAACCCCCACTTATGTACAGAAATAGTCCAGTGGTGGTGGACCGGACAACATATCCACTTGACCCAGTGGTGGCGGGCTGGGTGGGAAAACCACAGTGCTTGCAAACAGCATGCAGTTTATATAGCATTTTCACAAAACACTCCCGCTAACGATCTCCCCCTGCAACCTTCATCAAGCCCAAAACTCAGGGCCTCAATTCTCCGTATGGTCTGTGTTCCACAGCATGGGGCTTGGGGCCTCCTGTGTTTCTCATAGACAGGGAACTAATGTCCAGGTTGGCCACTCCCTAATTCCCTAGCTTGGAACACAGATTTAGGTGCATGTGCCATACAGTGTCATTCTAAAAGTATGCTTCAGTTATTGCTGTCACGTGCATTTACCCTACAAGAGGCTATGGTTTTTAAATTATAATGTAATAGTGTATTAAAAGCAATTCTTTGGAAAACATTTGAATGAGAATCCCTCTGGGACCTCGGCAATAGCTCAATGGAAAAGCAAATGCATCTGTAGTGGGCAGGAGCCTCACGGCTGCCCAGATGGCGTGGAACCCAGGGGGGCAGTCCCCAGCCTTCCTAATGACACATTGAAAGGCGATGATCTTTGGCTTGGTCAAAGCCACTGTTCCTGTCCTAGAATGTCTGATTGGGCGGGTATGACAGACGAAGATCTGTCTGATTTCATGGTTGTAACAGAAGAAGAGGATACATTTCTAGACAGATTCCCCCTTCTAGCATTCGCTTTGCTTATCTGTTTTGTACCTACAGTGCTCCAGTTAAACTCTGCTAGTATAATAGTTATTCCCCAAACACCACCACCCTTTATAACCTCTAAGCCTTTACTCTTGTCTGTTACATCTGTCTTAAATCACTTTTCTACCTTTTTCATCCACCGAACTCCAATCTAGTGTTGAAAGGCTAGCTGATGTGAAGTAGGTTAAGAAGGGAAATTTTAACAACCCTTCACTTCTTCCACCCTAACCAAATACAAAACCAACAAAATTATCTTCTCTCTGAACTTCCATAGCACTTTTTACTTCTTTGTTACATTCCAGTGATTACAGTAATTAGTGTACATTTTTATCTCTTCTAGCAAATTATAAACTCATCAAGGAGGGAAAAAACCACATTTGATTCATTTGCTTACTCATTGTGGATTCTTCTGCACTCCGCCTCCTCACTTTTCACTGTACTTTGTATATAGTAGACATTCAAATAGTAAATTATATTAAATATTAAATAAGTTTAATATTTATCTTAAACATTAAAGATAAATTTCACTCTGCTATGTAAGATAAGATTAATGCACATGGCATGCACCATTTAAAACTCTGAAAAAGGAAGTTAAATAAAGGAAGGTAAAAGAGTCAAGAGACAGGCCAGGCGCGGTGGCTCACGCTTGTAATCCCAGCACTTTGGGAGGCTGAGGCGGGCGGATCACGAGGTCAGGAGATCGAGACCACGGTGAAACCCCGTCTCTACTAAAAATACAAAAAAAATTAGCCGGGCGTGGTGGCGGGCACCTGTAGTCCCAGCTACTTGGAGAGGCTGAGCCAGGAGAATGGCGTGAACCCGGGAGGCGGAGCTTGCAGTGAGCCGAGATCGCGCCACTGCACTCCAGCCTGGGTGACAGAGCGAGACTCCGTCTCAAAAAAAAAAAAAAAAAGAGTCAAGAGACTTTGTCTTTAATATCTCTTAAACTAAAATAATAATATTATTGTACCTAGTAGAACAGTAAAAAGGCTCTTACTGGACTGTCTTACTTCAGATTCCCTGGAAACATACACTGACATGGGGATTTGTGTGCAAGAAGTTTATTGGGGAGTGCTCTGAGGATGAGATCAACACCTGTAGAAAAGAGGGAGCAGGAAGCAGGCTGAGCGGCTCCAATGGAGGCCCCAGCTGATCCGTGGGAGAGTTCTGAAGCTGAGCGGCACCTCAGAGTTGCTCTGCCTTGGGTCAAGAGGACCGATTCTTTACACTACTATTATTGGAAAGGTCTGGTGACCTTGGGCTGGGCAGCACGCTGGCTAAAGGCAATCACTAAAAAATAACTCAGCTGAGAGTCATCTTCTACTAAAAGTCCCAGCAGCTGAAGGAGTGAGTGCTCCAGTCCTGAGGAGGAGATGTGGGCAGGGCACCGCAGCAGCCAAGGCTACACTAATGCCATTGGGGTGTTGGTAGGTGATTTCAAAAAGTCGGTCAAAGAGGAGAATCATAAAAAATGATACATACACCCACAAATACTCTATTTCAACTTAAAATATAGGAATGTGAGTGGATTTGCCTTTTACTTATAGGAATAAGGCCACTGAGTATGGGCCACTGGTTGATGTTTTACATCTTGTGCAGATAACATAAATAGATCATTGTGTAAAATGTTCTGTTTCAGCTTATTTAGAGATGCTTGTGAAACATGGTTGTCTTTTTTACACATAATTTGAAAGCAATATTTTTAGTGATTTGCCTGTATTATGTTTTAGTTTTTAAATTTGATTTTATATTTCTCATATCATTAAAGTACATATTTTAAAGCATCAAACAGTCCTACAAACCTTATAATTAAAAACAGTAGTATTTCATTCCACCTCTCCCTGCTCTTAATACCTACTATTCTCTGTAGGCAATCACTTCAACTCCCTTTTCCGTTTTTCATTTGGATTCACCTCTATACAAACATCCTTATGCTTATGTTATTTTTTGTGTCAATTTTTCAATTTTGGATATATATATTTTTTGAGACAGGGCCTTGCTCTGTCACTCAGACTGGAGTGCAGTGGCACGATCATGGCTCACTGCAGCCTCAACCACCTGGGCTCAAGCAATCCTCCCACCTCGGCCTCCCAAGTAGTTGGGATTATGCCTATGCCACCATGCCTGGCTTGTTTTTTAGTTTTTTGTTGAGTTTGGGGTCTTGCTGTGTGGCCCAGGCTGGTCTCAAACTCCTGGGCTCAAGTGATTCTCCTGCCTCAGCCTCCCAAAGTGCCGGAATTACAGGCATGAGCCACCATGTCCAACTAGTTTTAGATGTCTATTCATGCCTTCTACAGAAACTGATGAGTTTTCTTACATCCCCTATCTCTGTCTCCCTCGCCCTGTTCTTCAACACATCCTTCCCCTCTTGTCTTCCAAACATGATTGTTTGAAAGTTGTGGCTTCTATCATTGAGTGTGTGTTACTATCACTTAACAGCTGAGCCATGTATTACGATATGATTGCATTTACTTTTCTATGTAACTTTTATAGTTTTTTTCTTTTTTTGGACTTAGTAGTTACCAATAATACTTTGTCTCAATTTCTTGAACTGTAAAATGGTCATAATAACTGTACCTATCTCATAGAGTTGTCAAAACTATATAAGTTTAACTATTAGTTTTCATGCACTTTGTTTTTTATGTACCAATCCCTAATTCATCTCAAACTTTCTAACAGAGCTGTAAATATCTTTTTAATATACTTGATTTTATATTAAGTGTTCAATGAATAAGTGTTGAAAACTATAGCCAATACTCTAATCTGCGCTGTATGAATGACAAAGCCATTTAATTGCAAGAGCAATGCATTTAGAATTCCTGGCAAGGCCTGGAACTGCCCCTTCCTAGCTGTGTGACCTTTGGCTAGCATATTTGAGTCACAGCTTTATCATCTGCAAATGGGAGAATTGGATTAGATAGTCTCTAGGGTCTCTTCCAGCACTATGATTCTATTATGGAGAAAAGCATATGCAGAAAATACCAAACTATGTAAAATATGTCAATGAAAAGAGTCAAACTCTAAAATATTTTGAAGGAATTTATTCTGAGCCAGATATCAAAGACAAGTGGCATGTGACATAGCCCTCAGGAGATCCTGAGACCATGTGCCCAAAGTGGTCAGGATACAGTTTGGTTTTATACATTTTAGGGAGATACAAGGCCTCAGCCAATATTTGTAAGAGATACATTGGTTCGGTCTGGAAAGGCAGGACAACTGGAATCCAGGGCTTCCAGGTCATAGGTAGATTCAAGGATTTTCTGATTGGCAATTGGTTTAAAGAGTTAAATTAAAGAGTTTAAAGACCTTGACTCAATAGAAAAGAATGTCTTGGTTAAGATAAGGAGTTGTGGAGACCAACCAACCCCTTATCTTATGCAGAGGAGGTCTCCAGGTAGCTGACTTTAGAGATAATAGATTATAAATGTTTCTTATCAGAGTTGATTTCTTTCTCCTAGATCAGGAAAAAGGAAGGAAAAGCAAGGGGATTCTCTTCAGAATATAGATTTTCCCCAAAACAGTCAGCTTTGCAGGACTATTTCAGGACATGGCAAATAAAATATATTTGGGCTTAAAGTACTTTGATTTCCTTCTTTATCTGTCATGTGATGTTATGCCAGAGTCAGGTTGGAAAGTGAGCCACATTATATAGGGTTAAATAAAACCCCTTTGATGAGACATTTTGGATTGCAGGGTGTAACCCCTCAGGCCCCTTAGATACAAATTTGGGCAAGAGAAGAAAAATGTCAGTGTTTAGTTCTCAAATGTAAGATTGCAATGACATAGCTTCTACCACCTCTAGCACCACCTCCAGAAGACCTCTTAATAACCTCTTGGGCAGGATTATGTGACATCACTCACGCTATGATAAAGGAGAATTTTGCTGAGTCGTTTTATACAAACAATTGTCCTACCCCTTTGGGACACCTAGTTGTAATTTGCGGGCACCACCACTAAATGTCGCTATAGGTTACATAACTAAGTGGTCAGGAGTGCTCTATGTGTGTGTTCTACAGGCTTTGAAAACTACCATTTAATCTCGTTATAGATTTAGAACTACATACCTTCAGTACTTAAACCAAAGTATTAAAAGACCTTGAAATTAAGATTTGTAAAGAAGGCCGTTAAACACATAATGCTCTTTATTTCTTCCTTCCATATGCCTTTTCCCTCAAATGTTGTTTCTGTGTATCTAGTCACTGGTATAAACCAAGTAAACTGGTATTTAAAGGAGCTCTTAACTGAGCAATTGCTTGACTCTCAGGCCTGCACCTAAATGATTTTTCTTTCCTCCAAAGATAAGAGATTAAGCAATAGGATGAAATATGGGTCTCTTTGTTTTCTGTTTCTTGTGTCTGTTGTATTTCCAAGCTTATCTAAAATCCTAGACACTTTAATGTATTTTATTGATTTTATAAAAATATGCACATATTTTCACATTTTAACATTTCTGAAATTATGATGCTTTATATAATTAATAGCAACATACAATTATATTGGTAGCACTTCTCTTTCTTAGTGATATCTCATAATCAACTTTTAATTTGATAAAATATTGTGTCTGATATTATAATGTATCCATCTGAATTTATTAGAGTTCAGGGCTGTCTTAAAGAGTCGTTTGACAGAGGAACTTCATTTTCTAATCAATTTTTAAAATTTTTTTCATTTTATTTTATTGTATTTTTAGATAGAGTCTTGCTCTGTTGCCCAGGCTGGAATTCAATGGTGTGATCTCGGCTCACTGCAACCTCCACCTCGCGGGTTCAAGTGATTCTTGTGCCTCATCCTCTTGAGTAGCTGGGATTACAGCCATGCATCATCACGCCTGGCTAATTTTTGTATTTTTAGTAGAAACGGGGTTTCGCCATGTTGGCCAGGCTGGTCTTGAACTCCTGGCCTCAAGTGATCCTCCCAAAGTGCTGGGATAACAGGCATGAGCTAACGTGCCTGGCCTCTAATAAAATTTTGTAGGGAGTTAAGAGTGGAAGAGATAATAACATTTATTGAATGTCCAGTATTGTCTGGACCTATGTACTTTGCGAATATGATGTTTTTAATACTCATACGCTGGAAAATGGGCTTTTTTTGTTTCTATTTTATGGGTGAGAAAACCGAGGCCTAGAAAGGTCAGTAACTTGTACAACTTGTAACTTGTCATACTACTAGTACGGGTCACTGTTTGAAGTGGTGTATTTCTGATTATAAATCTTACACTTTTCCTACCCTGTTACATTGATATTTTATACTTCCCTTTAACACCAGAACATTTTTCTAACATATAGAACTCAGCCCTTTTTGAATAATGTAGTTTTCTGATAACCCTTTAAAAATATTGATTAAAAATCTTTGATTAAACAACCTAAGAATGATTTTTCTGAACTCTAGTCTCAACTTTGTGATCAAAAGGGTAGAACGAGACTCGATGTCTCTGAAAAGTGAATTGCTTCTCTGGAGAGTAATGGTGCTCTGCAAGAGACAACATGGGGTGTGTCAAACTCATATAGAGTGTTTGGATCCCCTTAGTCTTCTGGTAGACCACTGTAGGAGACAGTTTTCAAAATGCCTTGAATTGAAACAAACAACCCCCAACCAAAAAAAAAAAAAAAAAACCCAAACCCAAGGAGTATTTCCTCCAAGTCTCTTCCTTATAGAAAGCTAGTTTATCAGCTCTATGTTATGGTTTCTTTCAGAGTCCATAAGTGTCTTGGAGATCCAGGCTGTAGGCAAGATGCAGTTGATAGGAAACGCTTAGTCAATGTCCCTTTACTTCCCAAGGGGCAAGGCTGAGAAATGAAGAGCAACTTCCTTTTGTACATCTTTGCTTTGGCAGTCCTCTGCGTGCAAATGGCACTCACTGGCAAAGACAAGAAGGGCAGAGAGAGAAGAAAACAGCTTACTGATTGTCACTGTGTTTGCACAGGCCAGAGGTACCTAAATTTCAATTCCCAGCAACTCTCAGAAACTGCTGAAATGCATTGCCTTTTAATTCTCTACCTCATATCCTGAAGGGCATTTGTTGTCTACAGGATGTACTTACGTTTTCCATTTTCAATCCTCCTTTTACAGGTTCCCCTCATTTGTAAATCTAAAAATGAAACATTAGCAATCTGTCAGCAGTTCTGTTCCATTCATTTGTCTAGGGATTTATTATAGAAATACTTTTTATATCAGCAACTTAGGATCTTATGATGATAAATATTCTGTTGTCCCATTTCACAATGATTTCTCAAATAGTGGGCATATGACTACAACATGTACAGGAAATAATAGCTAAAAATTTGAGATCACTAAGGCATGAGTTGATTACCATTGCTTAAAATTTCTTTGGCTTAAAGATGATACTATATATGCTGAAGCAATTTTGAAATGATATATTTAACTTTCAATCTCTTAAGGGACATAATGACTCTATTATGTGTTATCTAGTTGAAAACCATTGAATGAAAACTGTTTGCACCTATTCCGAGCCATCCATCCGTCATCAAAGTGATCACTCTGGGAAGGAAGGCCAAGTGACAAGCCATGAGGCTTTTTATTATATTTCAAATTCTTGGACATTCCAATGTGAAACCAATGAGAGTATGGGTGTATGTGGCAAAACGTTAAGACCAGAGTCACCCAATATCTTTCTGAATACTAAAATTGGGGACCTCTTTCAGTTCTTATGTGATTTCTTAGTTGCATCTCACTCGTTTACTTAATCATTTATCCCTTCATTCATTCTACAAATATTTATTTAACACTAGCTATGTGTCATGTACTATGCCAAGTACAGAGGATATGCTGTCAATATGACAGAGTCCCTGTCTTTGAGGAACTAATAGTCTATGAGAGTTACAGGTAAGTAGACAGCTAAGTGTATGGTGATAAGCACTATGATAGGGATAAGTATGATGTGAGGTGGGAGGAGATAGAAAATTTTAGTCCTGATTTGGGAGACTGGGAGGGATTGTTTCCTGGGCTTGTTCTGTGACAACATTCTCATCTGGCTCTTTTCCTACTCCTCCGACTACCTTTTCTCAATTTCCTTGGCTGGCTCTTCTTTCTATTCATCTTAATAAATATCAGTGTGTTCTGGGGCTTCCTTCAGTTCCTTATTTCTTATAATTAAACACTTTCCTAGGCAATCTCAGTCATATTTGTGGCTTTGACTATCCTTATACACAGTTGGTGCCTAACTATATCTCTAGTCAGACTTACACTATTAAACTAGTGATTCATTCATTATTTTATCAAACATCCATTGGCTATGTATCATGCATCTGGAGTGACAGAGATGAATAAAATTGCCTTCATTAGCACTCACTGAGTTTTCAGTCTAGCTAGCAAGAACTGCCTAAGATATTATAAAATACCTGAGAATGAAGGACTCTAGGAACACAGAGGGAAACCACTAACTAACCACTCTTTGGGGAATCAGAGAAATCTTTTCGGAGGGAAGTGGCCGTTGACCAGTTGATTAGGGGAAGGGATTTTTAGGCAGAGGAAATACAATAGTATGTGCAAGGACTTGGCAGTCTCCTTGGCTTCATTATCTCTTGAAGGCACACAATCTATGGGTTTGTGGCTAGTTTATAGGATTCTTACACTGTAAGGATCTAGAGTAAGAATATAGCCTGACAAAATAAGATGTAGTCAGATTGTCAACAGACACTGTAAGGATCTAGAGTAAGAATATAGCCTGACAAAATAAGATATAGTCAGATTGTCAACAGACACCATCCTTAGATGCAAGTACAGTAGGCACTGGGGAGCTGGCAGAGATCGTTAAACTGGCAAACTGCAGAATCACATTTGGTTTAGGGATACATTGTGGTAGGAATGTAGAGGATGGACTGGTAGCATGGAAATCTGGTAGAAAATGAAATAGGAGGTGACTAGGGTCTGAACTAAGGCAGTGGCAAGGGCAATGAGAAAAGGAAGCTTTATGATTTGAGCATCTTCTATAGTAGCATCAATAGGATAGGATGATTTGAGAGAAAGGTAAGGAAGGGAGAGTAGTCAAAAAAGACACTGTGGTTGAAAGAGTGAATAGATGGTCTCACCATTAACCAAGATATGAGCAATTGGAGACAGATTTAGAGTAGAGGACTATAATATGTTCAGTTCTGGACAAGTCGACTTATAGATGCTTATGGGACATTTGAATGGAGATATGTAATAGGCAATTAGAAATAATGAATTTGAAGCTTGGGAGGGGCACCAGGGATGGACAAACACATTTAAAATGAATATCATTTGGTTAGTAGTTGAAGCCATAAAAGTGGATGGTTATGTTTATATTCAACAAATCTTTAGAAATATCTACTATTTAAATATCTTTTAAAAATATCAATACATTTAAAAAAATCTATAGCCATTGTGTCATTTAGAGTAGCAGAGTATGGCTGGGTGTGGTGGCTCACGCTTGTAATCCTAACACTTTGGGAGGCTGAGGTGGGCAGATCACTTGAGTCCAGGAGTTCCAGACCAGCCTGGGCAACGTGGCAAAACCCAATCTCTACAAAAAATACAAACAAATTAGCTGGGTGTAGTGGTGTGCGCCTATAGTCCAGCTACTTGGAAGGCTGTGGTGGGAGGATCACCTGAGCCCGGGGAGGCCGAGGCTGCAGTGAGCTGTGATTGTGCCACTGGACTCCACCCTGAATGACAGAGTGAGACCCAGTCTCAAAAAGAATAAAACAAAAAGTAGAATAGGAGAAGTATGGCTTATGGCATGGTCACTGCTTCCAAAGAGTTCTCTTGAGATAAGGAACATAATAAATGCAATATAAAATGAAAAAGTTTATAGAAGTGTGTACAAGTATAGAATTGGCACAAAGAGAAACGAGATCACAGGAAGGATGGGGAAGACAAGGAAGAGAAAATAGAAGAGAACCAAAACAGAACTTAGTCAAACTTCTCAAAGAATAAGCTTCACAGCTTCATTATCTCTTGAAGGCACACATATATCTCATTCTTCTCTATCCTCCCAGCAGTACCCAGCCTAATCCTGGAACATAAATGCTCAGTATTGTTTGTTTAATAAATGGGCCCAGAGCAGTTGGTAAAGAATGAAAGACAAAAAGAAGCATGGGATTTCCCCAAGCCCTGGGGAACACATGAATCATTTCTTGTTATCCTTTAACTTGGAGTGCTTGTGCAGGTGGAACTCAAAATAAACCCTGAAGAAATGAAGATGCAGCAGTTTAGAACCAGAATAAGGACTCCATCTGCCAGTGCTCTAATTATGAAATGTGTTTATGGCAAACCAGACTTTTTTATTTTTATTTCCGGTGTGCAGTAAAATTGTGTAGCCATCGATTTTCTGTCAAACCATCACTTAGAGAGTCTGAGATAATGCCACATCACTATTCATTTACTAATGACAGTGCTGAGCTTTTAAACAGGAACCCATCACACTGGGTTTGGCAACCTCCATTCTTGTTGTTTAAATTATTTGTAATAGCTGGTAATTGTGAAAATGTCTTTCTTCCTTGACCTTCTCCCTTCTTTCTTCTCCACCTGCCAGATTTGCAGGTTAGTATTTCATCAGCTTGGATTACAAATGAACATAGTTTGGTGTTTTTTTTTTTTTTTTAAGATGGATCTATTTAGGTGTATGTTAATATGCATAATTACTATGAAAAAGAAAAAGGAAGAAAACATTGTGGTAAAAGCCTTATGGTAAAATATATTCCCCTATCCCACTCCCCCACTCCAACATGAAGGATATTTCTTGGGGTTCAGCACTTTCAACTTCATTGCCTGACTGGTCATCTGTTTCATTCTCATCTTTCCTGAGAATTTTGAAGGAAGGAATCCTATCATTAAGCACACACAGCTAAGTTTGAGACTAATGTACGTTTTAACCCTCCTCACACCCATCCCCACAAATAATTGCAATTGTGGTATAATGTTTTTCATTGTTTTATCTAGTTGACATTTAGTTTTTCAAGTTAAAAAATATTTTTTCCTGATTGTATTCTATCTCTTGCTGCAGAAAAGATAATGGTTTCTGGAGGGTGAGCTTTGGGAGCTCCTTGAATGTTTTTCTCAATAATTCAAACTTGTGGCCGGGCGCGGTGGCTCACGCTTGTAATCCCAGCACTTTGGGAGGCCGAGGCGGGCGGATCACAAGGTCAGGAGATCGAGACAACGGTGAAACCCCGTCTCTACTAAAAAATACAAAAAATTAGCCGGGCGTGGTGGCGGGCGCCTGTAGTCCCAGCTACTCGGAGAGGCTGAGGCAGGAGAATGGCGTGAACCCGGGACGCGGAGCTTGCAGTGAGCCGAGATTGCGCCACTGCACTCCAGCCTGGGCGAAAGAGCAAGACTCCGTCTCAAAAAAAAAAAAAAAAAAAAAAAAAAAAAAAAATTCAAACTTGCAAGCATAACCACATGTGCATGTATGTGCGTGTATGTGTATGTGTGTGTATGTGTGGGTGTGTGTTGAAAATGATCATCCACAGCACTTTTCTTTCCTCTCAGGCACTGCATGGTATTCACTGTATAAGTTATTCAGGTAGTTTAACCAGGAGCATGAGAATTTACCAGTATATACTAATTCAAAGATCAGGCTGGGCAAGGTGGCTTACACTTGTAGTGCCAGCATTTTGGGAGGCTGAGGTGGGCAGGTTACTTGAGGTCAGGAGTTCAAAACCAGCCTGGTCAACATGGTGAAACCCCTTCTCTACAAAAAATACAAAAGTTAGCCTGGTGTGGTGGCGCATGCCTGTAATCCCAGCTACTTGAGGGGTTGGGGCATAAGAATCGCTTGAATTTGGCAGGTCAAAGTTGCAGTGAGCCAAGACTGCTCCAGTGCACTTCTGCCCCAGAAAACCCCACAAAGATCGTTTGAGGAAGAGAAGGCCAATCCCTCCTCCCTGCTGTCATCCAGTTGCTCTAGAGCCTGGGCTTTAAGTAAGTATGTAGCTGTTTCCTTGCTTCCTAAGCCACCACTGTGTGCTTTAGTGGCACAGATATATCCCTATAAATAGGCATTTGTGAACTCTGTAGGGTAAGTGTGGTTGGAGACAGAGATGTAGAAGATACTGAGAATTCTCAGAAATTCTTGTAAGAATCACTATTATTTATACAATACACATCACCTTAAATTCTTACAAAATACTCTAAAGTAGATGGTCTTGTTCCCATTTTACAGATAGGGAGTTCAGGCTCACAGAATTTCAATGATAAGTCCCAGTCCACATAACAAGGGGCAGAGCTGGGGTTGATCCATTTCCCTTCCATTAGGCTACCCTGTTTCCTAGAGAGAGTCCTTTGGCCCACCCTCACTTTTATGTGAGCATCTTTGAGGAGGATGTCAAGTTGCTAAGAGACATTCGGTAACCACGGCTTTCTTCTCAGTTCTTTTCAAAGTAGGTGGTGATGATGTGCCAGGGTGGAGGGAACGGGGAAGGAGGTGACAGAAGATGAGACTCTGGAGAGAGTAGCAGCCAAGAGCTGGCTAAGGCTATGGATTTTCTCTGTTCACTTCAAACCTGAGTATGAAGAGTCACGAACTGAGAATAAGGTTAATGCAACACTTCTGTGTACATCAAGGAAGCACACAGTCTTAAGGATGAAGGAGAATTGGGATAATTAATTTGGAGAAAAATCCCTACTGTCTAAGACCTTATGACCGCGGTGGGTTACACCAGTAATTTGGAAGGGGCTACTCTCCTCAAGGGCATTAACTTTAGTTCCAGAGGGTCTATAACCCCATGCAGTGTTAGCAAATGATATTTCTTCCTGTGAACTATTTTCTTTATTCCTTGCTGCTTTCTTTGGCTTTACCTTGTGCCAGACCTGAAAATCTGGAGCTGTCCGCCCAAGTCCAGCCCCCTCCAGAGCACAGTGGCAGGGTTCCAATTCCTTATGGCAGTGAGTGTGAAGACATTTCTGCATGCAGGGTAATATTTATGGCTTTGTCAGCTGTTGGCACCATAGACATGAGCTCAAGATGGTCAAAGAAGCTTTAGTGGAAGATGAATGTTTATTTAGAATGATGATCTAATGACCCAAGTTACAGTGTAGCCTCTGGGAAGTAGTCCCCATCTAGTCCAGAACATTGCCGGAGAGAAGGAGTTTTTTATTCCCCAGTACCCAAGGGTCAAATGTAACCAAAGATAGTGACCATTTGCCTTTAGAGTTGCTGTTTACCTCAGAAGGCCTTCCGGCTGCCCACACTTTTGTGTGTAGTATGCATCTTCTGGTCCTCTGTACTGATTCCATCTGAAGATGTGGTGATTGACAGACTTATGTGTTTGTTTCCACCCCCACACTGACTCCATGACTCAGAATCAATTGATCATCATCCTGGCCTTAGTGTTAATATTTATTTCTGGAAGAGCAAGAGCTAGATCTTTCAAGTTTTCAATACTATTACTTCATATAACGTATTTAAAACTTACGATGTTTGTCTCATCCTCATAATAAACTTCCAGGTGGGCAGAAAAAATATTATGCTCCTTTGAGCATCAAATGTGGTGATTCAATCAAATTTATCAGAATAATTGGTGGAACCAGGACTATAGCGAGGTTTTTCAGATTCCTAAATCTGTATCCAGGGGTAGACAAATTATAGCTTGCAGGGCAAATCTGGCCAATTGCCTGATTTTTTTTTGTTTTTTTATTTTTATTTTTTGCTCTGTGAGCTAAGAGTGGTTTTCTCATTTTTTAAATAGTTGTAAAAAAAAAACAAAAAAGTACATAATATTTCATGACACATGAAAATTATAAGAAATTCAAATTTCAATGTCTGTAAGGCTTTATCAGAACATGGCCAAGCTTATTCATTCACATATTGTCTATACCCTCTTTCAAGCTACAGTGACAGAGTTGAGTAGTTGTCACAGAGACCTTATGGACCTCTAAGCCTAAAATATTTACTATCTGGCCCTTTATAGTGAAAGTTTACCAACCACTGAAATAGAAGATCAATGGAGACCCCTGTATTAGTTTGCTAGGACTGCTGGAAAATGTTTTTTGTTTGTTTGTTTCTGTTTGTTTTTTGAGATGGAGTCTTGCTGTGTCACCCAGGCTGGAGTTCAGTGGCATGATCTCGGCTCACTGCAACCTCTGCCTCGCGGGTTCAAGCAATCCTCCTTCCTCAGCCTCGCAAGTAGCTGGGATTACAGACCTGTGCAACCATGCCCAGCTAATTTTTGTATTTTCAGTAGAGGTGGGGTTTCACCATCTTGCCCAGGCTGCTCTTGAACTCTTGATCTCAGGTGATCCACCCGTCTTGGCCTCCCAGAGTGCTGGGATTAGAGGTGTGTACCACTGTGCCTGGCTATTTTGTTTGTTTGTTTTTGATTGACTCTCACCCTGTTGCCCAGGCTGGAGTACAGTGGCACAATCTTGGCTCACTGCAACCTCTGCCTCCTGGGTTCAAGCAATTCTCCCACCTCAGCCTCCCGAGTAGCTGGGATTACAGGTGCCTACCACGAAGCCTGGCTAATTTTTGTATTTTTAGTAGAGACAGGGTTTTACCATGTTGGCCAGGCTGGTCTTGAACTCAGGACCTCAGGTAATCGGCCCGCCTCAGCCTCCCAAAGTGCTGGGATTACAGGCATGAGCCACGGCACCCAGCCTGGACTGCTGAAAAATGTACTGCAAACTGGGTGGCTTAAAATACCAGAAACTTATCGTCTCATGGTTCTGGGGTCTAAATGTCCAAAATCAAGGTGCCAGCAGGGATGGGCTTTCTCTGAGACCCTGGGCAGAATTCTTCCTTACCTTGTCCTGGCTCCTGGTGGTGGCCACAATCCTTGGCCTTCTTTGTTTGTAGGTGCATCTGTCCAATCTCTGCTTCTGTCCTCACATGGTTGTCTTCACCTCATTTTCCCTCTGTGCATGTCTGTCTTCAAATTCTCCCTTTTTGTAAGGATGCCAGGGTTATTGGATTAGCACTCACTCTAATTACTTCATCTTAACTGAGTCATCTGCCAAGATCCTATTTCTAAATAAGGTCACATTCACAGGTACCAGGGATTAGGACATCGACATCTCTTTTTTAGGGGACACAATTCAACTCATAAGACTCTTTCCACAGTATAGCGTGTTGTCCCCTTGTTATCATTTATCATTTGTCTTTTCCTGCCTTCCTCCCTCTGTTCCTCCTTTCCCCTTCTCGCTTTCGCCTTCCTCTTGCCTCCCTTGCCCTATTCACTATATATTTAACAAACATTTATAACATCCCTACTGTGTTCTCATTCTTATGCCCAACACTGTGCTCACGTATAGGATAGAAAGATGACTAATGGTTGGTCTCTGGTCCTGGTGAGCTTACAGTGCAATGCACAAGATAAATCACCTGTGGTGAGTTTTGTAAAAGGGGTTTGTATAAAGTACAGTGGAAATTTGAAGGGATCTTAAAGATTTAAATTCCTAAATATTGAGTAATACTATTATGAAATCATTGACAGTTTCTGTTATTTAATGTACCACAGCTGTGACTCAAAAAGGATAGATGCTAATATACATTGAATTTTAATTTTTATAGATTTAGGGGGTACAAGTGCAGTTTTCTTATGTGGACATATTGCACAATGGTGAAGTCTGGGGTTTTATTGTGTACCCATCACCCAAATAGTGTACATTGTACCAATAGGTAGTATGTCATCCTTTAGCCCCCACCCTCCCTCTCCCACTCCCTCGCACCTTTTGGAGTCTCCAGTGTCCATAATTCTACTCGGTATGTCCGTGTGTACACATTGTTTAGCTCCCACTTACAAGTGAGAACATGTAGTTTTTGGCTTTCTGTTTCTGAGTCATTTCACTTAGGATAATGGCTTCCAGTTCTGGTATAGAGTTTCCTTACCATTCCTTTTTTTTTTTTTTCCTTTGAGACGGAGTCTCGCTCTGTCACTCAGGCTGGAGTGCAGTGGCGCGATCTTGGCTCACTGCAACGTCTGCCTCCTGGGTTCAAGCGATTCTCCTGCCTCAGCCTCCAGAGTAGCTGGGACTACAGGCGCCCACCACCACGCCCGGCTAATTTTTGTATTTTTCGTAGAGACGGGGTTTCACCATATTGGCCAGGATGGTCTCAAACTCCCGACCTCGTGATCCGCCCACCTCAGCCTCCCAAAGTGCTGGGATTACAGGCATGAGCCACCATGCCCAGCCCCTTACTATTCTTTTAAAGTCAAAATGTATAGAAATGTCCTACTTTCTTCTCTGCTTCAATTCTTTCAAGCTTCTTTCTCATAGCATTTACAATGTCAGATTAGGATACCCAGCATTGGGATGACAGCCTGAGTAGAGGCCTTTTGCCTGGTTTGTTATATTAATGTTGATGGCTTTAGAGAGACTTGGTCTGCAGCTTTGTGGGGTGGAGCCTGTCACCATTCAGTGCTTTTTGTCCAAATATGTTGCTTTTTGTTATGTCTTCTTTGAGGCTCTTTGTTGCTCTGCTTTCTGCTCCTGGCACTAATTGGCCACATTCAAACACTGTTGTGAAGTGCGTGAAATGTGTTTTGACTGCTTCTCGTCCCCTAGCTCCAGAGCTTAGTGTCCTGCTGGTCTTGCAGGAACCTCCTTGCCAGGGTCAGGGGTACTTATTAGTTAAGAAAATTTAGGCAAGTCACTTAATCTGTTTCTTAGTGTCCTAAAATAAGATTAATAACTACTTTATAGGATTGTTTGGAAGTCCAAGTTTAACAATGTGTGTCTGGCTGGGTGCAGTGGCTCACATTTGTAATCCTAGCACTTTGGGAGGCCGAGGTGGGTGGATCACCTGAGGTCAGGAGTTTGAGACCAGCCTGGGCAACATGGTGAAACCCCTTCTCTACTAAAAATACAAAAATTAGCTTGGCATGGTGGTGGGTGCTTGTAATCCCATCCTACTCGGGATGCTGAGGCAGGAGAATCACTGGAACTCGGGAGGCGGAGGTTTCAGTAAGCCAAGATCGTGACATTACACTCCAGCCTGGGTGACGAGAGTAAGACTCCATCTCAAAAAAAAAAAAAAAAAAAAAAAAAAGTGTCAAGGGGCTTTAGACATGGAAAGCACTATATAAATGATAAATGTCAGGAGGTATCATTAGGATAGTTACTAATTAAAATTATGCTCTGGAAATTCCAGAGACATTTTCTTCTTTTGTGAGGTTGTAAAAGGCATAGTTATCATTGATGTTAACTTGCTTTGGGTATAGCTTAGACTACTGGTTCTCAAAGTAAGGTTCCAGGGCTGGGAGCATCAGCTGTACCTAGAAATGTGTTACAAATGCAAATCCTTTGGCCTCACCCCATCCCTTTTAAGTTGGAACCTCTGGGGGAGGGGCTTAGCAATCTGTGTTTTAATAAACTGTCCAGGTGATTCTTATGCCTCTGAAGTTTGAGCTCCATTGGCTTACAGCTATGCCCAGCTGGATATGGGTAGGCTCTGATGTGCTGATGTTTTTTCACGTGAGCTTCCTTTCCCATATGGAAGGAGTTCTGTAGGCATAAATGTGTGCCCCTAAGATTGAGCTGTCACAACATCCCTGCCACCGATGTTTGCCATTTTTCAGCATAGGAAAAGATCCTAGGATTGCAGGTTCTTGAAGCACCATCTTTGCTAAACACAAATGAATCAGGTATTTTGGTAGGGTCCAGAGAGGGGGTTTTAAGGTGTTCCCTAAGTGAAAAAATAACAGTTGGATGAGATGACTGGTAAACTATTCTGTGAAATTCAGTAGAGCTGCTCTGAGCTTGGTTCCTGTTCTGGCTACTTCTGAATACCAGGTTTTTGTCTTTTTTCTAACATCCTTAGTCTTCCTCAGATGAACACCCATCTATTAATCAGACTGGGGCCTGCCCCTGCTCTGCCAGGTCTGAGAAAAAGCCAGGTGTTTGCTGTGCACCCTGTGTTTCCCATCATGCCCCTGGATTGCAGCCACGCCATGTCTGTTATGATAGGCGGACAATAGTTACATGGGTAAAGTGAAAACCAGAGCGGTGCATTTAATGAAGGTGGAAAAGGGGAAGTTGTGGGAAAAACATAAGGCAGATCATGGTACTGTCATGTTGATTCACAAGGGAAGAGGCACATGGTAGGTATTCAATAGATGGATATTGAATGAATGAAGGAGGAATGAATTTGGAGTTTGGGGAGCTAACCAAACTACTTAACTTCTGAGCATCTATGTTATCCCAGATGAACAGACATTATGGCTTGATTGAGTGAACTATTAGATATGTTTAGTTTTAAATGCAGACATAAATAGATTTGATCTTTCAGTAGTCTGAATTTCCTCCCATCAGCTTTCCCTTAATTATCCACAAGTGTTCCAAGCCTTCATTAGCTAAATAGGATGCAGATGATGGTCATTAGTCTGGGCTATAAATCCTGCTGGCACATTCAATGGCTTTTCACTTGGTTAATTGAAATTTTCAGTATTCATGGACTACAAGAAAACACTGTAATTTTATCATTTATTTGGTGGTATGTTTTTTCATTTGGCTGGTGTTTTATAATTATGCAGTTTTTTAAAAAAATAAATGTGAATGCCATACTTTGCCTGGAGGGAATACCACTGCATCCAGTGTATATCCATCAATACTAGTTTACTAAAGCATGAAGACCTAATGGAAATTCATACTTTGTCTAGAAATCCTAGAATTGGCTGGCTAAACTGTCTAAGAAAGCATCCAAGTAGTGTGCTCTTTGGAGACTCATTGATTCAAGTGTAAGAGACTTCCAAATTGTTAGTAATGTGATAGGTTTAGTCTTGACATCTACCAATGAGTAAGAAATCATCCATTGTGTCTGTGAGGTGCAAGGTATCAAATGGAGATGCTTTATGCAGACATCATTCCTTTAAATGGCTGTTAGCTTTCAACTGTATTTGACCATTCATCAAACCTACCTGGCCTCTGTCTGGTGGTATCTGGCTGAGAGTGAAAAACACACCCAAACACAGATACATACATACATAAAGGAACAAATAATACTTGAAATAAAATTTCATAATATTGCTATCTTAGAGATTCAATTTCTGTATTTCTTAATTTTATAATTCAATATTTAAGCAATTCTCTTGCACATGACTGTTCCAATATAATGAAGTGTCAGATGTTTGCTGTTTGAAAAATGTAAATCTTAGTTATAAGCATTACATAACAGAAATTGACACAGTAGAGATAGAATAGATTTATTTCTGTTTCTCTAAATTGAGTTTAATGGGAATAAACAGCATTGTAATAACTTTCAGAGGTAAACTCTCTCTTACAAAAACGAGTATAGGACATATGGATTTGGGTGGTTGTGGTGGCTCACACCTGCAATCAAAAGTGCTCAGCACTTTGGGAGGCTGAGGTGAGAGGATCACTTGGCCCAGGAGTTGGAGACCAGCCTGGGCAACATAGTGAGACTCCATCTCTACAAAAAATTAAAAAAAAATTAGCCAGGCATGGTGATGCATGCCTCTTGTCCCAGTTACTTGGGAGGCTGAGGTGGGAGGATTGCTTGAGCTCGGGAAATCAAGGCTGTATTGAGTCATGATTGAGCCACTGCACTTCCTTCTGGGTGACAAAATGAGACTCTATCTCAAAATAAACAAATTAATTAATTTTTAGAAAGAATATATGAGGTCTCTTTTCAGTGCTCAATCACTTTGCAAAAACATTTCCACCAGCGAGAATTGGGTAAGCAACACACCTTCTGGAAGCCTCTTTTTGTAGGCTGGACTAAATGAGCCACCAATTACTGGTCTCCTATCTGTGGGCTCTCTGTCTAAGGACTTATTACGGACTTTTTTTTTTTTTTTTTATCCCAGTTCACTTTTCCTTTTAGGTCAATTTCCTCTTTCTGTCCACTTGGAATATTTCTACAAACAGTTATTAATGTTAATTTAGGGAAGATATGTTGAAGTACCTGTCTTCTAAATTAACCACTAATGTATCTCAAAGTCAAATGTAAAGGCATTTGTTAAGTTATGCTTTTGTGAATCACCCGTTGTGATGGTTAACTTTACATGTCAACTTAACTGGGCTAAGGGATGCCCTGGTAGCTGGTAACACATTGTTTCTAGCTATATCTATGAAGTTGTTTCTGGAAGAGATGAGCATTTGAATCAGAAGACTGTGAAGATCTGCCCTCACCAAGTTGGGTGGGCATCATCCAATCCATTGAAGGCCCAAATAGAACACAAATGCAGAGGAAGGCGGAATTCGTTTCTGTTTGGGCTTGGACATCCGTTTTCTCTAGCCCTCAGACATTGGAGCTCCTGATTCTTGGGCCTTCAGACTTATGCTGGTGGCCTCCCTCCCCCTTCCTCTGGGTTTCAGGCCTCCAGGAGGGGGCTGAATTACACCACTGGCTTCCCTGTGTCTCCAGGCTGCAGATGGCACATTGTGGGAGTCCTCAGCTGCCATAATCACACAAACTAATTCTTATAAGAAATCTCCTCTTGTATATCTCTATATATCCTATTGGTTCTGTTTCTCTGGAGAACCCAAATTCATCTGTGAAATTCTCTTCCCCTCTGTAGATAATCAGGAGCTGACCATGTTATTTAGTCAGATATGTTCTTTTATCAGAGGATGAAGAAAGAACTAAGCAGTATGCTCATTGATTTCCAAACAATGTGTCTGATAAAATCAGGTCCACTTTCTTCAAATTGGCCAAGGCTCTCATGACCTAAAAGGAAATGAATATGGGTTTCCTCACTTCATAGTGAAGAATTCAAGACCCCAAGGCCAGTGATCCACTTTAAGCTCACAAGGAGGTCTGTTAAGAAGGGACAAGAATTAGGTCCTAGACTCCTGAGCAAATTTGCTTTTCTGTCCAAAGGCTTTATCATAAAAGGCCAGCAAACTTTTAACTATAATATGGGGTCATGTTCAACTAGAGTCAATCAGCCACAGCCAGGATCTGCCCTTGGTAAAAGTGTGTCAAAGTAAAGTAGATTGTAGTGGACTTGGCAATGCCGTGCACAGAGCTCCCTGGTGCCAGGAGTCCTGCCAGCTGACTGCCCTCAGCTATCAGTCCTCCCAGGAAATTGCTCTTGGCTGGAAACAGTCACGTTGCCCAGGATCACGCTGCCTTCCCAGGGCAGGCCTCTGTCTCACTCCAGCTTGGGATGAGTTTAACCTGCTTCTGAGCTCTCCATTTTGTTGGATGAAATCTTTGTTGAGTCTGCACCATGGTCCAACTTCTTTATCTTCTCTACCCCACATCCTTCCCTATCCTCCTATAAGCGGTGATGTCAGGAACACTTCCTCATAAAGCTTCTGCTTGCTAATTTCTATTTCACAGTCTGCTTTTTAGGGAACCTAACCTGTGACCTGTGTCTTTAGATTGCTTACCATCACTATGAGTGTCCAATATCCTCATGACTTAAGTCTTCATTTCTCTCCTATCAAAATTTGCTTTTGAAATTATTTAAAAAACAAGCCGGGTGTGGTGGCTCACACCTGTAATCCCAGCACTTAGGGGGGCCTAGGTGGGCAGATCACCTGAGGTCAGGAGTTTGAGACCAGCCTGTCCAACATGGCAAAACCCATCTCTACTAAAAATACAAAAATTAGCCGGGTGTGGTGGTGGGCGCCTGTAATTCCAGCTACTCGGGAGGCTGAGGCAGAAGAATCGCTTGAAACCAGGAGGCGGAGGTTGCAGTGAGCCAAGATTGTGGCACTGCACTCCAGCCTGGGTGACAGAACCAGACTCTATCTCAAAAAAAAAAAAAAAAAGAAAAAATTATTTAAAAAAACCCCAAAACTCCAAGGTATAACAATATGCTTTTAGAAGGGATCTGATAAACTCATTCCCTTTCAGGTATAATGGACCAATGAACTATAATATATGAAGTGTCCAATTTTCCCGTCTGCCGTGACACCCCCCCCCATATCTTAACATCCCTCATGAGTTTGTCTATTATGAATCAAAGCCTTATGCTAAAAACAGAGCTCTAATAAGTGAAATTTCAGGCATTAGTTAATAAATGGTCAAAAGAGAGGTCTCACCTATCTAAATTCTTTTTGGGAAATTGCTAAAACTGTCCATGTATAATACTATAATACTATTCACTTCATGCTGGTCACCCCACTAACAAGGTTAGGAGTCAATGCTCTAAAAAAGTCACTTGTGCTTTATTGTGCTTGTGCTGCTGTGACAAACCCAGCATCATACCAACTTTGGTGGAGGTGACTCATTAGGAGTTTCCTTTTTAGTAGAAAAATATTGATACAATCATCAAGAAAGTCACAGCATGGCCAAGTCGCCATGTTTTGAGTCTTTCATTTTCAGTAATTAAGGTGAACATGTTATTGGAAGATTTAGAAAGCCCACCCAAAGTCACTCACAATAGCTGCAATTAGTAAACTGGAATGCCAGTTAAAGTCTTTTGAAGCGGAGAATGAATTGAGACTGACCAAGTGTATACGAAAACTCCCCTTAGAAAATGGCTAAAGTAAGGAGATGGACTCTCATTGACCCGTGCCACCCCTCTTTCACACTCATTCCAAGTCTTGAGATTTTGCATATGTTTGCCCTTTGGCTAAAGTGTTTCCTTTCTACAAATGCAACATTTAAAATTACCTATGTATATATATATATATATTTTTTACTGAGGCTAATTTCACCCATCTCTGACTCTAAATTTTCCTCCAAACATGTTTCTTAGGTCACCTGAGACTGTTCTCAAAGGTTGAATGGTATTGTTTAACTGAAGATCATTTCCCCTGGGGCTATGGCACTAATGTCCAAATTCTTAGACATGCTCCTTAATTTACTCTCCCCAGGGTTGCAGTGCTCGTGCATCTTGAGCTTACTTAAAAATGCAGTTATGGTCTCTTGAGTTGCCCCCACATGGACTCTTCAGTAGCTGGAGAGTGGGTCCTCCCTATGTTCTGAGTCCCATTTCAGACAGAGAATGAAACTTGAATTCAGGGTTGAGCAGAGAAATTTTCACCACTGGACTTGCATTTCCCGGAAAAAAATTTTAGTTGCATTAGCCAGGGAATCAGGGTTATTTCTATAACTAGTCCCTTTAGAGTTTAGACCAGTTTTCTCAAATGTGGGCAGTTTTCCCCCCTAGAGAACATTTAGCAATGTCTGGAGACATTTTTGTTTGTCATGACTGAGATAGGTGGAGATCGTCAGTAGCATCTGGTGGGTAGAGGCCACACATGCTACAGAACCCCCTACAGTGCACAGTGTGTCCCCACATGCCCTCAAAACAAAGAGTTATCTAGTCCAAAAACATTCACAGGCCATCACTGAAAAAGCCTGGTTTAGCCAAACCAAGCAGAAAATAGACAACAGCTTTATGCTAAATAGAAGGTGTATTTTACCATTATTTAGAAGTCTTTTATCTCTCTTCTTTCCTATATCCCTGAGCTTCACTTTATAATGGTGTTTCTTGTGAGGCTGCTTTTCCAGCACAGTGCTTCCAAAGAAGTGTTTTGGGATAAGGATTGCAGTTTTGCCAGATGTTATTTTCTTTTGCATCTACTCAGTTCATATTTATTGGTTATCTTCTTTGTGCCAGGCACTGGGCTAGTAATGGAACTACTGCAATGACCAAGTTTCAGTGGGTCTTTACCTTCTTGGAGCAGAAATCTGGGAATCAACACTGAGGCCTCTCTCATGACACAGTGCTCATGTGTACAAATGAGTAAATATGATGAAAAGTCATGAGGAAGACATCTGATGGGAAGATTGTGGGTGGGGTGGTTCACGGTAGCATGTGGAGAGCTGCCTGGTTCTTTGGCTTTTCTTTCTGTCCTGCCCTAATCTTTGAACAGTCAGCAAGAATACTATTTCTTACATCCCGATGCAATACAGAAATGAGAGAAACTAAGATATACCTGGCAGCACAAAGAGCAAGAGGACATGAAATTTGCAGGGCTATACCTGTCCTTTCACCACCTGCTACTGTGTTTCAGGGCTAAAATTAGGTCAACAGGATAGATCATGGTAACAAGAATGCATCATGTGCCCTCATTCTCTTTGAGCGAGGATGACTGCTTCTCTATGGAAACCATTTTCTTCTTTGTTAATTGTTTGACAATTTTGCTATTTGTGCCTGTTTTTTATGAACTTTTCATTTTGTCCGTCTTTTTGTCTTTTGCCTCTCCTCTTTTCTTCTGCCACCAGAATTCTTCCCTTCTTTCTGTTTTCCCTTTTTAGTTCAAATTTTCCCAGTAACATTTATCCCTTCCCTCTCAAATGAAATAAAAATGGCCAGCAAACCAAACTTGGAGATTACGTCTAACCTAAACCTTGAACTTAATTTTTTTAATTAAAGATGCGTTTTTATATGTGCATTCACATTCTATCTTTTCTGTCCTTTAATACTACATGTTGTTTTGACCTAGAATATGTGCTGACTTAGATCCTTAGCTTTCTCACATGCTTATTGCAAAACAAACAAACAAACAAACAAAAAACAAAGCAAACCAAAACCTTAGGTGAGGTGGTAAATATTTTTATGATGTTATATGAGCGGAGAGTAGGAGACAGTTTATATACACTAAATTTTCCAGCCATATACAAGCATGTTTATTGCAGCATACTTTGCAATAGCAAACAAAAGAAAACAAGAAACAGCAACAATAAAAGAACAAAAACCTGTTGATCAATAAAGGAAAGCATAAAAGTATGATATATTTATATTATGAAATGTTATATAGGTATTGAGAAGAATGAGTTAATCTGCATGGGCTGAACTGGAAAGATGTTGATAATATGTTCTTAATTAAGATGGTATGATCATAAAAATGAGAGTTCTATGTAGTATGTGCAGACATATTTGCATGAGAATAGAGAAAGTGTGGAAGGATGAATACAAATTTGTATTATTGGTTACCTCAGGAGGATAGGGTATAAAAGAGACTAACTCATTAAGAATAAATATTAGTTTTATAATTAAAGAAAATGTAAAAAAGGCTTACTGAAAAAAATCTCAATACTGTTTTTATGGCTGACCATAGCTATGTATTTATTCACAGGATTGTCCAAAGGGAACATACTTGCATGTAAATCCCAATATAGCCTTGAATGTTGCAGTGCCTTTTGAGTGATTCATCAGGCCAAACAAGTATACATACAAATGTGTGAGAAGTCAACCACAGGGAGAGTGAGTGCATTAAAGCAAGCAGAAAGGAGATAGTAAGCCCTGGTATTGTTCAGATCACAAATCTCTTACATAGGCAGAAGCTCCACTCTCCCACTTGGGCTCATAACAGCTGTCATTTGAAAGATTGGGCATAGCGGACTCTAACATTATGCACATATCTCTTCAAGATAGAAGATCATGTGTGGTTGGAGGTGGGTTCTGGAGTTAGATGGCTTTGCCTCCTGACCTAACTATGTCCAAGGTATATAGCAATTAACCTAATTGTGCTTTCGTTACCTTGTTTGTAAAATGAAGATAACTAAGAATCCTTACCTCACTGAATGGTTCTTGGCCCATAATGGATGTTCCAGCTTGGGTGGAGTAGCTTTGGGAATAGTGAAGGGCAGACACATTTTAAAATTCAGAGAAATCAGTGGGGGACACAGAAGGTAGTGCCTACCTTGGATTGGGAATGAACATGGAAGGGTCAATATGATTATATGTTAACAGTTCTAAAGTGTTTTCCATCTTCCTATTTTGTAGAGCACCATTTTCAGCACATTGGCCAGTGAGAAGTCCTTATCTGACTGCAAAAAGGTAAGTCAGCATCCAAGAATTCCAGCATGCTGTCAGAGTAATAAAGGCTTCAGAGTTGGTGATATTCGAATGAAAAGCTGTGATATCAGTGGGGATGTTCTGGTGGAATATTATGGCTGTCTTTCTTTAGAGATGGAAATGTGAATGGTTTACTTTAAGGATGTGGGAAACTCCATTATATGACAGTATTTTGTTGAAGAGAAGCTCTGATTCCATATATTTACATCTCACTATTATCTGATACTTTATCCTGGCAGATGAGCATCAGGGGAGTTTAGGGAATGCTGTATAAACTGCATTGCAGGCTTCTATATCTTTGTTTGCAAATTTAAATATAATAAATGTAAACCTAATGTAAAAATAATTTTGTATTTTGAAAGCTGATCATATAGCATAAAAATCTGGTTTGGATTCACCGCAGTCAATCTTGAGAAGTTGTCATGCTTTGCAAAAGGATTAGCTTCACGAGCATCTGATGGAAGACATCCCTGTAATAGATCAACTTTGAAGACTCCCTGTTATAGCCTTGTGTCTAATTCCTGGCTTTTGCAGGCCAAGGGTAACGTTTATCCACCTCTTTAATCTCAGATTTAGCTAGATATTCTCCTTTTGGGGGGCAGAGAAGTGGCTTCATAGTCCAAACAACTCAAATTCTTTGACACTATCTATTGATACAGAAAACCAGCTGCACATAGAGTTGACCTGTGCGTAATATATAATTCCTAGGCATTTCTTAAGATTTCATATTATGACATTGTCTGCTGTGCTGCTTCTGTGTCTAATGTTGCTTGATATGGAAGTAAGTAGCAGAGTTACTTACCTTTAAAGGTGGTGTGAGGGCCTACTGCTCTAAGTACCATTCATTTAATTATTTGGATAATTTTAAAATCTATTTTATTACATCTCCATCTTCATTGAATTATGCTATATTTGTCTTGTTCTCTGCATTGAGTTGTATGCTGCCTGAGAATGAAAACCGTGTATTATTTTTAGAATTGTAGATCTTGGCTAGGCGTGGTGGCTCACGCCTATAATCCCAGCACTTTGGGAGGCGGAAGTGGGCAGATCACGAGGTCAGGAGTTTAAGACCAGCCTGACCAACATGGTGGAACCCCATCTCTACTAAAAAAAATACAAACATTAGCCAGGTGTGGTGGTGCGTGCCTGTAATCCCAGCTACTCAGGAGGCTGAGGCAGGAGAATTGCTTGAACCCAGGTGGCGGAGGTTGCAGTGAGCTGAGATCGCGCCACTGCACTCCAGCCTGGACGACAGAGTAAGTGAAACTCCGTCTCAAAAAAAAAAAAAAGAATTATAGATCTTAGGGAATGAGAAGGACTTCTGTGAGACTTCTAGTCTCACCTTTTTACTGGTGTGGGACTGCCACTGATATCATTATAGATGGACTTCTACCTCTTAACTGAATATTCTATTGTCAGGGAACCCAGTGAGCCTGACTATGTGTCAGGCACACTAATATGCACTAGGGAGACAATCCATAGTGTTAGCAAGTTCTTTATTCTACTGAGCCAATAGCTGCCTCCTTTAGATTCCTTCCTAGGTATGTTCCCTTTGGACAATCCTATGAATAAATACATAGCTATGGTCAGCCATAAAAACAGTATTGAGATTTCTTTCAGTAAACCTTTTTTACATTTTCTTTAATTATAAAACTAATATTTATTCTTAATGAGTTAGTCTCTTTTATACCCTATCCTCCTGAGGTAACCAATAATACAAATTTGTGTTCATCCTTCCACACTTTCTCTATTCCCATGCAGATATGTCTGCACATACTATTTAGAAGTCTCATTCTTATGATCATACCATCTTAATTAAGAATATATTATCAACATCTTTCCAGTTCAGCCCATGCAGATTAACTTATTCTTCTCAATACCTATATAACATTTCATAATATAAATATATCATACTTTTATGCTTTCCTTTATTGATCAACAGGTTTTTGTTCTTTTATTGTTGCTGTTTCTTGTTTTCTTTTGTTTGCTATTGCAAAGTATGCTGCAATAAACATGCTTGTATATGGCTGGAAAATTTAGTGTATATAAACTGTCTCCTACTCTCCGCTCATATAACATCATAAAAATATTTACCACCTCACCTAAGGTTTTGGTTTGCTTTGTTTTTTGTTTGTTTGTTTGTTTTGCAATAAGTATGTGAGATATATAACATTTCATAATATAAATATATCATACTTTTATGCTTTCCTTTATTGATCAACTGGTTTTTGTCATACACAAATCAACATAGCATGGTCAGTTTCTATGACTTCAATTTTATCCATCTAATCAGTTAACACATGTTCACAGAACATCTGCTATGTGACATGCATCGGACTGTCATGATGAACAAATCACATATGTATGATCTTTACCCTCATAGAATTTATAGATATTCATTAATAAAGTAATTAGCAAAATTGTGATGGATGATATAATTTTTTTTAAGTTGAGAGTTCATGGGATCCCATGCCAGGAGAACCTAACCTAATCAAGGGGTCAGGGAAGATTTTCCTGAAGAGATGATGTTCAAGCAGAGATCCAAAGAATGAATGAGATTTGGCTCCATGAGCACAAAATGGTGGCAGAACAGCAGGTGTGAATGTCTATAGGTGAGGGGGAGAACCATACAAAATTCAGAGCGCCTGAAAAATGACAACTTGAATTGGAAAAGATGAGCAATGAGGTCCTGGTACAACTATATTAAGAGTTTAAATTGTTCTCAGGGTAATGAGAAATTTTTAAAGGGCTTGAATTTGGGAAAGTAGGTGTATGTGCCATGATATGATTTTTAAGATCACTTGGTTACTGAAGGACACAAGAAGCAGGATTTAGATGTGAAGTCTAATTATAAGGCTACTGCTATAATCTAGGCAAGAGATGATAGTGGCCAGGATCAGAATAATGGCAGAGGGGAATCAAGAAACATTTCAGTATTTCTCAAAATCAACAGTGTATGATAGTTTGGTTATGGGAAAGGAAGTAGCTAAGGACAATTCTTTGATTTCTGACATCAACTAGTGTCAGAATATTGGTGCTATTTTCTGAGACAGGAACCACTAGTAGAGGACCACATTTAGGGAAGAAGTTGATGAGTTCACAATGGTATATGTCATTTTGGTGGTATGTGTAAGATCTAGTAAGGATGACTAGCAGACAGCTGGACATTTCGATTTATAATTGAGGAAAGCATTCTGAGCTGGATATATGGATATGAGAGGAATATGCATAGAGAGAATGATTGAAAGAGTGGGAATGGATGAGATTACCCATAGAGGTTGTGTAAGATGAAAAGGAAGAAGGTTTTCACGAGTCTTGAGGAAACTTAACATGTAAGAGCTGGGAGAAGACTATGGATTTTGGAGGGAAGAGGGAAACTGAGAAGCCACAGAGGTTGGAAGACACCAGAAGAATGTGATGTCTGAGAAATCATGTCAATAAAAACATGATCTATATAAAAAGAGGTAGACGTAAGTATCAAAACTGTTGCTAAGTGATTAAGTAAAATAAAGACTGAAAAGTATTCATTGGCTTTCTTAATACCATAGGCTTGTTGGTTTTATTGAGATTGAAGTGATGGGCACAGAAGCCAGATTGTAGTGGGACTGGGACTTAGCTGGGATAAAGAAATAAAAATGTCTCCCTGCTTTGACAACTTTTACTCACATGAAATCTATCCCTTCTTCCTTCCTTCCTATTGCAGGGCAAGATGGACTTAGTAGGGATAAAGAAATAAAAATGGTAAAATAGAGTCTTCTAAAAGCAATTTGTTGCAAGAAGAAGGAGAGAATTGAGTAGTTGGGTAGGGTTATGGGTTGAGATATGGTATCTTACAATAATGAGACATTTGAGTGTGTTTAAATGGTGTAAGAAAGAAAACAATAGGAAGAGAAAGGGATAAGTATCCACAAAGAGGGAGGGGAATATTCTCTGAGTGAGGTCATTGAGAGGATTGAAGACTTTGGATCCTAAAGCACGGAATTATCCCATGGATGGAGGGACACATCTTGCCCTGCAATAGGAAGGAAGGAAGAAGGGATAGAATTCATGTGTTAATATGGAAGGCCGGGCGTGGTGGCTCATGCCTGTAATCCCAGCACTTTGGGAGGCCGAGGCGAGTGGATCACGAGGTCAGGAGATGGAGCCCATCCTGGCTAACATGGAGAAACCCCATCTCTACTAAAAATACAAAAAAATTAGCAGGGTGTGGTGGCACGTGCCTGTAGTCCCAGCTACTCTGGAGGCTGAGGCAGGAGAATCGCTTGAACCCAGGAGGCAGAGGTTGCAGTGAGCCAAGACTGGGCCGCTGCACTCCAGCCTGGGTGACAGAATGAGACACCATCTCAAAAACAACAATAACAATAACAACAACAACAACGAAAAAGAGTTATGGAAGCAGGGAGCCAAAATGTGGCCATACCATCAGATGACTCTGATCAATTTATCTTTTTTTTTTTTTTTTTGCAGGGAAGTGGGATTATTGTTCAACCTTATTTGAGTCTGCACAACTATATTATCCATTTATGAGGTAGAATATTTAAAAAAGAAACATTTAAAGTTGTTTACACAGATACTATTTTTTCTATTTTATAGGCAGAAAAATCAGGAGGGACTTTGGTAAATGTATTATTAATGTCAAGTTACACTATTTTCACAGTATTTATTCAGTCTACAGCTACTCCCCCATAATATTTTATATAGATAGCACCATTCACATGATCAGCAATCTCTGGGCAATCTAGTTTGTTCAAATGAGATCTAAAGAAAATTATTCTAGAGTCTGTGTCACAAATAATGAAATATCTTCTGAGCCAAGGATCCATGCTGCTGACTAACTAGAGGTCTTTTCCATGGTCCGCAGACGGTGTCCAATGTACATGAATTTTTTCTACATTGTGAACATTCTTGTCTTATGTTCACCACTTTGGTTAATGGCTTCACCACACTTTTTTTTTTGAGACCGAGTCTCGCTCTGTCACCCAGGCTGGAGTGCAGTGACCTGATCTCTGCTCACAGCAACCTCCGCCTCCCGGGTTCATGCCATTCTCCTGCCTCAGCCTCCCGAGTAGCTGGGACTACAGGCGCCCACCACCACGCCTGGCTAATTTTTTGTATTTTTAGTAGAGATGGGGTTTCACCATGTTAGCCAGGATGGTCTCTATCTCCTGACTTCGTGATCTGCCCGCCTCGGCCTCCCAAAGTGCTGGGATTATAGGCGTGAGCCATGGTGCCCGGCCAGTTTCACCATACTTTAATATTATCCCTGGTTTCTTCCTTTCTTTTACTTCTCACATCCAACTAACTGTCAAATCCCGTAAATTCCATTTTGAAGCATTCCTGGGATCTTCCTTTCGTTTCTTCCCTTTCCTCCTCATCTCTCCTTTAGAAGGTTCCAACAACTCCCTTCTCACTCTTTTCTTGTACCACGTTTCCCATATTCACTCTATTTTCCAAAACACAATGAAAGTTACTTTCTGGAAAACAAATAAACAACAAACACATCTGTTTATGTCAAATCTGTAAACCAAAAATAAAATTCTAAAGTCCCCCAATCATCTAAAGGGACTTCCTCCTCAGACAGAGCTCTTAAAACTTAACCTGAAAGACTGGTTCAGGCCATGAAGGGAACTGGGATGGGACATGCCTCATTATACCTCTCCAGCATTAACATCAACACAGACTTTAAGTCTGATCCAAATATTTTACAGCCTGTTCCCTCTGAAGCCTGTTAGCTAAAAGCTTCATCTGCGTGATAAAACTTTGGTCTCCCCCACCTCTTATCGCAACCCAAACATTCCGTTCTATTGATCCCAGGTCTTTAGACAAACTCAACCTATCGTCAGTCAGAAAATGTTTTAAATTTATCTATAGCCTGGAAGCCCTGCCACCCTTTGAGTTGTCCCGCCTTTCAAACCATTGTATTTCTTAAATGTACTTGATTGATGTCTCATGTCTCCCTGACATGTATAAAACCAGGTTGCATCCCAACCACCTTGGGCACAGGTCCTTAGGACTTCCTGAGGCTGGGTCACAGGCATGCATCCTCAACCTTGGGAAAATAAACTTTCTAAGTTAACTGAGACCTGTCTCAGATTTTCTGGGTTCACAAACCTGTACTTAAGAAACATCTGAGGGATTTCAATTTTATTCAAAATAAATCCAACTCCTCTTGAGAAGTCATTACCATTCCCGTTGTCTCCAGTCTCAACTCAACTTGAGAAGTCATTCCCATTCTCTCCACCCTCATCTCCTGGTACTGCACTGGAAGCTGGAGTCTAAAGGCCTTGAGCAGACTGCTCCTGAATGTGAAAATCTTGGATAACTGTGCCTGATGTACAAACTTTTTCTTCTTTCTGGAATGCTTTCCTCTCCCTCTGGTCTGTCTGGAAAACTTTTATACTTTCCTGGAGAGGTCCCTTATATTGTCTCTTTCTTTTCAAAGACTATCTCGATTTCTCCAGTAAAGATGAGAGTTTTACCTACTGGATTCGTAATATTTTGTACTTAATATAACATCTAACAACAATCACACACTTTGTCTAAAGTTTACCATGTCCCCAGCCCTGTGAGTAGTGCTTGACATGAACTATTTCATTTGATTTTTATAACAACCCTCTAAGGTAGGCAATTGCTATTACCATTTTACAGATAAAGCAATTGGGGCCTTCAAACATTATGGAACTTGCTTGAGGACACTCCAGTAGTAAGTGTTGGAGCCACGATGTGAATCCAGGCAGTCTGACGCCAGAAACATTGCTTTTAGTGTTTTGCTACCTCCTTTCCCTTTTGGATTTTAAATGTTTATGGATCTAGCTTCCCCATAAACTATCAGCTCTTAGAGGAAAGGAACAATGACTGATTCTGTTAGGTATAGTAAAACAATACCTCACAGGTAGTAAGAACTCAGTAAACATTTATTTAACGAATGGATTTGCTATACACATGATTATCAATTGGTGTGCGATTATTCTAATATCATTTTGTTTGTTATTAGAAACAATCCTGCTATATACATGATTATCAATTGGTATGAGGTTATTCTAATATCATTTTGTTATTAGAAACTATCTTGCTATACACTTGATTATCAATTAGTATGAGATTATTCTAATATCATTTTGTTTGTTATTAGAAAAATCTTTTTTTCCCTTTTCATAGGAGTTGAGAAAAGAATATTTATACTCAACATTTACTCGTGAAGGGAATTTCCACACTAAAATAAGGTGTTAATGGATAGCTGGGGAGATTGAAGTGTTTTGTTTGGCCTGAGGTAGCAAATCCCCAAGGCCTGTCTCCAAACACCACTTTATAGAGTTATAAGAACCCCTGTTGTTATTTTCAGTCAAAGACCAGTTTATTCCTTAATTTGGAAAACCTAGGAACATCTAGGGTACATACATTAATTCACTCATTCATTAATAATTATTTATTGAGTGCCTCCCATTGCAAGACAGTCGTTACCGTTAACATGTTGCAGAGGAAAAAAACTAATGTGCTGAAACATGAAATGACTTACTCCAGGGCACATAATAAGCTTTAGTCAGACTCTTAGAGGATAGGCCTAATTCCTATGTTCTCATTTATTCCCTGTACAACCTCTGCATCCTATGCTATTTAACTAAAACTCACATCTAGAAGATGTGTGTTGCGTTGATGAACACCACAGATTGCTCCTCAAGCCTGCTCCATAGTGTCTCATGCCGCCTGTTTTATGTTATTGATGTTTATATCTTTGTGTCTTGATATTTTTACATCTCTTGGTGCGGGACATTTGGACCCAGTTATTTTGACTCAGCAATTTTTGTGCAGGAACATTCTGACATAGCACTGTTGAACCTCCAACGTTTTAATTGTTTGAAAGTACAGGGGAGGTGCAAAAGGGATATCCTCACCCCTTCTCCGAGGTCTTGTGACTCCCACCCCTAGGGCATATTTTAGAGGTAGGATAGGAGTGATAGGTAAGTGTGATAGATGGGGTGAGGGTCATGGAAAGGTTGAATCCCAGGGATGGATTAAAGTTTAGGGATGTCTGTTTCACAAATTACTTGAAACGAAAAAAATAGTGGTGTTTCCAGTTTGGCATCAAAATGCTGTGCTTCATCCTGCTGTAATTTCTGTCTACATATGGTAACCTAGAATTCCATCTGGAGTCCCTGTATGTAGTCATAGAAATAGGTTCCTGAGGTTGGAAGCTTATTTTTAAACTTCAGCTACCATTTTGATGGTTTATTTTACCTTTTTGTGGGGGGAGGGGGCTCTGTTTCTCTCTCTGTATGTCTTCCCCTGCTGTCTCTCCCTGAACTTCTAATATCTTAATCCATATAAATGACAACTTTTAAAAATAGCTTAAAAATTTCATTTAAAAGACGATTTTTAAAAATAGTTGAGACAATATTTAGAAAATGTATTCCTATTGTGTAAAAGAGTGTTGGTTTTAGAATATCTGGGATTTCCTAAAGAAAATCTGTCTGTTGGCCAGTGTAATTTTGTGGGATTATTGGTGACTGTGTTATCTCTTCCTTTCAAATGTTGGCTTTGACTTGGGTTCCCGTTGCTGTTACTAATGATGTGAGTGTGTAAGTGTGCAGAGAATGTGCCCATGTGGTCCGTTGGCCTGCTGGATGAAGTTTTCATTTTTACTAGACATCAGTAATGCTTCATTTACATAGACAAAGTAATTTTCCTTCAGGAAGAGGTAACTAAGAATAGAGAATGTAATGGGCTATTGGAAGGCTCAACCTTTTCATCAATGTTGATGAATAGGTCTCTAGGTAATCACAACTCAAGGTAATAATATCAGTGGTTAAGACATTTACTGTCACAGTCCTTTGAAACTATATTGTGTCTGGCGTCCTCTTTTAATGTCTAGATGGTGTTCAGTGACCTCCACAAAGCTGGTTGGGCAGATTCCCATGACTCTCAGCCTCTTGGCAGAATTTTCAGGCTGGTAGGTCACGGAGACTTCTTCCCATGCCCTGAGAAAAGGCATGAAGACAAAGTCAGCCGTGTCAGCGGGAGGAAATTCCTCAGTTCTCCTCTGGAATGACAGAATGCCATGTTCTGGAGCAGTCACAGCAAAGAATATCACTTCCAGCAAATTTAAACACTGTTTACTTCTAAAATAGATTTTTGGAAACAGTGAAGTTTCATTTTTGGCAGAGTGCTGTTTTTGCTGACTTGCTGTAGGGCTCTCTGCTGGATACAGGATGTTATATACACATTGCAAAGTTCCTATCTTTTTTCATATGTGCCAACACAGGCCACTAATTTATGGGAAGGGAAGTTGCATCACTGTTAAGAGAAGGGAGGTGCTACACTCTTCTCCCCTCCCTTCACCCCCGTCACATCCCTCCTTTCCTCCCTCTTCTCCTGTCACTGTCTCTACAAAGAAAGAGCTACTAGCAGTGTTTGGGAAAAGGATTTGTGGTTCTGGATTCCATGTCCTCTCCTTTCAGGCCTTATTGCCTGGCTTTGGTTTTTATTGTTGCATTTTTCCACCCTGCTCTCCTGAGAGGCAGTATGGTGTGGGGGTTAAGAGCACAGGCTTGAGGGCTTTATTTGTGAGACTCTACTACCCATGAGCTCTACAACTCTAGCCACGTTACTTAGCTTCTTTGTTCTTCACTTGTTTCATCAGTAAAATGAGACAAAGAATGATATTGACCTATAGAATTGTTGTAAGTATTGAATTTCTGTTTGGATCCATGTAAAACTCTTAGACCAGTGTCTCAGTGGGTGTTCGTCATTATTATTTCATCCCTGCGCTCGCCGAGAATGATCTGAGCCTTGATAGCTTTGAGTCCAACTTTATCTTTTTGCTCTAACAGAGCAACAATATCAAGGAAAGTACATCAGTAGACTTGGACCAACATTAGCATTTGGAAAAAACTTAGACTGTAGTTGCACTGGATAAATACCCTCAGATGCTTCTTTAAATCTTAAGATAATTCTTAATAGTTGAAATAGACTCAAGTTCAGTTTTGTTATAAGTTCCAGTTCTATAGAAGCAATGCATTTCTTAATAAATGAAGCATAAAACCTTCCAAACAGTACTGTACAATGAATCTACTTTTCTTTATCTCTAACACCTAACACAATTATGAGCACATAGTAGACATTCAATAATGCTTGTTAATTCCTAACTTTGGCATGATATTATTTCTCCAAAGGCCTCCAGAGTAAGGCTTGAGGTAGAAAAGAAAGGAAGGGGAAGAGTCCCCTCTTGGTATGTCTTCATATGCCAGCAGCTGGAACATTCACAGGTAGGAAAAAAGTACCTTATTACCTGCTTATAGGTACAGAATAAAATACAAAATATTCCTCTCCCTCAAATAAATATCCATTGCTTTTTCTAAACGTTAATCTCTTTTGACCATTAGCATTATAATATGTTAGAGGAGGTGTCATTTATGAATGTGGTATGGGCCAGGTAGAGTCAATACTGTGGGTGGAGTGGATTTGTGGGCTTTTCTTTGGATTGAAAGGAAGCATTTCAACATATGGATGATCTGGGCTGATGAATATGAAGTGCTATGGAAATGTGCACTTTTTTGCTTGCAGTGTAGTAGCCATGGAGATAATTGAGTAGAGTGAATACTGGTGAGGTCCTCCATGTGATAGCATTACATCCCTAGGCTAGGAATTTTTTATTCTTAAGCTTATGATAATGGAATTTTCATATGGAAAGTCACATATACCCAAGGTCAAACCAAGTAGTCATAGTTCATAGGATTAAAATTCATTGTGGAAAATAGTCTCATGGCCAGAAGAAATGCATTGCATTTTTATGTGTAACACCCTAAGCCAGAATCAAGAAATAAATAATAATCATATTTTTGTTAAGGTATAATTTACATTCAGTAAAATGTATTGATCTGAAGTGTACAGTTTAATGACTTCAGTTTTTAAATTTTAGCGATAGAATCACATCAGTAGCATTACCTGGTGCCTTTTGGGGTGTGGGATTTTTTGTGAATTGGCATTACTGCTAACCATGCCACTGCCAATGCTAGAGTATACCCATTATTCCTTCCTGGCAGCTGCTATAATTGTCACTGTCACTTCAGAATAAACAGCACATTTAGATCCATGGATGTATAATATAGTCATTGTCTGTAGCAGTATCATTGCTAATAAGAAAGGTAGTTAAGGGCAAATGTCATGGAATATGTTGCTCTGATCTTCTTTGAGCTGTAATTATTGTGGCTGCAGCTGCCTGAAAACAAGTTTCAAGAATATGACCTTTGTAGTCTCTGTTTCAGGGATATGTTGGAAACAGTAATAATTAGCAGTACAACCCCCCCTTCCCCACACATACACCTTAAAAAAGCTATTTTAAGCTACCAATAAAACACAGGTTTTTCTCATAGCAATTTCAGACAGCCAAATAGTTTAAAGGGGGAACAGAAATAAAAGAGTCTTGCTAATCTTGCAAACTGTGCATGCAAAGGGCATTTAATAATAGTACTTTTTTTTGCCTTTTTTTTTGTGAGCAAATGCCACAAACTACCAAGTTCAGCTCTGTAATCACTAACTTGATTTCACTCATTTCTTTGTTAAGTACTAAAGATATTATGGTGTGCTTTTGGCTGTAAATTGTGTTTCCCTTGTGATTCTAGAGTTTTTCTGTTTGGTTGCCATATTATTGAGCTTCAAGGGCACTGTAGCAACTTTTCCTCCTTTCTTTTACCTATTTTCCTTTCAGATTTTCCAGAATCTTACATAATCAAGACTGGGCAGTAGTTATTAAAGTACGTGCACGTATACACATGCATGCATTTAATTTTACATAATGTATTCTGGAGGGTGAGCTTTCATAGAGATACAGTCATCCCTCAGTATTGGTTGCAGGACCTTTGTAGATATCAAAATTCACTGAGGCTCAAGTTCCACAGTCCACCCTGAGGAAACCATGCCTATGAAAATTGACCCTTAGAATCCAGGGGTTCTACGTTCCTCAGATACTGTGTTTTCAATCCACTGTTGGTGGAATCTGTGGATGCAGAACCCTTATTTTCTTACAGCAAAATGTGCTAGATGTGAAAAGAAGCAGAAAAAACCGTAAAAGATGAGTCAGTATGAGAAATGGAGCAGAGTTCATGTAAATTGGATCTCTGTAATGGCTGGCAACTCTTTTTCATAAAAGTGGAGTAATCAGAATACTTAATTTACCTCAATTGAGAGTGATCACTGTGGCTATTCTTGCTCAAAATGGCACCAAGTCACTCTACAATTGAGCTAATTGCCACCTCTGATTTAGTGGCTTAGCTCTGTGATTTTTCTTTTGTTTACATAAATGATCTGTGGAGCAAAAGCAATCCCTCCTTCTCTCCTCCTGTTTATTGTTTTTCTTTATTATTTTAATTCCACCCTTTGATGATTGCTATAATCTCCTAAATCATTGCTCATGTTAACCACTAGATAGAACAGCTATGTAATGGTGACCTCAGAGCTGCTAGACTAAGCAGCCAGTGCAGCGGGTGCACTATGAGACCCAGACTTACCTGCCATGGACTGTGCACCTGGGCTTGTGAATTCTCCTGCAGGCTCAGGTAAGGCAGAGTCAACAGGATGCAGTGTTTCAGGGAGAGGGCTATTTCTGTGTTTACAAAAGGAGTTGTCCTAGAGATGACCTCTTTGGTCATGTCTAGTTCTAAAACTCTATGGTTTCATTACTTGCTATGATGGAAAATAGTGGTGGTGGTAACAGTAGTGCCAGTAATTCCTTTAACAGCGGGTGTGTGTGTGTGTTTAAGAGATGAAGTATGTTGCCCAGGCTGGCCTCAGACTCCTTGGCTCAAGCCATCCTCCAGTCTCAGCCTCCTGAGTAGCTGAGTCTACAAGCATGTCACCGAGCTGGCTTTCAGTGTATATTTTTTGAGGAGCTACTATGTTCAAGTACCAGTTCACATCAGTGACTAAAAGAGATAAAAAAAAAAATCCTGTCACCTCAGAATATATTCTATTGGCAGGAGTGACATAATATACAAAACACAAATTAATTAATTACATAGTATCTTAGAATGTGAAGAGAAAAAATAGGAGATTTGAAGGCTCTTGAGGAGGCACATGTTACAGTTTTAAATAGGGTGGTCATTGAGAAGGTTATCATTTGGTCAAACGGGATGCAAGAGTTAGTTACACAGATCTTTGGAGGAAGAGCACTCCAGGCAGTGGGAACAACCAGTGCAAAACACTAAGACCAGAATGTGCCTGGGGCATATACAGAAGAGTAAGGAGGCCAGTGTGGCTGGGTGGATAAAAATAATAAAGGCTAACATTTATTGAAGGTTTATTATGTGCCAGTGACTGTAATAAACTCTTTTTAGGGATTAATATATTTCATACTCACAACAGCCTTATGAGGCGTGTTCTGTTCCCATCTTTATTTTCAGATGATAGAATGGAGGCACAAAGAGGTTAATTAACCTGTTAAAGGTCACCTGGTAGTCAGATATGGACTGCCCAGATTCAAATCTAGGCTGTCTGACTCCAGAGTTCATGTTATTTATTTATTTATTTATTTTGAGATGGAGTTTCACTCTTGTTGCCCAGGCTAGAGTGCAATGGCGTGACCTCTGCTCACCGCAACCTCCGACTCCTAGGTTCAAGCAATTCTCCTGCCTCAGCCTCCCAAGTAGCTGGGATTACAGGCATGTGCCACTAGACCCAGCTCATTTTGTATTTTTAGTAGAGACAGGGTTTCTCCATGTTGGTCAGGCTGGTCTCAAACTCCCGACCGCAGGTGATCCACCCACCTCGGCCTCCCAAAGTGCTGGGATTACAGGCGTGAGCCACCGCACCCGGCCACGTTATTTTTTTAACCACTTGTAAAGAACACAAGAGGGTAACAAAAGTAGTTTTCACTTATGGTTAATAACATTCCAGGTCAATGTGAAGGCTCTTCGTTATTTATTGATCAACTTATTAGTGAATACTCATTAAATATATTACTATTACTTATTAATTCATTTTGAAATATATGTTATGTGGCAGGAATTGAATCAAACACCGCCTGGCAGGGGTTTGCTCAGGTTAGTCCCTTTTCTTTTTTCTTTTGCTCAGGCAGATTGAAGGAAGTGCCTGGTATTGTGAGATGAGATTTGCTTATTAGAAACCAAATGTCCAACTTTATGGCTGAATCTGGTGAAAGTGGTGAGGGCTGAGATTTTTGCCTATCATGGCATTATTTTATTTTGTTAGGTCGTGCGTTTTGCCTGGAGTTTTTTTTTGTTTGTTTGTTTGTTTTTTTGAGACAGTCTCACTCTGTCACCAGGCTGGAGTGCAGTGGCGTGATCTCAGCTTACTGCAACCCCTGCCTCCTGGGTTCAAGTGATTCTCCTGCCTTAGCCTCCTGACTAGCTTGGATTACAGGTGTGTGTCACCACACCTGGCTAATTTTTTGTATTTTTAGTAGAGACGACATTTCACCATGTTGGCCAGGCTGGTCTCCAACTCCTGGTCTCAAATGACCCACCCACCTCCCAAAGTGTTGGGATTACAGGTGTAAGCCACCACACCTGGACTGAAAACAATTTTTGAAGAAAAATGTACAGTATTTTATAGAGCTCCATGTGTGCCATTTCAATATATTGTCTTACAAAGCTCCCACAGAGAGTGGGCCTTTGTTATGGACAAGCATGCAAAGTAGTTAACATATATCACATTTTGCATACTGTAGGTCTTCAAATATTGGTAATAAATTGGGTAAGGGGCAATTGCAAAGTGCTTTGAGAATATGAGATTGCTGAAATATGTATAGAAAATGGGTGGGCCCTGTTAGATTAAGTAATGATATTTTAAAAGTGTTATCTGACTCCAGTAAAATGTATTGGCAAAAGTATACTCTGAACTGTATATGTGATGTTTCCTGCTTGGGCTATATTTCATGTTGCCTTTTCTTAATTCTGTCAGTAACAATAACAGTATCAAAAAGGTGGAGATTTCAGGACATACCCTAAAGTCACAAAAGCGTTGCTAATTTTACTATTTTATTTTAAAAGTCTGGGCAGCTAGAGGCATATTTTGTGACATTTTGTGAAGTTTGAAGCCTCCAGAGATCCTTAAGTTCTACCCTCATTTTGGACAAGCTCTGAACCTATTACCAAATTCTTATGCAAACTGTTTTTCATAGTTTAAGTTTTATATTTCTACTCAGCTCAAGCAAAGGTAAGTGTCAGATTAGGCAAATTTAGTGTGACGCCAGAAGCTCGCTTATATTTATGGAGATTGTAGTTGCTTAAAAACATCAATTTCAAGTATTAACAAAAAGATTTAGCATTTTATCATTTCACTATTACTGTGGCTTTGACCACAAAATGTTCATTGTGTTGGGGAAAGAGCCTGTATTTGGCTTTTTAAAATAGATATAACCTATTACAAGATATTTTTGCAATTACAGTTTCTAGGTTGTGCATCTCTATAACTTCAATCTCTTCTTTCTCTTTTCTTTCTTTTTTGCTTTTTCTTTATTTCTCTATTGAGCTTTTTCTACTCGCTCTTTCCTCTCTTCCTTTGTTTTTGATTTAACACATCAAGTAATAAGGTATAAGTTGTTTTCATGTCCCCACCTGACTCCTCACAGATACACCAAATTTATTCAAATCTTCTTTAGGCCCCGGTTGATAGGATGGTTTGGATTCATCTAGACTCCATAAATTAATTAATTAGTACATATTGATGGCCTCTCATGGATTATTTGGAAAATAAAAGATAAATGACTCCCTGAGCTCATGGTTTAGTTTGGGGGAGATAAAACTACTTGGATCAATGAATCACAATAGGGTAAACTCTATAATAAATGTATCAATAAAATGCTTTTATAGCAGAGAAAAGGTTGTGAATAACCCTCCCTGGGAGAGCCACTAACTTGTTCTACCTGTTTCATTTAAACTCTTACCAGGGACAACATCTAAATGCATTCCTGGGTTACTGAATAGGTTTTGGCTGCTTGGTGGACTATTTATATACTGAGTCAGGGGCTTGAGGAAGGTCTTCTTAAAGACTTGCCTGCTCCATGGAAATGAGTAGAATAATTCACCAAGTTGCTAATGCTTTAAATATTGTCACAAAAGGTCTTGAGCTCTGTCCTGCTCTGTTTGGGGTTGAGCCTAAATTTAATGCTATCTTTTAAAACCACAGACCGTGCAGACTGCCTACATATGTTGAAAAAAGAAAATGGTGCTGCTGGTGTAGAATTGCAAGATAAGCAGAGAACCCAGTAAATGACTCAGTGGGAGTTTTCCCCAAGGGAAGGATAAAGAAAAGAGTACACTGTTTTTCTGGCAAAGGAAACTGGTACTTAACATGATTATTGCAACTCTGGGCACTTAGCTTTTCCCACTGGGGAGATCAAACGTAATAAAGGCAGAGCTGCTCTTCCAAAGCTGAACCTTCATGAGCTCAAGTGTCCAACTGAGATGTCAAAATGGCCAATATCTCTAGCATGGAGAGCCCTTCAATTAATTAGCCCTTTGGGCTGGCAGCTTGCCACGAAAGCACCTGAACAGAGTTGCCTGTGGAAAGAACTGCAGAGGGCCCTTGCCAGCGACATGCTGCTTCCCCAAGTCCTGCCGCAAGCATCCACCTGTCTCCATGGGAAAGACAGGTGCCATGTCCTTTTGATGAGGAATGTGTGTCCACTTGGTGTTCTGTGCAAAGATGTTCCTGGCAAAGTCTTTTCTTCCATGCAGTCCTAGAGGTGGAAAAAGGATGAAAACGAAAGTATTGTTTTACATTTCTTTTGGAGAGCCATGAAAGTCAGCACATAGAGCAAGCAGAAGGTGTCTAACAAAGGCGGCACTCCTTGCTGAATCAGAGCCTGTCATTGTGCATTAGCTCTGGAAATCTCAAGACTGTTCAGGTAGGAAGAGATCTTGAGGCTCTCTAGTGTTATCAAGGTGATCTGGTGTTTTGAGGGAGGTCTTCTCTTATTACCTCTTTAGGTGATTTGGGACTCAGTTGTTACAAATGCTGTTGCCAGGTGTCTCAGAGGAAGCATCCTGTAGGTTTGCAAATGTTTTGCATGCCCTCGTTGTGCTTCCATGCACTGCTTCTGTTGCTGCAAGGGATGCCCTTTGGATGATGTGCTTTGGTTTACTCAGAAAGGATAGAGAACGTGCTCACCTTCCTTTACAGAGTTGTACTGGGAAAGAAGTCATAGGACTCCAACGAGGGCTGTGAAGCTTCTAGTCCTATCCATCCCAGGGCATCTGGCTTTCTTCCTCTGGCCTTAATCCTGGGCCACTCTTCATCTTGGTAGGCAAAGTTCTTTTTATGATCATTTCCTCAATGATTCTGCTAGCTCTCTCAAGTATTCTTAAAAATCTTTGAAGATTCTAAAGAATATGATGATGTACTTTCACACATCAAATGGGGTTATTAGTTATGTATTTACTGGTGAACATAAGTTATGTAATATTTATTAATATTAATATATATTATGTAATATTAATTTTAATATTTAATTGTTACATAATATATAATATTATTTAAAGCACCAGATGATAAAATTTCCAGTTCTTCTATAACCACTAGATGACTCTGCAGCCAAATTGCCTGTATAAAATGCTGCCTCCAGCACTCATTAGCTCTGTAATGCTGGGTGAAATTACTAAACCTCTCTGAGCCTTCATCTCTTCATTCTTAAAATGGAGATAATAATAGTATCCACCTCATAGAGTTACTATCCAGTCATGACATTGAACCCAAAGATGAGGACCTTATGAGAGTATCTACATCATTTCTGGATGTAGCTTCTCTGGAGATGGAGACAGCTCTACCTACCCTCTCCATGGCAAATTATCTACCCTGCATACGTGCCACATATAATGGTAGAATTACTCCCATCAGAAAGGGGAAATTTAGACATTTGCAGCAGCTGCTGGTTGTACAGTCCTGATACCTGTGCAGGCCAATGACCCTTGATTAGGTCTCACTTCTGTTTCCAGGAGATAATTTCCCAGGCCACTGGTTATTCCTCTGAGAGGGCTTGCTCTTACTGTTCTTCTCCTTGGCCACATGTGAAGACGGCACTGGAGAATATGCCCTTCCTAGGGTTGGAGCTACTTTCCTAGCCTACTACCTGCTCATTGAACAGCCACAGTCCATTTCATCTTAGGCTCTCTAGCTCTCTCAAAAACTTAGTTGGCTTTCTTCTTTGGTTTCCAGTCAGTTTCATATGTTGATAGGTATATTCATAATTATCTTATTTAAAAAAATTTACATCTCTTTTTTCTTTAAAGTATAACCTACATATAGAAAATATACCGCTTTTAAGTATACTAGTTCAATACATTTTGTATATTCCCATGTATTCACCATCCATATCTGATCTAGAACTTTCCAAGTGCCCTGGCAGACTCCTTTGTGCCCCCTAGTAAGACAACCACTTTTCAGACCTCTTATCACTATAGATTAGTTTTGCCTGTTTTTGAACTTTAAATAAATGGAATCATACCATATTTACTTTTTTGCTTCTGACTTCTTTTGTCCAACATTATGCCTGTGAGAGTCTCTGTGGTCTTGCATGTAGCAATGGTTGTTTTTCTTTCCAGGGCTGTTCAGTATTCTTTTGCCAGAACATACCACAATTATTAATCCATTCAACTATTGGTATACTTTTTAGTTGCTTCTCCTGAGGCTATTGTAAATAACACTACGATGATTATTCTTGTACTTTTTTTTTTGGTGGCCACAAGCACTCTTTCACTTGGGCATTTATATAGGAGTGGAATTTCTGGGTCATCTGGCATAGATATTTATGTTTAGCTTTAGTAGAGCCTTTCTAATTTTCTCCAAAATAGTGTACCACTTCTTTTCATAGCCTGTAAGAGATAAGTACTATAATCTAGAGCTCTGTGAGGTTGCAAGCTCTATATCATTTATAATAAGTTTTGCCCCATTCTCCACTGTGATTCATAGAACCCGGATAAAGAATCTTTTTGACCAGAGCCCCTTGTTGGCATGAGCTATTTCTACTTCTAGAATGCTCTCCTCCATTCAGGGAAGGGGAAGGCAAAGTCTGCTGAGGGTTCTGTGGGATGCGTTGGCTTCCTGGTCCTTTTTCTTGGGGGTTTTGATTGAGCTGCACCTCCTCAATGGTTACCAGTACCTCTTGGACTGGATCTGCTCTCAGCTCTTGAAAGACCACCAGCTCCCCTTGCGTACTCTAGACATTACCAGTGAGAGCCCAGGAGTTCCTGTCCTAACTGAACAGTGATTCTAGAACTTCTACAGGAACACTACTTACAGATAAGCTGCCTCTTTGTTCAGAGACCCCTTGGGAGAAAGCAGGACACTGCATTCCCTCTTCTTTGGAGTTGGCTTCTTCATAAGAACTAGGGGCCAGCAGCACTGACCTTGTGCCCAGGCAGGGTGACTGGAATTTTACCTCATCCTTTGCCCATTCAAGGATTTCCTTGGGGAAGGAAGCAGTCAGAGTGCCACATTTATCCTCAAGTTTATTCTTATTAAGCACTGGATTGATTGGATTTAGCTCCAAGGTCAAAGTATCTGAGGAATCCTGGCTGTGATTCTGGTCTTCTGCCTGTGCCAAAGGCCTGGGAGTCCCAGGGATGGAGCTAAACAAAGGTAAGGAAGCAGATGGTGCTGGTCTATGAAGTGACTTCTGCTGGACTGTGGTCTACCTGGAGCTTTTACAAATGCAGCTTCAGTTTTGTGTGATACAGTTGGGTTAATCTTACTTAAACGCAGAAGGGGTGGATAAATGTGTCCAAAGAAATTTTGAAGAATGACCTTTAATTTTTTAAGACAGCCTGATTGAGAGGAAGGTCAGAACCCAGAATCTTTGTGCTATTAAGCAGGACTACATTTACTCCTTTCATTCGCTGTTCTTTTATTTGAGTTGAATTCTTCCTGTTAAGTTACAAAATAATCAACTATGGAATTTCTGGCTTTATCCAGTGTGTTTTACCTGAGTGTCCCAGGTCTCACCGGGCTCTCACAAAAATATCAAGAATATTATATTTTGCCAACTCCTAGCACCCACCTGCCGAAGTAGTCAACTCTGTTCTTGGCCATGTTTCTCACGTCATGTATTTCTGGAAGCCTCCAAGAGCTTTTCACATCTACTTCTCAGGTTTCCTCATGGAAATCTGCTAACTAAAATTACCTAAAGGAAGATTGTCACTGCCTTGGCCTTTGGCTTTCTGTGAAAATACTGCTCCGCTGTTGGTCTGGTGGGTGGGTGGGCACCACCACTGCATGACTGTGCTCTGTAATCCTGCAAAGTGCTGCTGTGCTTCAGTGATGAAATGGGAGAACACGTTGCTCACCAGCTCTACCAAGAACTTGGGCCTTTAGGCCTCAAACCAGCACTGCTTGTGCTCAGAGTTTCACAAACTCCTTCATGAACACAGTGCTGTCAGTGTCTGTTCTTACCAGCCTGCCCAGTGGGTCTCAAGACCTGTTTTCAAATCTAAGAGGAAAGATATTTGCCATAGCATTCCCCGCCATTATACTTGTCTGCTCCTTCCTTGTCTATATTGTTCTTTTCTGCTGAACTCCCTTGCACCAAAATTTCTACCCTCTCTTTCATCCAAAAACAGCTTTTAGGTAACTTGGTTTTTAAATGTATATGCTTAGATGGTCAGTGGTCCAGTTTCATAAACAGGGAGCCTGGGAATCCTAATCTTGACTAGCTAGGATGTTCTGATAACCTACCCAAAGTCAGTGCTCACAGACTTCCAGTTCTAGAAAAGTGTGAGGGTGAATTAAGTAAAATTTTGGTCTTTTTGTTCCTCCAGACACCAATCAGCTGGTAGAGGAAATTCATTCTGTTTTCAATGCTCCTTATCTCTGTAATGTTGCTCATTTCGACAATGTCTGGATCGAAAGGATTGAGAGAGCCAGAGTGTTTACAGATTCTTAACTTGATCTCCATTCATAAAAAAGGAAGCTAGTTCACTTATTGAACAACCCATTCAACATCCTTGAAACCAAGCTTGCTACCTCAGCATTGAAAAAGTTGCCTTTTGTCTGCAAACTCCTTCTAGTGGGATCAGTGAATACCAGGTAAATTCATGGCCTGGTCAGGAAAACCTGCCAGTTTGGCTTAATGTTTTATTGCTATTTGTAGCAGAATTTTAAAAATATATATACTTTATGGGAAGGAATAGACAACTCCAGAGAAAAAGAAAGACTGAAATCAGATTGATTCTATGAAAATTAGCTACTTGTAACTATATATGCTCTCTCAAACTAATATTGATTGATCAAGGGAAATCATGTTTGAGTCACCATGATGTAGTAAAAAGATCAAGATCAAGACCTTGGATCTGGTTTCATCATGGACTTGTGTGGTTTGGAGGAAGTATCTTAATTTCAGCATCTATTTTCTTATGTGGCAAATGATTGTAATAGCATTTAGGCCCAATATACAGTTTTTTGTGAGGTTTACCTGTATATCTGCTGGAGGGGCACTAATGCGGTTGCCTCCAGTGAGGGTGGGGAAGAGGAGAAAATGGAGAAGGCAGAAAGAAGACTTTTCTGTGAGGTCTATGGGAGGATAGGAGGGAAAGATTTAAAAAGTTGTTCTGGTTTTGTGAAGGGAAGAACAGAGCAGAAAGAGCCAACTGGGGAAAATTTGTTGTGATGTTTCATCCCTTTCTAATGAGAGAAGCTGAGGCAGTGCCCCTCTTCATGAATTACACTACGATGAACCCTATATACTGCCAACTCTTCAAGAGCAGGAATGGCAATACTCTTATTTCTGTCTTCCCAACATACCCAGACCAGACCCTGGAATGGAGCCGGTTTTTGATGAATGCCTGTTGAATTATGAATAAACAAATGAAGGGAACCAAGGTATAACATAATCATATGAGGATACAAAGCAATCTCTAGATGAATGATTGCTGAATGAATAAGTGAATGCACAATTTTTATCTGATGATTGTGCAATTTAGGTAATTTGAAGACTGTAGGGCACACAAATAGGAGGGTACAAAATACAAAGTGCAAAACACTGGTGAAACAGCAGGCAGACTGTTTTGAACCCCTGCTGCTGCTGCAGCTGCAAGGGATGGTTAGGATATTTGTTCGTGTGATAAACGAAAGGACTATGTACATACAGTTTTGGGACTTCCAAGTAATAAAGGTATCGTTTGCACTTTCAGTCTGAAGATTTGTCTTCCAGAAATGAGGCAATGGGAAAAACCCCTGTTGCTGCCATACAATGTTATGCAAAATGTGCATTGGAAAAGAAGAGCGGCCCCTGTAAAATTGGGTGAATGTGTGGAAATGCTCACAGCTGTGTTAATAAAGTATTTAAAAGTCTGACCTTGCAGCACTTGCCAAAAATTTAGATGCTAAGGAACTGTAAACCCACTAGGGCCTCCTTTGCACACTGTCAACACTCTGCTTACGTTTATTGCATGCATGAGCGAATCAAGGGAAATTGGATCAGGACTTTTAGAACCTTCATTCTTCTGTTTTGTTTACCAAAACACTAGCTTCTAGAGAGATTGGAAAAATAGTGGGTCATCTAGATGGAAGAAAATGTGGTATTTAAACAAATTTATTCACAGATAGTTTTAGGACTTGGCAAGGGAGAATGATGTTATCTGTAGGCCTATATTTTTCATTTCAGAACAAAGAATTGTATCTGGCATAGGAAACAACCAAAGATAAGCAGGATATAAAAAATGACTCTGAAAATTATTTGAGAAAGAATATTCTGTCATGAAATGTGCTTTAGGGGTAAAAACGGAGAATAGTTGAATTCTTGAATCACCTGTGGAGGAGGATACTTTTATGCAAAAAAGCTTGCCACCCTAAGGTAGACAAATACCAAAAGCTTAGCTAGCTTTAGGAGCTTAGAGTAAAGGGGAAAGAGGAGCAATAATACTGGTAGTGCCAAGTCACTTGAATTAGCTGAGATCTCTTACTGCTCTGTGTCTTTCAACATGCTGTTCCTTCTACCTTTCCCTCCAACTTTGCCAAGAAGTGCTTCAGCAGGCCCCTATCACATGTTACCTTGGCAGCAGAGACTTCTACCACTCTCCAAACTGCTTTCTGTCCTTTGTTTCCCAGAACAATTGGACATGTATTTTGTTTCTGCAGCACTCATTCACGTATAGTTCATGAGCACCTGTCATGTGCCAAGCACTGTGAACACAAAAACACGTAAGACAAAATTGCTGTTTGCAAGAGGCTCACAGTCCAGTAAAGGGAGTAACATTTGCAGCAAAAAAACTACCCAAAGGGTATGGAAGATGTGCTGTGGAGGGTGACTTCGTGGGGAGAGGAAATATCATTTCACATGGATAGAACAGCTCAGGTAAGCCTGGGGAGACTTGAGATGCCCATGGTTGCATTTCTGGCATCACCAGTAGTTCAATGGGTAACTGTCAACCTCATTTTCAGTTCTTGGAATTAAACTGATTCATCTGTCTTATAAACCAGGGGTCCCCCAACCCCCAGGCCACGGACCAATGTTGGTCCGTGGCCTGTTAGGAACCAGACCACACGGTAGGAGATGAGCAGCGGGTGAGTGAATGAAGCCTCATCTGTAGTTACAGCTAATCCTCATTCGCATTACCACCTGAGCTCCACCTCCTGTCACGTCAGTGGCAGCATTAGATTCCTATAGGAGCACAAACCCTATTGTGAACTGTGCATGCGAAGGATCTAGGTTGTGAGCTCCTTATGACAATCTAATGCCTGATGATCTGAGATGGAGCTGAGGTGGTGATGCTAGCACTGGGGAGTGGCTGCAAATACACTTTGGGTGTCACTGTCTCCCATCACCTCCAGATGGGACCATCTAGTTGCAGGAAAACAAGCCCAGGGCTCTCATTGATTCTACATCATGGTGAGTTGCATAACTATTTCATTATATATTACAATACAATAATAATAGAAATAAAGTGCACGATAAATGTAATGCACTTGAATTATCCTGAAACCATTCCTCCCCACGCCCTGGTCCGTGGAAAAATTGTCTTCCACGAAACTGGTCCCTGGTGCCAAAAATGTTGGGGACCATCGATATAAACCATACATGCTGGATGGCATTAAAGAAAATCATGTGGAACCCTGGCCAACCCTATCCCAACTCACTTCTGTTTGACCCAGACCCATTTGGTTTGCTGATTGCTCTTATCTTCCAGATTTAAATTCCTGACTCTGTATCCCCTAAGATAGATATCCACCTCTGGGGTGTCTCTTGGATCATCAACACTTCTGACTCTCCTTTCCTCTGCTGCTGCTGGCTTAGCTTTCTCTTCAGACCCCAGCCTCTTCCAGGTGAACTCATTCCCCTTTAGGCCATAACATGACAGGTGGCCATGCTTGCCTGGTTCCTCAGGTGGTATCACAATCCTCCTAAGAGATTGGGCTTTCCATCACCCACTTGGATGGAGCTGCTGCCACTGTCTTTTATGGCCTGCACCTGGGAAACACAGGCCTGGTGAGAACACAGACTTAGGCACACAGCAGCAGATGGCTCTGCTGATGGCCACGGAGGCTGGAGAGGTCAAGTAAGGAGGCAGAATGGTATGTGTTTCTACTCCTGAGGTTAGAAGCTAAGGCAACACTTATTGTGCCTCAGAAACATCTGAGGAAATTTAATAAACTGGAGATTCCTGAGCTTCCATCTTCTCGCTGAGATTCTGATTCATTTGTTCTGGCATGCGGTTTGGGCAGTGGCAAATTTGAGAGCTCTTTGGAGGATTCTCACCTGCAGCCAGAGTTAAGCACCAGTGAATTAAGGGAGTGAGTGGTTTCCCATGTCTAAGTGTATTTTCTGATGCAATGGCCCTGGTTAAGTGGACCCAGCTTGCTACCAACCTGATCTCCTCCATGTCATGGGTACTGCTTCCAGGTCCCCACTGCTAGGTGATCTGGAAAGCTGTGGCACCTCCCTCATTAATCTTTGTTTGACACCACCTCTAATGTGGCCTCAGTGTTGTCACTCTCTGGGATTCTTCGAACTAGGCTCGCATCTCTTAGATCTGCTCCTTAGAAAGCTTGAGTCATGAAGTTGTCTCTCTAAAACCAGCTCATCTGGGCTTCACAGACTGACAACTTGAAGTCATGTGTTTGGTTCCCAATACCCTGAGGAATATTGTCTAAATACACCACCTAATACACATATCCATCCTTACTTAAACTCTCAAGAAAAATACATGGTCTGTCGTTGTATCTGGTAGGATTCGTGCATACGTGGTTAGGAAGAACTTCCCAGATGATTCTAATAGGTCAGACTCTCATTGAGATCCTCTGCTAAATGATCTGAATTTTACCTGGAAGACATCAATAAATATTTGGACTTCTGACCTGTATTTGTTCTGTGATAGAAACTGCTAGGCTATCTGCCCACCAAACCTTTTCATCCCTTTTTCTCTAGTAATAGAGTGTGCTGGGCACATGTCTACCTAGACAGGAGTTAAATTTCCCACTCCTCCTGTAGTTAGTTGTGGTTCATGAGACTGAGATTTCACTAATAAAAAGCAGAAGTGATGTTTACTGCTTCTGGGCTGGGGCTGTTAGGATAGTGAACAGCCTTCTCCATGGCCTCTCTGTACCCTTCCTGCTAGCTGACCAGGGCAGCTTTGGAAGCCACATGTTGAAGCTGGCAGAACCATTGTCAGCCCAAGGCTCTGAAAGAACAAATGAAGCAGAGCTGACAGCCAACCTGAAACACTCACCGCAGACTGGTACACGAGAGAAAAATGAGCTTCTGTTCCTACGTTATATACAATTTTTGCTTGATCTTGTCTTACCTTGATTGTTTTAATTGAAACTCATGCTGCCAACAATGCAGTGGCAACATTTTTGCCCCCAAAGTAAATAGTTCCAGGTTATGTTAACTTTCCCAAAGGTTGGAAACACTACCTAGGAGAGGTCTATCAAATATGACTATTCCAGGATCCAAATAGAGCATGGAGCAGACAGGTGGCTTGACTAAGCTGGGCCAGTAGGGCTTCAGTCTTCCAGCATGGCGCTTTACATCCACTGTCTATCTGACACCTGAATAGTCAACTGCCTTTTCTTATAAACCAGAATATCAGGGAATGTCAGGAGTTTCAAACTCTGAAAGATGCACTGAAGATTGAAGATGTAACTTATGTCTTTGAATTCATTTAGCAGCTGCCGAATCTGCCATTAAGCAGACTTTAAAATCATATATTTATTGTGTGCAACATGATGTATTGAAGTACATATACCTTGAGGAATAGTTAAATCTAGGTAATTAACAAATGCATTACCTCACACACTACTACCTCTGCATTTTTTTCAAGAATCCAATATATCATCATTAATCGTCACCATGGTTTACAGTACATCTCTTGAACTTATTCTTCCTATCTAACTGTAATTATATGTCCCTTGACCAACATCTCCCCATTCCCCCTCTCCCTAAGTACCCTGGCCTCTGATAACCACCATTTTGCTCTCCACTTCCATGAGACCAAATTTTTCAGATTCCACATATGAGTGAGATCATGCAGTGTTTGTCTTTCTGTGTCTGGCTTAGTTCACTTACCATAATGTCCTCCAGGTTCATCCATGTTGTTGAAAGTGATAGGATTTTGTTCTTTATTATGGTGGAGTAGTATTCTATATATGTGTATATATACCACATTTTCATTTCCTGTTCATCTGTTGATGGACACTTAGGTTGATTCCATATTTTGGTTATCGTGAATAGTGCTACAATAAACATGGGAGTGCAGCTGTCTCTTCAGCATACTGATTTCATTCATTTCCTTTGGATGTATACCCAGTAGTGGGATTGCTGGATCTTATGGTAGTTCTATTTTTAATATTTTGAGGAACCTCCATATTGTTTTCTGTAATGGCTGCACTAATTAACATTCCCACCAACAGTGTGCGAGAGTTCCCTTTTCTCCACATCCTCACCAACACTTGTTATCTTTGTCTTTCTTATAATAGCCATTCTAACAGGAGTGAGATAATATCTCATTGTGGTTTAGATTTGCATTTCCCTGATGATTAGTGATGTTGAACAGTTTTTTTCACAAACTTATTGACTATTTGTATGTCTTCTTTTGAGAAATATCTGTTTGGGTCTTTCGCACATTTTTAAATTGGGTTGTTTTCTTCTTATTGAGTTGAGTTCCTTATATATTTCCATATTAATCCCTTATCAGATGTATGGTTTACAAATACTTTCTTTCATTCTGTAGGCTGTCTCTTCACTCTCTTGATTGTTTCCTTCGCTGTGCAGAAGCTTTTTAGTTTGATGTAATCCCATTTGTCTACTTTTGCTTTTGTTCTCTGTGCTTTTGGGGTTATAGCCCAGACCAGTGTTATTTCCCCTGTATTTTCTTCTAGTAGCTTCCTGGTTTCAGTTCTTATGTTTAAGTCTTTAATCTATTTTAAGTTGATTTTTGTATATGATGAGAAGTGAGGGTCTACTTTCATTTTCCTGCCTGTGGATATCTAGTTTTCCCAATATTGTTTATTGAAGAGACTGTCCTTTTTCCCATTGTATTTTCTTGGTGTCTGTTGAAATCAGTTGACTATAAATTCATGGATTTACTTCTGGAATCTCTATTCTGTTCCCTTGATGTATGTGTTGCTTTTTATAGCAGATTTTTGTTTTTGGAGGAAATCAGGTAGATTTCCCAGCAGCCAGAAGATGCTGAGAACTTGCTGAAATTCAGACTTACCCAAGAATGGCCCCCAAAAGATATTAAAGAGATGGGAGGATCTTGTTTAATGAATTATCTGTCACTTAGTTATTTGTGTATATGAGCAGGTAACTCAAATACTACAGCTCTGCCTTATTGCCATATTACTACTGGCTGACCTTTAATAACCACTCAAGACCCTGAACATGATTATATGGACTTTTGGTAGCCCTGTTAATGATAAGACCCATTCCTTCACACACCAGTCATTGGAACAAATGTGCATAGACCAGATACATCCAAAATCCCAAAGTGGAGAATAGATTTGCTCCTAATCCACAAGGACTGATAGATTGACATTATGATGGATTTCACCATGAACCTGCCTCCATCCCACAGCTACAATGGGTCTGCCCTTACTAAGACGGTAGAACACAGAGAAGCACATAATAGTTACAGAGTTTTCGTACTCTGTTCATTAGGGAAATTCCTCCCTATACAATTAATGCTTGAACTCTGATTCCAGGTATCAATTTATATGATGAATCTAGAAGGCACAGTTCAAAATCTTGTGTGTCCAGAATCATCCATCCTGGGATCCTAATCTTCATGCTGTTTGTCCAATGTAACATGTTAGTGGAATCCTGGCCACTTCTACATATAACCTGCCATTCCGTGTATCTCAACACTGTTAAACCTCACATATAATGATTTAAAACCCTCCTCAATACAGAAAATCCTACAGCTTCTTTTTCTATTTTTTATTGCACCTCCAAATACTACAACTTCAATATCTGGCAGGTACCTGGAAAAACTGCCAGTTATTCAAGAAGATTTGTAAGATACCCTTTTTATGTCAAGAGGCAATTTGGTGCTAATTCTTGTAGACCTGGTCATCAGGAAAGCAGTCTGAATGGAAGAAACTTAATTTTCCAAGCACGAATATAGAATCTTTCCTATAAAAGGATCTGGGGACCACTCTTTTGAACTATTTTAAAACAAGCAAACAAAAATGATGGCATTCCGTTTCTAATATCGTGTGCTTGTAGCCTCACCCTGGCTTTCACTGCTCCCCATCACATCTGCCCCTCAGAAATTCTGCCCCCACATCCATTCTCAGCCTAGTCCTCACAGCCTTAGGCAGACACAGAGTATATAGGAGTGGACTTTACCATCCCAGAGGGCAACAATCCTTTCCAACACCTGATTCAAGGGAAAGGTATGGGCCTCAGCCTACCCCTCACCTGGACGATTCCTTGGCCATGCTGGTGTATACCATCTGATAAATCCAGAATGGCCTTGAGACCCACTGAACAGGGAAGGATTACAGGAGAAGGCCATGCACCAACCTTCACCTTATTCTGGCCTTTTTAAATGTAGACAACTGTGAACACAAGCTGCAAAGGCTAGCTGATAGAGTTCAGGGCTTCCACTAGCACTCTACGCTTTGATTCCGACCCACTTGCCTTCACTCTGTCTCCGAAATCTGGCTCATACTTGATTTAAATAACCACCTGCACCCACTTCCAAATTTGGTCATGTTTTCTACCTCTCCCACTAGGCTTTCAGATTTTATTTTCCTTTAAGCCTTCTGGCCTAGCTCACCCACCCCACTGCCCACCTGTACCTGAACATGCACATGTATACACAGAGACATAGGCCAATGGAAGTATGATGCAAGATGAGGCACAAGTAGTAGTCGAAGACCAGAGGATGAATGACCTCCTAAGTAGTTTGGATTCCATCCTTCAGAGTGAAGACTCACTGAAGAATTTTAAGCAGGAGAATGACATTTTAAAAAGATCTTTTCTCTAATAAATGCAGCATGCAAGATATTTAGAACTGGTTAGCACTAAAAGCAAGATGCTACTGTATTAGCTGAAGCCAGAACTAAAAGCATGCTTTGTAACTTAGTTGTTCCTAGGCCTTTCCTTACTCTTAGCTCTTTGAATAACAAGACACTTTTTATCTACCTCTGTGTTCTGTCTGCCATATAATGGTTACTTGATCAACATTTTTAAAACTAAGCCAAGCAAACAAGCTTGATCTGCACAATAAATGCAAATTGGAACTATTAGAAGAGGCAGCAAAAGGGAACCAAGGAAGAGAGGGGAAATATAATAATAGAAAAGTAGGCTTTTACCTAGAAAATGGGGAGATGGGAGTGGATAAAACACGTTCTTAGGAAAGAATATATGTGCAAGTTACAGTAGGCACATATCACACAAAAATAATAAAGTATGTGGCTTTTCTAGAATGTAAGGGAAAAACAAGAATAAATTGTGGGAGACTAACAGTGCAGTTTATGTGGCTGGAAAGAAGATGACATGGTTTGGATATTTGTTCCTGCCCAAATCTCATGTTGAATTGTAATCCCCAATGTTGGAGGTGGGGTCTGGTGGGAGGTGGTTGGTCATGGGAGCAGATCCCTCATGGCTTGGTACTAAACTTGTGATAGTGAGTTCTCAGGAAATCTGCTTGTTTATAAGTGTGTGGCAATTTCCTGTCACCGCCCCCTCGCCTTGTGATGTGCCTGCTCCCCCTTTGCCTTCCACCATGATTGTAAGATTCCTGAGGCCCTCATCAGAGGTAGATGCTGGCACCCTGCTTCTTGGACTGTCTGCAGAACCATGAGCCAATTAAACCTCTTTTCATTGTAAATTACTCAGCCTCAGGTATTTCTTTATAGCAATGCAAGAATGGCCTAATACAGAAGAGAAACTTGATGTAATTTTAGTTCCAACAATGAAACTAGATACAAAGTGGAAACCCATTTGTTGATGAAGGAGGAAAGGAGAGCTGTACATAGGTGAGATTTCTCTTGCATGGAATCTGAGTTGGAAGATGTTCATAAAAAATGAATTGTGAATGCACATCCTCCTCAAAAGATATGTGGAATGGAAAAATTATTTAAGGACATACATCTTTCTGTATTGTAAGAATGACAGTTTGAGGGAAGAATTTATATCTTGAGAAAAATCGGTGGAGTTCACAGCAACCGATATCTGATATATGAAGCCAGCTACTTGGAATAAATCAGCCAGAAGATGAGATTGAAGCACAACATTCAAATCAAGTTTACAACATGGATATAAAATGATGAAGCTGGTAAATGGCATTAACAATATTTACGTGCCACAAAAATGACAATAGATGTGAAATGTAAAGTGAATAAAATACCCCTTAAAAGTTCAGCTACAGCAACAACTGAGTGTTTTAGCTTTCTTGCAATAAATCTCTTAATCTGTGTCTCCTACTGGTTCTGCTTTCTTTGAGTGAACCCTGACTGATACACAGATTAACAGTTGGCTGTACATAGAATCAAGCCTTGTATTGGCTGCTCCATTCATTATACAGTCGTGGGTCTGGCTAATCAATTCTGAAATCCATAGGTCAGGCTCTCCAGAAAGGAAAGCTAGAACTCTCATGCTTGGGCTGAAGCTGCTACCCACAGTGGGAATCTCTTCTTTTTCTCAGTCCTGCTCTTAACGACTTTCAGCAGATTGAATCAGTACCACCCACATAATCTAGGAAAATCTCTGTTAAAGTCAACTGATTATGGCCTTTAATCACAACTACAAAATAACTTCACAGCAACAACTAGATTAATGTTTAATTGAATGACTGGGACTGTAGCCTGGCCAGATTGACACATCAAAAGATCATCATACTCTCTTAAGAAAACTTGATAAGAATAGGATGTTAAATGAAAAAGGATATAATTATAGAAGCTCAGTCAGAGAGCATGCTAGTCATTTATTCTGATAAAAAAGAAAGGGAGAACACATTTAAAATATAGAACTGGACTATCAGAAATGTCAGATGGAGCAAAGCCATTTGTTCATTCACTTACTCATACACTTGTCCATTCATCAAACATTTGTTTCTAGTCAATGTATGAGATAGTAAGATTATAGCAATTAAGGCACAGCCTTTTCCAGTAAGTAGCTTCCAGCCTGGTGGGGGAGATAAGAGAATTAAAAATACATACTAACTTGTGTGTTTTAGAATACAATATCATAGAAGCATATATACTGTGGGAACAGTAAGGAAGAGCCATGATGATGGTAGAAAAATGGAAATGAACCATTTATTAAAGGTATAGAAATAGATGATGGACCAATAAGAATTTTCGGCATGTATGAGAAGATTAACAAAGACAATGAGAATAAAAATAAAGTTTAAAAGTAGACAAACATGGGAGGGTAACCTTATTTCCTCTTACATATTCATGATGGGTGGCTCCTCCCAAGAATATATATGATCCCACCAACAGTAATGAATATTCTTTTATGGCCTATAAAAAATAGCACAGTCTCAGAGGGCAACTGTGCATCTACTAGGCTAAAGGAAAAAGAACATGCTGTATAGAATTTATTCACACTTCGGGGTTACTGTATTTCAGCTTTAAGAAGCCAGAAGATGATAATGATGGGTTGTGTATGTGGTTAACTGAAATACCAGATGCCTGAGTTGGCTCAAAAGGCTCCACTGAAAAGAAATAATTTTTTACTATAAATTTATCTGTCCAAAAAGGCACCAGGTTATGTTTTCTTCTTCTTTTCCCCTTTGCCTTCCAGAATAGATGGATCCCCGTTGTATCAACTTGGACTCTTGGTTGTAATAAACAGAAATCAATTCAAACTGGCTGAACAAAAAATAACTTATTTGTAAGAATGCACAAATGAATCATAGGCCCAAAGGCAGGAAGGTAGGCAGACCTCAGAAAGGAGCTAGGCCTAGACACTGGGATTTTCATCATCTCTCTCCTTTTCTCCTTTCTGCCCAGTAGCTTCATTCTCTTTGGGACCAGCTTTCTTTGCTCACCAATACACCTGGTGGAATATCTGCTGCATTGTGGAATGTTGGTCCCAGAGTTAATTATTTCTGCAGCCACACAGACAGACCATCCCAGTTTCGAGTCTGATTGCCTGGTTTAAATCAAGTGTCTTCCTTATTCACTTGGCTATGGCCCAGGGCTGGGCGTAGAAGGCTTTGAGGTCCATAGTGGGAGAGATGGGTCATGGGCTAATTAGAGCACTCCAGGGAAGCACACAGAAAGAGAAAGGGGATGTGGAGCATATCATAAACCTGTAGCCGCACGTGTGAAATTCTCAATTGCCACCCTTTTTTCCCTAACCTGTGGAGTGGGTCTTATTTTCACAACCCTAGAATATTATGATGCCTGAGATACACAGTGAAATATTCAATAAAAAACAGGCAGTATGCTTCACTGGTTTTTCCACTTTAGTAAAACCACCCAACATCTTGGGAGGCTGAGGGAGCAGGATCATTTGAACCCAGCAGTTTGAAACCAGCCTGGGCAACATAGCAAGACCTCGTCTCTACTAAACATAAAAAATAAAAAATTAGGCATGGTGTCTTGTACCTGTAGTCCCAGCTACTCAGGAGGCTGGGGTGAAAGGATTGCTTGAGCTCAGGAGGTTAAGGCTGCAGTAAGCTGTGACTGTGCCACTGCACTCCAGCCTGGGTGACAGAGTGAGACCCCCGTCTCTAAAAACAATTCCAAAAAAACCCCAAACCAGTCAACCAAACAAAAACCATAATAACATTGAATTAAGCATCCACCTTTTCCTCTTTCACTTCAATCTGCCTACCCCAGAAATTAAAAAAAAAAAAAACAGTAGATTATTACATGTTCATTTAGTCCTTCTATGTGCTCAGCTTTGTGGAAATCAATATCAAGGAAACAAAGGAAGCATAAGAAATAGATCTGGAGAAAAAGGGCTTGTTATTTATTGGAAGAATAAAATGCAAGATTGAGGGTAAGACTATACCAGGTTAATTTTTAAATACAACCTATCGGCATGATACATATAATATCACAAAGTTCTTGATGAGTAAAATACTTGGGGTGCTGTTCTCTCTTGGGCCTCATGTGCACCTGCTGAGTCAGTCTTCCAGATGCAGAGAGGGGATAAGGTTCACCCTATATAACTCTCCTCCTTCCCCAGAGAGATAGGAGAAAGGCCAGTCAGACTGGGGCAGAAACCCTAAGAAATGTCTGGCTGGGAAGAAGGTGGATATTGTTTTTGAAATCAAATTTATTATACTTCTTTCTCCATTATGCCATACTGCTCTCCATGGATCTATGAGTGATGATAATTGCTCTATTTTTCCGAGCTTTAGCCTTTGTAATAGTCCTATGATGATAATATATTTTACATGGTAATACCCTAATAAGAATACTACATATAAGATTAGGTGAATTGTATTTGACAAATTTAATTTTAAAAAGCCAACAGGAAAAACCACATCCCAATGAGATTAAATGCTGACTTAAGTCCTCAAAGCGGGAAATTGCTAGAAGGTTAATTTTGCCTTTATCTCTGCCCTGTTCCCTACTCCCAGAGGGCTTTGCAGCTGCTCTTAGAGCCTGTACCCCAGAGCCTCTGAAGCACTGTGAGCTGCTGGGTGAGGACGGGTGGACTTCAAAGTGAGTTTTTTCCTAGTTACTGTTATTATTCATCTCTCAATAGGTCCTATAAAGATCAGTTAAGCAGATGGAATCTAAATGAATGAGTTTAGAGGTTTGTGGGGAAAGTTGATCAATAGGTTTAAAAATAATTCCTTGTAAAAACAAGCAATGGGGAAAGGATTCCCTATTTAATAAATGGTGCTGGGAAAACTGGCTAGCCATATGTAGAAAGCTGAAACTGGATCCCATCCTTACACCTTACACAAAAATTAATTCAAGAAGGATTAAAGACTTACTTGTTAGACCTAAAACCATAAAAACCCTAGAAGAAAACCTAGGCAATACCATTCAGGACATAGGCATGGGCAAGGACTTCATGTCTAAAACACCAGAAGCAATGGCAACAAAAGCCAAAATTGACAAATGGGATCTCATTAAACTAAAGAGCTTCTGCACAGCAAAAGAAACTACCATCAGAGTGAACAGGCAACCTACAAAATGGGAGAAAATTTTCGCAACCTACTCATCTGACAAAGGGCTAATATCCAGAATCTACAATGAACTCAAACAAATTTACAAGAAAAAAACAAACAACTGCATCAAAAAGTGGGCAAAGGATATGAACAGACATTTCTCAAAAGAAGACATTTATGCAGCCAAAAAACACATGAAAAAATGCTCATCATCACTGGCCATCAGAGAAATGCAAATCAAAACCACAATGAGACACCATCTCACACCAGTTAGAATGGCCATCATTAAAAAGTCAGGAAACAACAGGTGCTGGAGAGGATGTGGAGAAATAGGAACACTTTTACACTGTTGGTGGGACTGTAAACTAGTTCAACCATTGTGGAAGTCAGTGTGGCGATTCCTCAGGGATCTAGAACTAGAAATACCATTTGACCCAGCCATCCCATTACTGGGTATATACCCAAAGGATTATAAATCATGCCGCTATAAAGACACATGCACACGTATGTTTATTGTGGCACTATTCACAATAGCAAAGACTTGGAACCAACCCAAATGTCCAACAACGATAGACTGGATTAAGAAAATGTGGCACATATACACCATGGAATACTATGCAGCCATAAAAAATGATGAGTTCATGTCCTTTGTGGGGACGTGGATGAAACTGGAAACCATCATTCTCAGTAAACTATCGCAAGGACAAAAAACCAAACACCGCATGTTCTCACTCATAGGTGGGAATTGAACAATGAGAATGAGAGAACACATGGACACAGGAAGGGGAACATCACACTCCGGGGACTGTTTTGGGGTGGGGGCATGGGGGAGGGATAGCATTATGAGATATACCTAATGCTAAATGACGAGTTAATGGGTGTAGCACACCAACATAGCACATGTATACATATGTAACAAACCTGCACATTGTGCACATGGTACCCTAAAACTTAAAGTATAATAATAAAAAAAAAAATTCCTTGTTTCCTGGCTCTGGGTCGTTTTCTCCTTCTTTTATATGTAGCTCAACAGAGCAAAATCTCTATTGGTTTTTGACAGGAAGAGGCTGTGTGATTTTTTCAGTGTATTGGTGGTTTCCAAGCTTGGTTATGTAAGAAAAATTATCTCAAGATGTTTGATACAATTCTCAAAGCTGAATTTGAATGTTGAAGGTAAACATGTCACATCTAGCTTTTGAGGAGGTGGAATAGAGTCTCCTTCAGAAATATTACCAGAAAGGGAGACCATTCTGCTTGCTGTCTGCCTGCCATACTTCTTAAGGGTGTGAAGGAAGCAACTTGTTTTAAAGATTCACTGGAAAAACAGCCACAATTTTATTATAAAGTACATATAAAATATAAATTTAATGCTACTAGGAAATATAGTATTTTTCCTCTTAACTGAAATTATACCCTGTATTGTATGTAGAATATCCTGTCTGACGTTGGAATGATTAATTTTATGTGTCAATTTGGCTGGGCCACCATGCCTATATATTTGGTCAAACACTACTCTGGATGTTTCTGTGAGGGTGCTTTTGAATAAGATCAACATTTAAATTAATGGGACTTTAAGTAAAGCAGATGGCCTTCCATAATGTGGGTGGGCCTCATCCAAGCAGTGAAGACTGGAGTAGAACAAAAGACTGACTTCTCCCAAACAGGAGGGAATTCTAGAGCAGATGGCCTTTGGGCTTGAACTGCAATATTAGCTCCTCCCTGGGACTCCAGCAGGATGGCCTCCCTTGCAGATTCTGGACTTACCAGCCTCCATAATAGATTAACCAATTAATGAAATAAATCCCTCTCTCTCTGTCTCTCTCTCTCTCTCTCTCTCTCTCTATATATATATATATATATATATATACACACACACACACATACATATACATATATACTCCTTGTACTCAAAAGCAAAGCCGAAATTTCAAGATTTGATGAAAAATACAAAATAGAATCAATCGCCCTGCCCACGTTTGTATACCCTTCACATAAAGTATCTTATTACCACCATCTTACAGTTACCTTACTGGACCTAGAATAACTGATGCTAGATCAAGGAAACTATTTGTGTGGGAAGTAATCTAAAAATGCTCTTTCTTGACTATTACATAAAAAAGTAATATATTCCTATTAGATTGAACCAAATGAAAATGCTCCTTTTAAATAAGTCAGACACATTCAAATATCTGCAATTTCATATGGTTCAGTCTGACAGATCAGAGATTGAACTAAATATGGTACAAAGAACCTTGTCTGCCACAAATTTACAATCTAATACTTACTAAAATGTGTCCCATGTAATCTACTTCTTATCACAGCTTTTGTTCTAATTTATTAAGTGCTTGCTTAAATAAAGCACTTTTTAAATTATTTATAAACTTGTACACTTAAGACACAGTATTTTAAAGGCAATAATACAGTCTCTACCATTTAAATAAAATTTTAAGGGGAGCTATCTTAAAGGTGCCTCTTTTTTTTATTCATTTTCTCCTTCTTTATATTTTCCTTTAAATAATGGAGCTCAACCTCTCTATCTGTCTGGGTTCTCCAGAGAAACAGACCAATAGGAGGTATATATATATATGTGTGTGTCTATGTGTGTGTGTGTGTGTAATATATATACACATTTTTGCTTGTACTCAAAAGCAAAGCCGAAATTTCAAGATTTGATGAAAAATACAAAATAGAATCAATCACCCTGCCAAGTTTGTATACCCTTCACATAAAGTATCTTATTACCGCCATCTTACAGTTACCTTACTGGATATGTATATATATGTGTATATATACATATATACATATACATACATGTATATACATATATATACACACAGACACACACAAATAGGAGGTATATATGTGTGTGTGTGTGTCTATATATGTGAAATGAAATCTCTCTTTATATATATATAGTATTAAATATCTCTTTTTCCAAAACACACCACACACACACACATACACACACACACATATATAAATAGATAGATAGATGTATCCAAATTAACACATAAGATTAATCATTCCAACCTCAGACAGGATATTCTATGTATGATACAGGGTATAATTGCAGTTAAGAGGAAAAGTACTATATTTTTAGTTTACTTCCCACACAAATAGTTTCCTTAATCTAGCATCAGTTATTCTAGGCCCGGTAAGGTAACTATACAATGGCGGTAATAAGATACTTTATATGAAGGATATAGAAACTTGTGCGGGGTGATTGATTCTATTTTGTATTTTTCATCAAATCTTGAAATTTCAGCCCTTCTTTTGCATACAAGGAAACACCCTGAAACCAGAGACACACTCTCTTTTCCCTCTTAATTCCATGGTATGGTGACTGGCTGTGGGCCAGGTGTTTACACTGATGCTATTGAAGTGCCATTTGATGTTCGATATGTCTCTGAGGTGGTATTGATAAACTTGCACAAGAATAATTTATGACATCCCTAGTGATTCATAGTAGAGCAAGGTCTATAACTATGTAACAGTTCCTGACATTTGGATAGCACTTCACAGTTTAGAAAACTCATTCTCCTTTCATCTATGCACAAACATCATAGAATACATTGTCTTTCCCATATTTATAATGGAGAAGAGGCAGTCCAGAGAGCTGAACTTACTTGCTGAGGTAACATAACTTAATGGCAGGGGCTGGAACTATAACCCACTCCAGGAATTGCTGCTTACCACCTTGGAATTGATTGCCAACTTTCTTACAACTTGCCCTTCTTCTTCCAATTCAGCTCTACCCATTTTGTGGATCAACTCATTACTGGACCACAGGTTGCGGAGGCTGGCAGGATTCTATGAACATTTTCAGGGATGTGTTTCCATAGAAAATTTTAGGAGCTCACTACTGTGTTCTAGTAAATGGGCTTGGCTGTCTCTGGGCTTGTTCTTTTTCCAAAACACAGTGCTAACTTTGCAAACTGCGCTAAACATGCAGGCACTTGGAAAACCCAGCCATCTGCATGCATCTGAGCTAGCACCAAGGCCTCACAGCAGCCAGCTGTTTGCAATGCAACCTCACTTGCCTAGTGCATTCAAAGAGGAGACAACATCAGGATACCCCTGTAGCTGTTGTATAGAAAGCTGTATTTGGAAACTGGAAAATGTGGGAATAAAGATTTGTGAGGGCCTTGCTAAAGCTCTGCCTCAAGTGCTGAAGAACAACAGGGAGTAAGTGGGCAATATGTGGCCATTGACCAGCCTGGCTCTTAACTAATGTGAATGGAAGAGTCCTTTACTGGCAAAGGTGCACGTTGATGTAAGTCTCAGAGAACATGCGCTGGAGTTCCAGAGCGATGCCTGACTTTGCTTTGTGTCTGCCTGAGGGCTGTGCATAGAACTCAGCACATAGATGAGAGGAAAAATGGTCAAGGTCAGCAGAATGTTCTTTGTGGTCACAGGATGACGTTGCCTCTATAGTTAAGGAAAAATTACCAACCCCTTCCTTTCAATATGCTTCAGCACTCTTCCTGGTGTCTTTCTTTGAAGGAAAAAAAATGCAATTCTCCTTTGCTATTTGGTATCTGAATCTCTCTTCACTACTGCAAAAACTTACAGAGCTTGTGAATATCTTCAAATTTAGTTCACAAGTTTCCTAATTATATATTTTCTTTCTTGTAATTTATTTTTCAGGCCTCTGCCTAGATATTTATAGCTGTTTCATTCTTTTTGGCTCAGTGCCACAGGGACAATTCTGGCACAAAACAAACATTAGCAGACTAGAATACAAGATCGATCTCTTATCTTACTAATTACCATCCATTTCTGCTGACAAAATCTTCAGGTCTTAAAGAGAAAACAAACAATTTACCTGAAAAGCAGAGGAAAGATTTGTCTGTAATTTTGCCTCTCTGGGTTTGCACTATCAGGAGAATTTTTAGTACTGACTTTTCTGTTTGGGGTACACTTTAAACAGCAATTGTGGTAACAAACTCATCTCTGAGCTTCAATCTCACAGCTAATACACTAAGCCTTGGCTTCCCCATCTGTAAAGTTGGGATAATCATAGCCACCTCATGGTGTTGGAAGAACAAATGAGATAATAAATGAGAACATGCTTTATAAGCCGTAAAGTGCTATATGAGTTTTAGCTATTAGCTATGGTGATGGGGATTATAATTTTTGGAAGTTAGAGAGTCTGCACTGTCAGTTTTAAGTTGCCCTTTCCTGTTTTTGCTCACTTATGATGAATTGTTTGTAGGTTTTACAATAAGAACACACACATGCACACACACATGCACACACACACACACACACGATTCTTTGTAGATTTCTAAGAATGTGAAAATCTTCATTTTTAAAATTGTAAGACCACATAGTTCTGAGAGGTCTTGGCAAACTATAGCCCATGGACCAAATGTGGCCAGCTTCCTGTTTTTGTAAATAAAGTTTTATTAGAACACAGTTTATTGGAATAGGTATACCCACTTGTTTACTTGTGGTCTATAGCTGCTTTCAATGTGCAGTGGTAAGAGTTGAGAACTCGCAATAAAAACTGGATGGCGGTTGGGCACAGTGGCTCATGCCTGTAATCCCAGCACTTTCAGAGGCCAAGGTAGGTGGATTGCTTGAGCTCAGGAGTTGGAGACTAGCCTGGGCAACATGGTGAAACCCCATCTCTACAAAAAATAAAAATAAAAACTTAGCCAGGCATTGTGGCGTGCACCTGTTGTACCAGCTACTTGGGAGGTGGGAGGATCACTTGAGCCAGGGAGGTTGAGGCTACAGTGAGCCACAATCTTACCACTGTACTTCAGCCTGGGAGACAGAGGGAGGCCCTGTCTCAAAAAAAGACTCATGGCTTACAAAGCCAAAAATATTCACTATCTGGCTTTTTATAGAAAATCATGGCCTCTCAATTAGATCAAAGGATTTTGGTAAAATAAAAGGGTTCAGTGAAATGGACATTTTGATACACTGGTGGTATGAAAAGTATGGTGTTTCTAAAGGACAATGTGGAAATATGCGCTAAGAGTTTGGAACCTTTATAACCATTTTTATTCACTGAATACAAGTACAATGAATGTTAACAGTGTTTACTTCTGAGATATGGACTTCAAATGCTTTTGAAAACAAACAAAAGCTTTCTTAACTTTTAAAATTCTCTACTGACATTTAAAAATCTTCATAAAGACCAGATAAAAACACAAACATGTCAACTTACATGATGTTGGTGGGAAAATATGCTCCTAGTTCAATGCCGTTTTAATGGTAGTTGTTTAAGGAGCTATAGAGTAAAGCCTTTTGGTATGTGGATGAGCATCCTGTAATTTATTTACTTATTTTTCAGCTCTAGAGCCTGTTTAGTTTTCTTTTAGTTTGAACAGATGCTAGGTGTTAAGTTCCTCTGTGTTCCTTGCTATGAAATGCTTCTGCTTCCCTTTTAATTGATTACACACACACACACACACACACACAGACACAAACACACCTTCCATAGACCCAAAAGGATAATTCAATATTAGTACCAATTTTTTTTTAAATCTGTGCTGTCAACTTTTCTTTTTCTGGAGCAATTCATTTCATGTTGATGTTTAACTAACAGTCTTTTCTTTGGTAGACAAGAATTATGGTGGCTGGATGAATTATTTTAAAGATTCAGCAAAATTGTTTCTGATAGAACAGCTACAACTACAATAGCAAAACTTTGCCCCCAAAAGGAAAAAAGAAATTAAAAAAGAAAAAGAAAAGGAATACAAGTTAAGAGCCCTTGCTATGGCTTAAAAATGACTTTAAACTGGAATCTATTTGCATTTATTATTCTTTTGTAGTCAGTATACACTATAGTCAGTGTAGTCAGTGATAGATCCCTTCATTGGGATCTTACATTCTTCCTCCAGAGATAAATGCGTCTGGGAAGGTGGTAACCCATAGCAACCAGGCACTATGTGAGAGTGGCAAACTAACTTGGAGGTGTGCTTAATATTTTCTTGGTGAGGAAACCTTATGTAAATGACTTCTTTTTTTTTAAATAATTCTCTAGGAATGCACTGTGTCAAGTTTCATAATGAATGCACTGTAAAAAAATGCTACTAGTCGAGGCACTTAGTCAACCTTCGAAGTTCAGTTTCAAGTCTGCACAACTCTATTAGAGGTCTGGGGGCTTCTAAATACAACACACGAAGTGAGTGCTATGCAAAAGCCTATGTTTTCTCACATTTAGAGGGGCAATTTTGGTGATTACAAAGTGACTTTTGCTTCAAGAGTCAGGAACTAGGCTCATTAAAAAAAGACTGTATTCTGTGTGTATACTGACGGAGATAAGCATGCATGCATAACATGATTTATAGATAAATATGTCCCTGAGTAGTGATGGAGTGTTATTGTCTTGGCTGGACTGGATACCTTAATGAAAAATTTTGAGAAAGGCCTGTCTTTCCCACCTACAACACAAACACAGCACAAGATGGTATTTGCTTTAGTATAGAAATGGAATGGCTATTGTTTCTATTTTTATTGTTAAATTTTTCTGCAAAATAGGAAAGCTCACTAAAATGATGATTAAATCAGAGAATATAGACAAAGCATGAACTAGTTAGGATGTAGGAGAAAGGTCTCGTTGTGTTTCATTCTCTAGAACAAAACTCAATGGCAACTCTTCTCAAATAAAGCCATTCAATTTTTAAGGATAAAATATTAATGGTGACTCTTCACATTTGCAAAATGTAGCACCTTCATTCCAAGGATCATAACACATGGTAGCCTTGTTGTTAATTATAACTTGCCCTGTGAATTAAATAACAGAGCAGATTTTACCAGATGGGGAAAAATGTCATTATAATACCTAAAAGGGTATATGTGCCTGCGTGTGTGTGTGTGTGTGTGTGTGTGTGTGAGAGAGAGAGAGAGAGAGAGATGTAGATAGTTTGTATGTGTGGTTGTGATATGCATGTATGTATATATTTTGAGATCCCTATGTATGTGTGCTTGTGATATATATGTATGTTTACATATGTGCATATATAACATACATATATACACATACACACTACAGAATTATTTGCAATAGCAGAAAACCATGAACACAAATGTTTATCAATAAGGAATGGGCTACGTGAATGATGAGACTATACAGCTTTTTAAAAGAATGAAATAAATCTCTGTGTTAATATGAGTGTTTTACAAGTTACAAAATTAAGTAAAAAGAAAAAAGTGCCGAACAGTATGAATGATTCCATTGATATAAATAAAAGGATATATACACAGACATAGATATACTAGCCGTTTTCAACTTTTTGGTTTTGGAAGGATACATAAAAATTTTTGTAAATAGTTAAATGTGGGGAGAAGGAGTGGAATTTGGGGGAGAGAGAATTCTACATCTCATCTTATGTCTTTCTAAATTACATGGATTTCTATGATGTGTGTGTAAGACTTCTGTCATTTAAAAACATTAAGGCTTAACTAAGGGGTAGAACTAATGTTTTGTCCTATACACTTCTCAGCATCTGAAAATATCTAATGTGTGTTATTAAAAACAACATTTGTGAAGTATAGTGACAATTGACAGACTTTTTAGCTATATGAAATAGGAAGAGAATGTTAGTTTTCCTCCCTTTTTGTTCTACAGTTAATAATGAAGTCAAAGGAAATGCAGTGCCATCCTGAGCCCTGCAGTCATTTCTGTTATCCATGCTGCCTACCTGTAGAGAGTAAATCCAGCAGAGAATGCTCTCTGCAGTTATATTTGACAAATACCACAGTCCCTGGTTATAATATCACATCCTGACAATGCACAGAGTTGAACAGATCTAATACCCAGTAGTCTGATAATCGAAGGCTTACAGTTCAAGGCTTAAATTTTCTAGTATCTTCAAATTCCATAATTAAGAGAGCCCAGAATTAAGAGAGCTGTGAATTCTGTCACGCAGAAGAAAGCAGAGAAGGAATGAAAAGATTGGTGTAAGATCCAGTTTCAAGTAGGGACCACCTATAACATTTGATTTCTAAATTGTATGTAGATAGTATGTCTCCAATAAGTATATCAGTACAGAACTAACCAATATATAAATATTTTAAGTCATGTTTTGAGACAAATCAGAAGGAAATATTACTAATATCTCCTACTTAGGGGCTTGTGATTTAGACAACTTTGGAGTTAGCTCATTTTTACCTTATCCATAGAATCAATATTGTGAGAGAGATTAACCCTAAGTCCCTAGGACTCCCCTATCTGGGAATTCAGTGGTGGACTGAAGACATGTCAAATGGCAAAACTAGAGGCTCAAACAATGTTCTCTTTATCTATTTATTTCCTTCCCACTTTGCATGTTTGTGTAATTCTCTCTTACAGCATATGTGCCTTTTTTCTATGTAATAAACAATGGTTCCTGCAAAGCCTCAGATCATAGTTATATTTTTCTGTCAAACAGATAAGGAGAGTCTTTTTTCCAATGGGCATTATTAGAATGGTTCAGGGAGGACCTCTTTGGCTCTTGAGGATCATGTGGCAGTTCCATAGCTAATTGTTGGTTTTAGAGCATGTGGTTCTGTGACTGGCCTGGCTTGGCTGCCCACTTCTGTAGCTGAGACTAGTGACTAAGGTGATATCATGATTGGCAGCCCAATGAAGTTCTCCTAGGGAAACAAGAATAACTGTCTCTGTGAAGAAACAGCATTTAGGAAATGAAAAACTACAGCTTTCGTAGTCTACTATTGGTGACGTCAGAAGCCATTGTTTCCCCTTCATGCTTATCTTAAATATAACTCTGTTCAATCCTGCTTATATCTACAAGTGGACTGAGGCAAGGATTAACAGAGAATTTGGGAACTCCAGTTGTCTAGTATCTCTTGTTAATACAATACATTCTTAAATCTATTGCCTCCTCTGAGAAGAATCTTCAAAGCCATGACTATTCTATTGTAATTATTTTTAAAAGATCTTTGTCCTCCTAAACCTGATATTAATAAAGATTGTTGAGAAACATAATTAAAACAAAAAGAGGTTTAATAAGTTACTTAGGTGGCACATCAAGCAAAAGCCAGAGCTTAATCACGAACATAGAGTTTATATCTTACAGTTTTACTTTTATTATTTTAAGAAGGTGAAGGGAAACCTCAAACTCAAGTAGAACAAACGCCAGTGGGAGATTTGGCTTTTAGGACTAATTGTTATATAATCAGAGACCACTATTACTTTATGACATGGCATTGATTACAGATGAATGGAAGACATCTGAAAAGTCTATTTCTTTTCTTTCTTTTCTTTTTTCTTTCTTTTTTTTTTTTTTTGAGACAGGGTCTCACTCTGTTGCCCAGGCTGGAATGCGGTGGTACAATCTTGGCTCACTGCAACCTCCACCTCCTGGTTTCAACAATTCTCCCATCTCAGCCTGCCAAGTAGCTGGGACTACAGGCCTGTGCCACCACTCCCAGCTAATTTTTGTATTTTTAGTAGAGATGGGATTTTGCTATGTTGACAGGCTGGTCTTGAACTCCTGGCCTCAAGTGATCCACCCATCTTGGCCTACCAACGTGCTGGGATTACAGGCATGAGCCGCCATGCCCGGCCTGAAAAGTCTTTTTCTTATCTGAGAAATTATTAAAATTATTTAGACACTGAGTTTGTGTAGAAATTCAACTAATAATCTTGTCTAGAGTTCTAGGTGCATATTTCTTATTTCCAGAATTGTTTCAAGCATCATTCTCACTAGAAAGCTCTGATCCAGGACAAATTCCTTCAAGTTGTTCTTCAGGTACAATGCCATCTAAATGGCCTCAAAGCATAGTTTAGACAATAAATTATAAAATATCAAAGCTATAGAATCATCACTTTCTAAAATATACTTTCAACAGTTTATTTCATCTTTTTTCGTCTAAAAAATGCATATTTGAGTCTCTTGGTCCAATATTTACGAGAAGAAACAAGTGGGTTTCAGGCATCATTATGTTACTACAGGAGGCAGTAGTTAAGATCATACTAGTTAGAAGTCAGAGAATCCTAAGATTTAATTCTGACTTTGCTGTGTGGCATCATTATCTCAATAGATGCAGAAAAGGCCTTTGATAATATTCAACATCCCTTCATGCTGAAAACTCTCAATAAACTAGTTATTGGTGGAACATATCTCAAATTGTCTCTGTTTGCAGACGGCATGATTCTATATTTAGAAAATCCCATTGTCTCAGCCCAAAAACTCCTTAAGCTGATAAGCAACTTCAGCAAAGTCTCAGGATACAAAATCAATGTGCAAAAATCACAAGCATTCCTATACACCAACAACAGACAAGCCGAGAGCCAAATCATGAATGAACTCTCTCATTCACAATTGCTACAAAGAGAATAAAATACCTGGGAACTAACAAGGGACTTGAAGAACCTCTTCAAGGATAATTACAAACTGCTGTTCAAGGAAATAAGCGATGATACAAACAAATGGAAAAACCTTCCATCCTCATGGATAGGAAGAATCGGTATCATGAAAATGGCCATACTGCCCAAACTAATTTATAGATTCAATGCTATTCCCATCAAACTACCATTGACATTCTTCATAGAATTATTAAAAACTACTTTAAATTTCACGTGGAACCGAAAAAGAGCCCATATAGCCAGGACAGCCCCAAGCAAAAAGAACAAAACTGGAAGCATAACGCTACCTGACTTCAAACCTACAAGGCTACAGTAACCAAAACAGCATGGTACTGGTACCAAAACAGACATATAGACCAATGGAACAGAACAGAGGCCTCAGAAATAGTACCACACATCTACACCATCTGATCTTTGACAAACCTGACAAAAACAAGCAATGGGGAAAGGATTCCCTATTTAATAAATGGTGTTTGGAAAGTGGTGAGCCATATGCAGAAAACTGAAACTGGACCCCTTCCTTATACCTTATACAAAAATTAACTGAAGATGGATTACAGACTTAAATGTAAAACCCCAAACCATAAAAACCCTAGAAGAAAACCTAGGCAATACTATTCAGGACATAGGCATGGGCAAAGATCTCATGATAAAAATGCCAAAAGCAATTGTAACAAAGGCTAAAATTGACAAATGGGATCAAATTAAACTAAAGATCTTCTACACAGCAAAAGAAACTATCATCAGACTGAATAGGCAACCTACAGAATGGGAGAAAATTTTTGCAATCTACCCATCCAACAAAAGTCTAATATCTAGAATCTACAAGGACCTTAAACAAATTTACGAGAAAAAAACAACCCCATCAAAACATGGGCAAAGGATATGAACAGACACTTCTCAAAAGAAGACATTTATGCAACCAACAAATATATGAAAAAGAAGCTCAACATCACTGATCATTAGAGAAATGCAAATCAAAACCACAATGAGATACCATCTCACACCAGTCAGAATGGCTATTATTAAAAAGTCAAGAAACAAGAGATACTGGCGAGGCTGTGGAAAAACAGGAAAATTTTTATATCGTTGGTGGCAATGTAAGTTAGTTCAACCATTGTGGAAGACAGTGTGGCGATTCCTCAAGGATCTAGAACCAGAAATACCATTTGACCCAGCATTCCCATTACTGGGTATATACCCAAAGAAATAGAAATCATTCTACTATAAAGATAAATGCACACATATGTTTATGGCAGTACTATTTACAATAGCAAAGACATGGAACAAACCCAAATGCCCATCAATGATAGAATGAATAAAGAAATGTGACACATATACCATGGAATACTATGCAGCCATAAAAAGGAATGAGTTAAAGTTCTTTGCAGGGACATGGATGAAGCTGGAAGCCATCAACCTCAGCAAACTAACACAGGAACAGGAAACCAAACATCACATGTTCTCACTCATAAGTGGGAGCTGAACAGTTAGAACACATGGACACAGGGAGGGGAACAACACATACCTGGGCCTGTCGGGGGAGGTGGAGGGAAGGGGAGGGAGAGCATCAGGACAAATAGCTAACACATACAGGGCTTAAAATTTAGATGATGGGTTGATAGGTTCAGCAAACCACCATGGCGCATGTATACCTATGTAACAAACCTTCATGTTCTGCACATGTATCCCAGAACTTAAAATAAAATTAAAAAAGGTTATACTACTTAAAAGTCAGAGAATCCTATGATTTAATTCTGACTTTGCTATGTCACAAGTTTCTTGGACAAAGTTTCTTTACCTTTCTGAGTCTGTTTCTTTCTCAGTAAACAACAGATGATAGTGCTTAGATAGTATTGTTGCAAATGCTAATGAGTCATATTTGTAAAGGACTTATGTAAGAACTTATGTATGTAGTAAATTCTCATAAATGTACATTTGTTTAAATTGTTATTTTGGCCATTATTATACTTTTTATTCATAGGAAAAAAATCTGTGAAAATCTATGTAAGATTATCGTGTCTTCTTTATCAACTTCTGATTCTATGTACTTATTTATGGAACAAGCTATGTGAACCTGTCTGGAATCATTGATTGTAGAAAATTTTTGTGGTATGTAAGGTGACTACTTTAAGTTTTGCTTAAACCTCATCAGGTATCTCTTTTCAGATGTTTCTGTACTTGCTCTGAAATTGTAAACATGTTGTCATTATGTCATTGAATGATCCCTGCTCCCTCCTTGCATGGGAAATTTTTATCAGAGCTTGGTTCTAGGAAAAGCTTTATCTCCCTTGGGAAAGTAGTGGGTTTCCTCTTCTCATATCAAAATGACTTATACAACTTGTCACATTTTCCTTAGTCTTGTTTGTCAGGAAGATTGTAGTTGGTCTTTTCACTCAATCACAACCACCTGACTCATTGTTATATTTTGGATATTTACTTTTTCCTCTTCTTCTCAATTAAAAATCTTATTTTAGTAATTTATTTTTCCTTACTTTTGCTGTGCCTCATATAGTTTTAGGAAAGTGGTGAGGCAGAAAAAAATATGTATGCATATGTATATACATCCTCATATAGATCTATTTTGTTAATTTTTATTTGAAAGTTTGACACACAAATTTAAGTTTTGATATCAGCAACCCCCTTAACCCAACTAGCTCTCTTTTGCCTTTGTTCATTTCTTTCATATTTGTCCAACAAATATTTTTTGTGTCCAATTGATGGGATTGTTATTTTTATTTTTAAATTGACACTTAAAAATTTTTATGGGGTAGATAGTCATGCTTCAATACCTATAATGAATAGTGATCCACCAGCGTAATTAGCATATAACCCTGGATTTCATCACCTGGCACATGTATTATTTCTTTGTGTTGGGAACATTCAATATCCTGCTTCTAGCTATTTGGAACTATATAATATGTTACTGTTAACTATAGTCATCTCACAGTGCTATAAAACACTAGAACTTATTCCTCCTATCTGGCTGTAGTTTTGTATCCTTTAACAAATCTCTACCCATCCTCACCCTCTCCCTACCCTTCCCGGACTCTAGTATCCTCTGTTCTTTTTACTTCTATGTGATCAACCTTTTTTAGCTTTTACATATGAGTGAGAACATGTGGTATTTAACTTTCCATTCTTGGTTTGTTTCACTTAGCAAAATGTCTGCCACTTCTATCCATGTTGCTGCAAATGACAGCATTTCACTCTTTTTAGTGGATGAATAGTATTTCTCGGTATATGTGCACCACATTTTCTTTATCATTTATCTATTCTTGGACACCTGGGTTGATTCCATATGTTGGCTATTGTGAATAGTATTGCAGTAAACATGGGGGTGCAGATGTCTCTTTGATGTACCAATTTCTTCCTTTTCTTTAGAGAAACGCTCAGTAATGGGAAAGCTTCTGTACAGCAAAGTAAATAATCAATGGAGTGAAAAGGCAACCTATGGAATGGGAGAAAATATTTGTAAACTATTCATCCAACAGGGGATTAATATCCAGGATATACTAGGAACTCAAACATCTCAACAGCAAAAAAACAAACAGCTTGATTAAAAAATGGGAAAATGATCTGAACAGACACTTCTCAAAAGAAGACATACAATCCGGGTGCAGTGGCTCACGCTTGTAATCCCAGCACTTTGGGAGGCCGAGGCGGGCAGATCACGAGGTCAGGAGATCGAGACCACGGTGAAACCCTGTCTCTACTAAAAATACAAAAAAATTAGCCGGGCGTGGTGGCGGGCGCCTGTAGTCCCAGCTACTTGGAGAGGCTGAGGCAGGAGAATGGTGTGAACCCGGGAGGCGGAGCTTGCAGTGAGCCGAGATCGTGCCACTGCACTCCAGCCTGGGTGACAGAGCGAGACTCCGTCTCAAAAAAAAAAAAAAAAAAAAAAAAAAAAGAAGACATACAAATGGCAAAAAAAAGTATGAAAAAAATTATCAATATCCACTAATCATCAGGGAAATGCAAATGAAAACCACAGTGAGTTATTATCTGACTCCAGCTGAGGATGGCTATTATCAAAAAAACAAAAAGTAACAAGTTTTGGCAAGGACGGGGAGACAGGACAGCTCTTACACACGGTTGGTGGGAATGTAAACTAGTACAGCCATTGTGAGGAGGTTCCTCAAAAAAGCCACAGATGGGCTGGATTTCAGGCGGGTGAGGTTTCCATAAAAAGGAATCAAAGTATCATCAGTGAGCTTACGTCCTACTAGGGGATATGGACTTTTGAGAGGAAGTACAGACCTAATGAGGTCAGAGTTGCTTCCGTTTAAAAAGTTTAAAATTTGATAACCATGCTGTTAATTTTGATGGGAAAATGACAGCCTAGGAGAAAGACCTGGGTTTTTTGATGTTGTTATTGACATTATTGCTGAATCTGATGGGATTCCACTAGCTTGCCCACAGCCTCAGGTGAAATTGGTTTTTCTGTTCGTTATCTTGGTGCCTTTTCTACAATAGCTACAAATAAGATATCCTTTCATATCTGTGAGCAAAGGGAATGAATTTTATTTTGTCACATCTCTGACTATGCTCTTAAAGACAGGGAGAAAATACAGCTTAAGAACCTCTGGTTGTTGAATCCCATTTTCTTGTCATTTTGTCATACTTTCGGCATACTTCTCAGGGCAACTTACTATCAGTGCTTAATGTTGTCCTATTTTCCTTCCTGTGGTTTTTTTTAAAAGACAACAAGAGGCCTTTTATCCTATTTCATGAGGAAATGCAGTGTATTATTAATCACGATTGTTTTATTTATAAGCCAGCACTGCTTTGGAAGGGCCAGAGCCCCACTAAGGATGATTCTTCCTGCTTTCAGGTCAGGAGCCTCTTTAGGGTTGTTTCTTTTCACCTCAGAGAATGTTTCTTTACTTGAACATAATAGTATATTTTATTTAGGAAAGCTGTTCTTTTGTGTTAGGGATAATTGTACTCATTTGGATTTATTTTCTCAATGTCTGTTGAACTACCACTGTGAGTTTTATGCCGTGTTGGGCCCTGGACTGAATGTAGCTGCCTTATGCTGTGCTTTTAAACTCAGTAAAGTCTAGAAGTAGGAATATATACGATAGTTAAGGAAGTTATATCATTTTTGTTGATCTCTTAAACTTTGAGTCTAAGAACAGGTACTACATGTGGGAGGGACTTTAGTATTTGCGTTGATCCTGATTATTAAAGTTGGGGTGACCAATTATCTCGGTTTTAGCACTGAAAGTCCTGGGTCCCAGGAAACCACTCAGTCTTGGACAGATTAGGATAGTCAGTCACCCTAACTTTGAAGCTTAAACAGAACCTGTGCCATAAAATAGCCATAATGTGGTTTTAGACAGTTGGATCCTGATTTCTAATGAGGCTATTTTAAGCACAGTATTTTACTTGGGAAGAATAGACACCTACTTATTAGCTTAAGAAAAGACAGTTTATTATAAGAAGTCTTACTGAAATCAAAGAAAACTGAACAATCACACTCTAGGAAAGGTGAGACTCAGGGTGACTCTGAGGATCTCAGCAGCTCAAGTTCAAGGAATTTTAGTCTAGTATTCTGCCATTAATATGAGCTAGCTCCAAACTCCCTCGGATTCTAAGTCCCTTAGTTCAGATTTTAGAGAACAAGAATATCATTGACTCAAACGTGCCTGTGGATTGGTTCCTCTGAAGTTTTTACCCAAATTTGGTTCATTTAGTAGTGGATGGGGGACCAAGTAGGAATCAGTGCAATTGACTGCCCAGCATCTAGCTCACCCTGGGTACCATGGTAATTCCATTCTCTTTGCCTGTAGTTGGCTTGGGAATGGACGTGTGACCCAATTCTGGCCAATGAGACCTGAGAGGGGATTTTCTGGAGAACTTCTAGAAATAGTTCCTCAGTTCTCGGACTCAGACACGATGTCCTCTTAGATACTGCTATATCTACTTGTATTGTCTGGAATTATGGCACCTATTGGCTGTTGTGAATAGTGCTGCAGCCTGAGGATGAAAGCAACACAAGAAGGGCAGAACAGAGAGAGAGAAAAATCTTGAGTCTTGAATGGCATCTTTGAGCCACTGAATCAACCCAGTCTGCCCCACCTCTGGATTCCTTGTAATTAGAAAAATTTAGAAAATTTATTATTTAAGCCATTTTAAGATATGTATAATGTATCCTGTATCCTAAAATATATAACACATACTAACAAACACCAACTGGGTCGTGGGTTAGCAGGGCTCCTCCTTTGGATGGAATATATTTGTTAGGAAAGCAGGAAAAGAAAGAAAATGAAAAGTATAATTTCCACATGGGTAAACCAGAGATGTAGTACAGCTCTTCTTTTGAACCTCTGCCTTAATGAACTGATGCTTGTTTTGAGTGTACTGGGTACATTCCCTCTATCCTTAAAGAGAATAAAGTAGCCTATGATCTTTTACCCACAAATATCTTGGCTCTAGTAATAATCTAAGGAGGGCCCAATAGTCAATGAGCCCTGCTACCTATTAGCTGCCAGAAGGAAGGACCTCAAAAATAGGATCATCATGATAGATTAGACATCTAGTATTAACTGAATTATAATTAACCCCATTCAGGAATGTAACTTATCTGGTTACTCAGGATACACTTAGCAAGCAGTTCATTTTAGAGCATATGCACAGAAGTTTATTAATCAAAGGTAAATATTTTGCGGGTATTTTACTGATATATATATATTTATTTATTTTAAATGACCAAGGAGTCATTTGATAATACCTATTTTTATAACTGTCCAGGCTTAAAATATTGGGGCCATGTTTTCATGTTTGTGCCATTGAGATTGTTGATTAATCTGTGTGTTAGAATGGGAGAATCTTGGACTTCCCCGAGGGAGCAGGGAAGCTCTATCTAAAGAATATTTTTTCCAGATCATCCAAGAGCCTGTCTCAGAAAAATATGACTGGCTGTTAAAGCATGTGGTCAGCACTAGCTTCACAGATGTGTGATCTATGCAATTATGCACACCCCCACTCTCAGAGGGACTTCTCTGGGTTAAATATTCTTCTATAGCCATTTTGAAATTCTTAATGATTGTGAACAAGGAGTCCCATAGTTTCATTTTTCACGAGATCCCACGCATTGTGTAGCTGGTCCTGTATAAGATTCTGTAGTTATCTGGATCTGGTAGCATCAAGTAGTTATATTCTTGGTCCAGGTCAGGAAATAGAATTTTGAACATTTCCCTTAGTTCTTATCAAAAGCTCATAGAACAGCATTTGAAGAAACTGTCTGAAGGATTTGTGGCCTCTCCAAACTCTTCTAAACATGCTAAAATCAATTTCTGGATTAAGCCAGACTGGATACCAATAGTGTCTGGACCTCATCATTTGCTGCTCTCATTCTCTATCTCCCATTGCTTTATTGAATTGCTCTTTGGGAACCAGCCCTCATATTGAAGGATGTCTAAAAAAGACTGTGTGACACTCATAGTGTATTTGGAAAGATGTTGAGGGTATTTATAGCATTATCCACTATTCTTACTATGAAGATCAATAAAAGACATTTCTCTTTGTTCTAGTACCAAAAATAGCTGTGTTTTCTTGACCAGTTTAACTGGTTTATCTCTCAGAATCGCTTGATTGTGTTGCCCTATTTGTCTTGGTTGCTAGGAAGGTTGGAAACATAACTACTGAATTCACAAACCTCATATTTTGCATTTTGTGTAATAACTTAATCTTTGCTTTCATCTTCTACACCTCATTCTCCCCCTGCCTTCATTTTCTCACCTACTAATTTTTTTAATAGCATTCTATTTTTGTCCTAGTGTACAATTTTATAAGCTTCCTTAAGCTTTTTTCCAGAATATGGTAATATCCATATATTACCTATTAAAAAGGTTACTTCCTATTTATATCATGTTCCCACCTGGGAACATATAAGGGAAACATTTTTAAAGTAATGGTAACATTAGAGGAATGAAGAACAATGATGGTGTTTTATTATGTAGAGATACAAAAGAGTACTTGTACAATGGTGTTAATGTGAAATATAAGAAAAATATTTGGTAATAATAAACTATGACTTGAAATGGATAGACTCTTACCCTGTGTAATCAATTGTATTTGAGTTTCAATTCACAATGACTGTTGAAAAAAAAATTCCTCCATCTCTCTGTGTCTCCTTCTCATCTCTGGAGTGCATATTGACATAAGATATGTCTCCAAATATTTATGAGAGTTGTTTAATATTACTAGAGTTAAAAAAGAAGTCCTTCAGTATAGCTATTTTTGTAAGCACAAATAATTATTGTTGATTTTTAATAAAGCTACTATTATTTCAATGTTTCTTCCATTTATTTTTGGTAAAGAATGGAAGATTGTTAGCATAGTGGATATAAAGTAACTTTAGGAAGAAATATATGAAATTGTGATATGTAGCTGTATTTTCTTTTTTCTTTTTCTTTTTTTTTTTTTTGAGATGGAGTCTTTGTTACCAGGCTGGAGTGCAGTGGTGCGATCCCAGCTCGCTGCAACCTCTGACTCCCTGGTTCAAGTGATTCTCCTGCCTCAGCCTCCTGAGTAGCTAGGATAACAGGCATACACCACCACGTCCAGCTAATTTTTGTATTTTTTTTAGTAGGGCCGGGGTTTCACCATGTTGGCCAGGATGATCTCGATCTCCTGACCTCGTGATTCACCCGCCCAACTCAGCCTCCCAAAGTGCTGGGATTACAGACGTGAGCCACTGCGTCCGGCCTGTAGCTGTACTTTCTTATTTTGAAAGTTACATTGTCTTGTTTTTCTCGTGACATTTTTGTTCTTATAATTCATTCAGTATTCTTATATTCATTGTTCTTATAATTCATTCAGTATTCATTCAAAAATATTTATTCAGGATCTATTACGTACCAGACATTATTCTAGGTAATAGGAATACATCAGTAAACAAAAAGCTCCCTGCCCTCATGATGCTCACACTCTAGCGATTTCCTCCCAAGTCATCTACATTTATTTCTTGAGTGTATGTCTTTATCCAATGCTATATTTTCTTACTAGTATGTTAAAATCATCGTTACCTGAGATATAACAGTTGTCCATGTTTAGGGTTTTCATCCTCCTTCTTTACTGATCGGATAGTTAGAAGTTTCACCCAATTTGCTAGTGAACTACATATTTTACTGATTATGGGGGTTACGTGGTGTGCTTGATTTGTGCTAATTGACATAATTTTCTGATTAATCTACATATTAGCCTTTTGACCTTTGCACTTCTTCAAATGTAGAGGATAATTAGTCTGCACAATTTGATAGAAAAGAATCCACATCTGCTATTTTTTTCTTTTGCCTCAATTAACACACTTCTGATAATATATAGATTTCCTTCTCAGCTAAATATGAATAAGTTACTTTCATTCTGGTAGGCACTGCACCACTGAGCATTGTCCGTATCAAAAAAAAAAAAAAAAACCTATGCCACTTTTTGTTCAAAGCAAGTAGAAAAAATATTTTAAGTGATCTGTTAAACGAAGATAGAAATTTCTTAGCCTCAATAGCCTCCTTGTTTAACTATTTAGAGGGAAACAAAAGGGTGATGCTATTTGCAAAAATTCATGAGTTTGCAGTTAGGATTCAAATGAATATGTAGCACAATGCCTGGTTAGATGAGGATTTGAAATTTCTTTTCTTGAAGCAATGATATTTAACTAAGTCATTTCTCTGATGAGATAGAGAAAAGCCACCAAGAAATAGCTTTGTTCCAGGATAATTATCCTGGAGGGAAGGAATTACGACCTTTCTTTGGGTGGCTTGACAAAGGCCAAGGAGATTTAAGCTTTGACCTTATACTTTTGAGGTTCACTGTTCTCAGAAGCTCTGGTGGATTAAGTTGGCTCTAGGATGCCACTTCCTTTTCCCAGCCTAAGGGAAACTCATGAGGAAAAGAGAAGTCTCAGCTGGCAAAATGGGTTCAACAGCTGGACTTACAGGTCTGGGTGGAGAGCTGATATTAACGGGTTTAAACTGTCTACTACCCTGACGTTGCTTTAGGAACAATGGCTGGTTGTGTCACTGTAGCTAAAGAACAAAGACCCTGGGCTTCAAGGGGTTAACCTGAATGGAGCAGAATCTCATTCCTTGGAAAAACCGGCTTGGCCTGTGCAAGGATCTGAGCTAGCTGGCGTAGCCCTCAAACAGTGGGGAAGGGCCTTGCGGGCTGGGAGAATTTTCAACAGCCATGTTGTGTGGCTACCACTAGAGCAACATCAACAGGAATGAAAGTGACTAGTGGGCTGAGTGGGCTGAGTAGAGTTTTTGACTTCTTGATGTGAGGCATTTGGAATATGAATTTTTAGTAAACTTCTAGAGTGGGTGGTGGGTGCTTGAGAGACATATTTTAAAATTTGACAAAAGAAATGAAGTCACATAATCTGATTACATGTATATTAGTCCATGTGAAGATGTTTGCAAGTGCATTGGCTGCAACCGCTTTTTTTTTCTAAAGCAGCAAAACATAGTTGTGGACACTGTAACAAGGAACATTTCAGCTAGGCAGCATTTGCAGCTCAGTTGGTGAAATAGCTAATCAGGTCTTTCCCATAATTAATGTGATTGGTATCATTTTGAATTAAATTGTTACCACTTGATTGCATCTATACATCTTTGTATAGTTCTTCTTACTGTCGGAGAAAGTCTGTGTATCGCTTTAAATCCAAATGGTTCTATAATTTTACAATTCCTCATGAACTGTGGAAAAAAGTATTTGGTCTCTTCAAAAACTACCTCAAACCACTTCAATCTATGACCTTTTTCTGTTCTTTTCTATACATAGAACTAGTTTTCTTAGGATCTAAGAGGGGCTTTATTTGGTTCTCTTGGCCTAAGGTGTCTCATCATAGGGTTTTAGTGTAGAGCTCTTGTTTTTTCTGTGCCCTTAACGCTCCAGTAGACATTATGGACTTTTTTTTTTTCCATCTCTGTTAAGATTGGTTGTAATGCCCATGGGCCCCAGCAAACTTCCCAAGGGCATGCATGTTACACAAGAGTGGCTCAGCAAAGTGTGAGGACTGGTTTCTCATGGAGCTGAAGGGTGACCTAGAGCACATTTCTCTTTTCTGTTTCAAGATATATATAAAATATTTTGAAAACTAAACATTTAATGGCCATAAAAAATTCTGGTGATAAGGTAGATTAGATTATCAGAAAAAAACTTTCCTGAAACACATTTTAAAATACTGAAATAAGATATTAAAACTTATATACATTTATATTATATATGTAATTGAGTAGGAGGCAGAATAATGGAATTCTTCGGATTAAGGTGTGATACAGAAGTTTGACTGCATACAATTAAGCCAAGTTTCAAAGTTGGCCTTGATCTGAAGTATCTGCTGATCACAGGTGGTCCAAACCTTGGGTTTTAATAGGCCACATATACATGGAAGTGGGAAACAGCCTAGGGGCCCAAGCACGTTGGAAGGTCAGATCAGGGTTTGAATGTAAACCCACAACCCCCAAAAGGCAATATGCTTAGTGGATGTGCCAGAAAATTTTCTGCCCCGGAGATGATGTGAATATGCACCTACTTTAGTTTTGGTTCGAGTTTGGAACAAAAAAATAAAAATTGCCTCCTCTGATAATTCCTTAGCACGAGCATCCATTCACACAGGATTGGGACTTGAATACACACTATGTTGGAGGTGCCAAAACACTCCAAACTGTATTTAGTGTGAGATGGCGCTGGCTGGTATGGCCTCCGGGTGGCAAGTGGAAGCAAAATGAATTCTCCCTGAAGGTATGCACTTTAAACAGGACCTCAAACATTCCCACAGATGATGTTCCAAGTAAGGTGAACTCATTCATAATTTAAAAAGTCCTTATAGACATGAGAAAATAAGCCACTATGAGAAATAATAGTAATGAAGAACTGTAGAAGCAAATCTATAAAAACTACAGCACTGAAATGATCAGATATTAAATATATATAATTAAAAAGCTGAGGGTATTCATTTTACTATCAACAGTAAGATGAAGATGCCCACTATTATTGCTCTGTATTCTCCACTGGGGCAGGAATGAATCAACTGTGGTTTATGTTTGTATTTTTCTAACTAATAAATAATTAAAAACATGACATGTCTGTATTTGTTTTTAGGGCCTCCATGACAAAGTACTAGAGAATTGGTGGCTTAAACAACAGAAATTTATTTCCCCATGGTTCTGGAGGCTAAGTCTAAGATGAAGGTATTGGCAGGGTTGGTTTCTTCTGAGGCCTTTCTGCTTGTGAGATGGTCATTTTCTTTCTGTGTCTTCACATGATTTTCCTCTGTGTGTCTCTATGTCCAAATGTCTTCTTATAAGGACATCAGTCAATTGAATTAAGGCCTCATTTTTACCTAATTACCTTTAAAAAAAACTTATATGTAAGTACAGTCACGTTCTGAATGATGAAGGGTTAGGACTTCAGTATGTGAATTTGGGGGCTGGGGGGACATAATTCATCCCATAACACTGTCCAAAGGTGATAAGAGCTGTAGGAAAAGTAAAGTGAGAAAGGGGATTAGAAACATCTAGGGGCTGCAATTTTAAATTGGATTGTTAGGAAAGATCTCACTGAGAAAGTGATACAGGCGAAGACCTCAAGGAGGCGAAGAAGCAGTCCCTACAGAGGTCAGGGGGTTTCTGGTGTCGTCTAGAAAAGCAACAAGATACCATTTCACATCCACAATATCAGCAATAACTAACAGTTCTGAGGATATCAATTTTTGGCAAGGATGTGAAGAAACGGGAACTCGCATACTGTTGGTGGGAAGGATATAAATTGCTATAAATGCTTTGGAAAATATTTAGGCATTTCCAAGTAAGATTGAAGATGATGACATAACAGTTCCATTTTCAGGTATACACAGAAAGAAACTTGTACCTAAATATCAGGAGAAAAGTGTAAGAATATTCATGGCAACATGGCAACAATTCATAGCAGCAAAAAATTGAAAAGAACCCAAATGTCAATCAACAGAAGAATAAATACATAAATTTTATAATTAACAAACTACTATATAGCAGTAGAGGTAAGTGAAATATACTTACATGTATCAACATAGATGATTATCAAAAACATAATGTTAGGCATTTATATCATGAGCTTCTATGTAAGTAAAGCTCAAAAGCAAAGCTAAACAATTTCATTTAGGGACACACACATACACACACACACACACACACACACCCCTCTTTGTGGTAAAAAGCCCCCTTAAAAGCAAAGGAATGATTAACAAAAATTCAAGACAGAGTTTGCTCTGATGAGGAGGGAGGGAGATGGGTTGAGAAAGAGTGTACAGGGAAACTTAAAGAGGTTCTTATTCTATTTCATAAGCTGGTTTGTTACTATATAGGTACTTAGATATTCAAATATGAAAATCTTTGGCATGTTAAAGTTAGTGTAGCTAAAGTATATAAATCAGGAATTACAGGAATTAGCACATAGAAGATGGGTTAAGAACAGATTTTTGTTTTCGACATCTGGTGATTGGGAACGTATATCCCACTAAAATCAGTGTGAGAAAATAGTGTTTTCTTTAAACACAGCCTGAAGTCTACATGTTTTGTTTTGTTTTGTTTTTTCCATTTAAGCAGATGTTTTCTATGAGAATTGGGGAAATGCTACATAATTCTTTATTGCAACATTAATGCTATATTTATTAATGTACTTTTTCATACATTAAAACACTAACAATTTATGTCTTAAAAATGGAGAAGCAGATTCAGCACTAGGTAGAATCCAGACTGCAGTCTAATTCAAAGCAGGCAAAGTTTCAAGTATTGGGCGGGCATGATTAACCCTTATTTAGACATCAGTTTTGTTTTTTTGTGTGTGTGTGTGACAGAGTCTTGCTCTGTCACCTAGGCTGGAGTGCAGTGGCACGATCTCGGCTCACTGCACCTTCTGCCTCCCAGGTTCAAATGATTCTGCCGCCTCAGCCTCCTGAGTAGCTGGGATTATAGCATGTGCCACCATGCCCAGCTAATTTTTGTATTTTTAGTAGAGATGGAGTTTCTCCATGTTGGCCAGGCTGGTCTCGGACTCCTGACCCCAGATGATGTACCTGCCTTGGCCTCCCAAAGTGCTGGGATTACAGGTGTGAGCCAACACAACTGGTGGACATCCATTTCTTTTCCTTTGGCCAGTAGGGATGTTTAGCTTCTCTGACCAGCTGTGCCTGTTGATGACCAAATACACTACCAAAAAAGAGAAAATAAAATAAACTCTATTTCCTCACAATGGAGTATTATAAATGTGTGATTAAAAATTGAAATCATTTTTCTTCGTGGCATATCTTTAATCATAGTTCTACATAAGCTTTGTAGTTTATCTGTGAGCATGTTCACATTTGTTTCCTAACTTGAGCCTTAAATAACCCTCAGAGGTAGGTAAACACTTGGAATTACAGAGGAGGCAAATGATGTTAATGCCGTTAAGTCTGCTTGTTGATAAATGAAAGGGTGAGAATTTGAGTCCAGATCTTTTCATGTCTAGTCCTGCACCCTTTCTCTTACAACATGTTGCCTTTCCCTAGTTCGCCAGTTTGCTGTTTGGGGAATACATCATTTAGGAAGGATTTTTGTTAGAGGTAAGTAAGAGATAACACCAACAGCAGATAAAGAGTGGTTTATTCTTTGCACATCAAGTCCAGGGCAGAGGTAGGCACTGCTGGTGTTGGTTTAGATTAAAGACTCAAAGTGATTCTCACTGATGTCTCTGTTCTCTTGTGATCACAATAGTTGTGGCAGCTTGAGATACTGTGTCTATTCAGGGTAAAAAGATAAAAATTGGAAAGGTGATGCCAACAGCTTTTCTTTGCATCTTTTTGTCCAGAGTTGTGACATATAAATATCTCTCATTCAAAGAGATGCTGGAAAATTATATTGTGTTGTTTGTTTTCCAATCTCTATAGCAGAGGCAGGCAAAGGAGAATAAAGTTGAAATAAAGCTGCGTTTTATGTAAGCCAGCCTATAGTATGCACCAGAAGAAATTGGAGACATAGCTTAGATGCTGATGTTGAGGGCTTTGATTAGTTAATATCTGTGTAACTATTTTGTTTTTAAGCTTAAGAAATTCTTTGTAAATCCTTTTTCTATGGATTGTTCCACCAGTGGACCATAAGTAATTACTGAGATTCTGTCAATTAAAAAAGGGATTGCTAGGAAAGTTAACACAACCATCAGCAGTGTTCCTCTGTGTTCAGGTGACTTCCTGATCAATCTTGTGTAGATGTAGCAGCTCATCTTGTCCTTGGCACTGACAGCTTTGCCTTTTGCTTTTACATGACATCAGACAACTTGAGGCCTAAGAGATCAAACCAGGGTCCAGATGCTAAGGGCTATATGTAGGTGTATTTTTTTCTTTTATAAATTCAGCTAGACATAAAGAGCCATCCTTGCTCTCTTTATACATACATCTATATAAACCTTTGGGATATACTGTAAAACAATGGTTGGCAAACTTTTTCTGTAAAGTGACACATAGTACACATTTTAAGGATTTTTTTTTTTTGATACAGAGTTTCACTCTTGTTGCCCAGGCTGGAGTGCAATGGCGCGATCTTGGCTCACTGCAACCTCTGCCTCCTGGGTTCAAACGATTCTCCTGCCTCAGCCTCCTGAGTAGCTGGGATTACAGGCATGTGCCACCATGCCCAGCTAATTTTGTATTTTTAGTAGATACGGGGTATCTCCACGTCGGTCAGGCTGGTCTCGAACTCCCGACCTTATGTGATACACCCACCTCAGCCTCCCAAAGTGCTGGGATTACAGGCGTGAGCCACCGCGCCCGGCCTGTATTTTAAGTACTATTATTGCCTTTCTCTTGCAATGAATGAAATACTCTGCTTTTTTTTTTTTTTGAGACAAGGTCTCACTATGTTGGCCAGGGCTCAAGTGATTCTTCCACCTCAGCATCCCAAGTAGCTGGGACTAGGCATGCACCACCACCTCCAGCCTATCAACTTTGCTATTATCAAGTAAAAATAGCCATGAAAAATATATAAATGAATGAGTGTGACTGAATTCCAATAAAACTTTATTTACAAAAACAGGTGGAGGACCAGATTTGACATCTGGGCCATAATTTACCCACTCCTGCTCTGGAGAGGGGCTCTGGAATAATTATCAGAGAATATGAAATAATAGTAAAACCTAGACAGTGTTCATTGTGTGCTAGACCTTGCTCTAAGGCCCTTTGAAATATTATTTCATTTAGTTCTCATAGTAATTATGTGAGGTAGATACTATTAGTAATTCAGTTCACAGATGAGAAACAGACACAGGAAGGTTATTTGTTTTGTTCATGGCCCCTGACTAGTAGAATCCTAGTGGGTCTTCCAACGCAGAGAGTCAGCTTCATTGTGTGCATGCTTCCAAGGTGGTTTTTGTAAATGTCTTTTCAGCAAAATTAAACAGTTAATAAAGCCAAAGAGTACTTCTCCATAAGCCATCTGTCCACCCTTAGATCCATTCATCCATTCATTCAACCAAGTTAACAAATATTTACTTATCGCCTCCCCTGTGGTAAGCAGTGTTCTAGGAAGTGGTAACGCAGCAGTGAACAAGGCTGGCATGACCCTGCCCTCCTGGGGTTGTCTAGTAAGCACAGCCAGCTGGGTAAGTAAGAAAGTAACAAAGACCACATCAGCAAGGGAAGGAGGTAAGACTAGACCATGTGATAATGACTGGGTTGGCCCGTGAAGGCCTCTGTGAGGAGGTGATGCTCAATTTGAGACACAAATAATGGGAGAAACCAACCAAAGAAAGTTTTGGAAGGATGGGAGTCCCTGGCAGAGAGGAAAACAAGTGTGGCACCCTGAGGTGGGAATGAGCCTGGCCTGAGGGATATGCAGCTGAGCGTGGAGAGGGCCAGGCAGGCAGCTGCAGAGTCAGCCAGGGTGCTGAGCACCGAGGACGTTTTAGGCCAAGACCTAAGATTTAAGTCTTGTTCTAGGTTTGGTGAGGGTTGCTTGGGGGGTTTTAGGCAGGAAAGCCAATGATCTGATTTGTGGTTTGACATAATTACTCTAGCTGCTCTGAGGAGATTACAGGAGGGACTAGAGGGGAAGCAGGAGGCTGGTTTGGAGGCCAGTGCATGAGTCCAAGTGAGAGAGTGTGGTAGTTTGGCCTAGAAGTTAGGAGTAGAGAGAAAAAGAGTGTGAAGATTTGGGTTTTTATTTTTGTAGGTAGGGTAGACAGAAGTGGTGGGTAGCTTGGATATGGCTGAGAGGAAGAGGATAGTTTGAGGACAACCCCTGTGGCTTGGCTTGAGCATATGGTAACATTTACAGAGGTGGGGAAGCCCAGGAGAGAAGCAGATTTGGGAGGAGAAGGGGCAATCAGGAGCTCTTTTTTGGACAAGTAAGTTTTGTCTGAACATTATATAATCAGGTGGAGATGTCAAGTAGACAGATATCTAAATCTGGATTATAAGGTGGAAGTTATGGCTGAGATAAAAATTTTGGTTATATGCATACAGGTAATTTTATCAGTTAGGTTATTTCCTGCTACATATAACAGGAAACCCAAATCGAACTAGGTTAAATGATAATGGCATTTATTATTTCACATAAGAGGAAACCTGGACATACATAAGCTTCTGGATGGGTTTATCCAGTACTTTTTTTTTTTTTTTTTTTGAGACAGAGTTTTGCTCTGTTGCCCAGGTTGGAGTGCGGTGGTGTGATCTCGGCTCACTGCAACCTCCACCACCCAGGTTCAAGCGATTCTCCTGCCTCAGCCTCTCGAGCAGCTGGGATTACAGGCGCCCACCACCACATCAGGCTAATTTTTGGATTTTTAGTAGAGACAGGGTTTCACCATGTTGGCCAGCCTAGTCTCAAACTCCTGACCTCAAGTGATCTTCCTGCCTCAGCCTCCCAAATTGCTAGGATTACAGGTGTGAGCCACTGTGTCCAGCCTCATCCGGTACTTCAGTGAGATCTTCAAAGACCTAAATATTCCCTTTTCTTCATTGTAGTGCAGTAGTGTCTTCTGTATCCCAAAGTTTGTTGTTTCGTAGCTGAAGTCAGAGCTACAGGTTTCTTCATTCATATTGGAAGGGAGGGAGAGGAGAAGGAGGAGGAGGAAGAAAAACGGAGAGAGAGAGACTGGTTAACTATGGCTTTCTCTAAAGAAAAAAAAGGCTAACTGTGGGCTTCCTCATTCATATCGAAAGGCAGGGAGAAGAAGAGGAGGAGTAAGGGAATGGACTGGCTAACTATGGCTCTCCTTTAAGAACAAAAAAAGCTTATTTTCCAGAAACCCCCAGCAAACCTTTGCTTATGTCTTATTGACCCAAATTGGCTTAGGCCTGACCATCCCTGAACCAGTCACTGGCAATGATCATAGGATTTTCACTATTGACTTAGATAATGTATTTTGTACCTGGAGTGCAACCAATTTGGGAAGTCAACCTCAATATCCATTATTTAAACCCATGAAATCGTATGGGAAAAGGTAGAGATACAGAATAAAAAAGAGCCCAGGCCTGTGCCCTGAAGAATTCTAATAAAGCAAAATTAAAATCTGATCTTTTTATCCTTCTTCTTGGATTCTACTTCTTGGATTCTTTTTTATACCCATATGCCTGAGTAGAGCACAGCTGTACAGAGTACAGGTGGGTCAAAATCTACCCGTGACTATACATGTGAAATTTGCATAAATGCCAATGCCAATTCCATATTCCATATGCTGAGAAATAAAATCATGGATGATGGATGGATAGAGTTCTGGAATGCTGAATCTTCAAAACCTCTGAATAGTCAGAACTTTAGGTGGGGACCAAAAGGGAGGGGATATGGAGGAATGATAATATAGCAAGTTTGGCAGGGCATTTGGGCTTTCTTGTATTTATTTGTTTACAAGTCTGTTTCTTCCTCAAAATTTTGAACTCCTTTGGTGAAGGAACTGTATTTTATTTACTTTTGTATTCTCAGGGCTTAAATGGTGTGCTGTGTCTATAAAATGTTAAGTAAATGTAAGAAGGAAAGGCAGGGAGGAACATTAGATGGAATGAAGTAGGTTGACATATGGCTGTAGTTACATGAAAGAAATGAATAGTTTTGCATTTTTGTTTGAAGCTGTTAGCTATGTTGTGAAACCTGGCTAGAGGTCCCCTGTGTTAAAAAATAAAAAGTTTCCTAAAAGTCCCCAGTAGTCTCCTTAAGCCAGTTGTTCCAGCAGGGGTGATTTTGCTCCCAGGGTACATGTGACATCTAGAGACATTTGGGGGTGTCACAACTTGGGTATGGGGATGTGCTATTGGCATCTAGTGTGTAGAAGCCAGGGATGTTACAGAAACATCCTACAAGGCATAGGACAGCCCCCACAATCAAGAATTATCCAGCCCCCAAAGTGTTAATAGGGCCGAGGTTGAGAAACCCCATCTTAATTACACATTGATATGGTTTTCTGCTTGATGATTGTGAATTTACTTTCCATTTCCTTTTAGAATAGAGTCTATAGTCATCCAGGTAATGATGCCTGGAGAGGAGCAGAACCAATCCTGAATTTCAGGGTCATGTGGAACTTTTAAAAATACAGTCAGCCCTCTGTATCTGTGGGTTCCACATCCGAGGATTCAACCAAGTGACAATGGAAGATATTCAGTCAATCAAGCAATCAATCAATCAATACAATAGAACAATAAAAATAATCCAAATGAAAAGCAATACAGTATAACAACTATTTACATGGCGTTTACATTGTATTAGGTATTATAAGTAATCTAGAGATTATTTAATGTATGCAGGGGGATGTGCATAGGTTATATGCAAATGCTACTACATTTTATATGAGGGACTTGAGTATCTGCAGATTTTGTTATCTGTGGGGTACTGGAGCCAATCCCCTGTGGATGCTGAGGGACTACTAGAATCCATGTGGTGTGTTTGTGGAGAATTTACAGAGATACCTTGGTTATAAATAAGTTGAGCTTTACCTGCTTATATCTATTTCTTTCGAAAATAGAGACTACATCATTCTTTCCATGAGGGCCTAATTTGGAACAGCAAGGGTGTACAGTATACATTAAGCAATGATCACATGTATGAAAAGCTGTGTAATGAAACGTGCCCTGTTTTCCATCTCCCCACTCCCCAAATGAGGAGTGCTCAAATGGCACAGCACTAAAGCATGTAACAGTGCTGTCCTGTCTACTAGAGCTTTGTATTTGGAATTGATCAGTAGGCTCATGTCCCACGAGCTGAAGGATGCTGAAAAAGGGCTCCACACAGCTGTAAATATCCCGGGAGATCCCTAGGATAAGGCAGGGAGTGTTTGGATGGTTCCAAATCTGGCAGACTTCTGTGCAATCACATCTGCATGCATAGTTGTGATATCTCTCATTACAATTTTAAATGATGAGCTCGTTTTTTAATGAACATAAATTGCCTTCAATAGATGTGGTGATTGAACACAGTAAATATTTTTCTGTGACACTAAAAATAGTAAGAACTCTAGAAAGCACTTCTCCTTTCTGTTCTGCAAAAACTTATCTTCCTATAGCACATAACCTCTTGATGGTGCTTACTTACACACATACATCCTTCTCACTGCCTCTATGGCCATCTGCTTTACTAGAGAGAGTTCTTTCCGGGCCTAGTCAGATCCCACTGCCCTTAGTAAGGGTGAGCCGGCCTGGGAGATCTGTTGCCCTTGGAATGTGCCACCATGTTGGGGGTTGAAGAGTGCCTTTGGGAAAAGCTTCTGGGTTTGGGACAGAAAGGGCCCTTTTACAACAGACTGCCTTGTCACATGTCTGGGCTTCTGCACCTCTGTTCCTTATGGCAAACAAACAGCTTGTTCCTTCCGCACATTTTCCCGGGTCTACGATCCCCTCAGGAGCTGCTCATGCAAATTATGTGTGGCAAAGGTTGTCTTTCTCTGTCTTATTGTCCTTCTCTGTCATATTTTTCTGTGAGTGCTCATCTCTGCATTGCTATGTCAGCAGTCTTAGTGTAAGAATAAGAATTCCCCGCCATCCAGGCTACAAGAATGCATTCCTGTACCATGCCCTTGGTAGGGGAGGGGGGACTTGTGTTAAAAAAAAAAAAAAAAAAAAAAAATCTATGCTTGTGGTTCCAGGTCTGATGATTTATAGTAGCACTGAAAAAATAGCTTTTTTTTTTTTCAATTCATATCGAGGATAAGTGGATTAAAAAAGGAAAATTAAAATCAACAGCTCAGAATAAAGTTCACAGATATTCAAAAGGGCAGCTTTTAAACATTTCACTTTAAGGTCAGTCCATATTTCCAGAATACTAGTGCATTTCTACCTTGCCTAATCATTTCAGAAAAATAAAGTGTTATTGCGCAGGAAGAATGGGTTTCTGTTGATTCTGCCACTTTGTTTTCTCACATTATCCCCTTGAAGTCAATACATTCATACTTTGGTAATCTCAGAGACAATGTAGAAGATATTGCTAACATCTTTCCTTAACATTCGAGGTAGTTTTTATTATGTGGATAAATCTCCCTTTGGGGGACTGGAGCAGGAAAACGACTTTGGGGCTTCCTAGCTCTAAGATGTGGCTCTCCTCGCTGTTGTTACAGTGCCACAGGCAAGGGCTTGCCCTCAAATAGGCTGCTCAGGAGCAAAGAGGGTTCTTGTCAGAGAGGCTGCTGCTTGGGAAGGAAAGGAGAAGAGCTGTGAATCCATCACCCTGTTGGCAGTGAGCCTGGTGGTTACAAAGGGGAAGGCTCCATACACAAAGCAAAAGGGCTACACTTTGATTTCTGAATGGAACCCTTCTGGCAGCACTTCCCTGGAGCTAGATCCTCAGGAGCTAATGACATAGACTTTCAAGTGTTTTGTAAAAACACGCCTACTATTAATGCATTTAAATAAAATAAATTCATTATTCAGATTGCTAAGAAAATGACCTCCACATAATTATCTTTTATTTTTCTGTAAATGTGCAAAACACTCTATGGTATTTATAAAATTTTTGAGCTTTGTATAATGCTAAATGAAGGCCCCAGGCTTACTAACTAGCTCATTGAAAAATGTGTTCTTCAGGCATTATTGTGAGGAATGCAAATGAGGATGCATCTTAAGGAAAGGGGAAGGATGGAATAGACCAAATCCTAATACACAGCTCTACTACATATTTACCTATCAGTTTGGTGAGAGTGATAGGAAATGAACTGCAAATAAGTCTAAAGAGTCTCCCCTCACCTAGTATGTCGAAGAAAATATGATTAGAATGGGTTCTTTCCAACCCCATCCAACCAGAACAGTGAAGAGGCAGGTCTGAGAAATACTAGCCAAAAGGTAATATTTACCTCAGTAAAGAACAGAATCTAAAGGAGAGTTTCACAAGGAAGGAGATGCAAACTGCTGTGACACTGGGTGCAGCAAGGTCCCATGAGATTAGGACTGACAAATGTCATTAGACTGTTCGATAAAGAGGCCCTTGGTTGACCTCAGAAAGACAGTTTCAGGAAAGTGGTTAAAGTGCTAGAAGAGTTTTAAGTGAATTGAGAAATGAACGTGTGATAAAGAAATAAAGATGTGCCTATGGATTATTCTTTCTAGGGGTTGCCCAGGAGAAGAGAAGAGAGCTAGGGAAATTGGCCAGAGGAAGACACTGAATTAAAGGAAGGTTTTTACTAATTGGAAAGCAATGAGAAAATTTGGAGGTTGAGAAGAAGGAGCTATTGAAAACAAAAGGTTAAAATACAGGAAGAAAATGCATGGAGAAGCCCCAAAAATATGGGAAAAGACAAATATTGATGCATGGAAAGAGAACGCCTAGTCCTCAGTGATTACAGGGAATGAGGTTAAAAAGAAGCATAACTATGGATAAATTTGGTGATGGCGAGGAGGAGGAAGTTGAGAATATTAATTATGGATTGTCTCTATTTTTCTGTGATGTCAGAGGCAAACTCATCTCCTGAGAGCACCAAATAAGGAGTGGGCTAAGGGGCTCTGAGATAGGGTTGAAATATTAAAATATCCCGTTTGTGAAATACAAGAGGAAATTCACCAGCTCAGGACAAGAAATTGATAGGTGGTCTGGCAGAACTTCAAAACCACAAACTCTTAGTGGTAGCACTTGATATGATAGTATCAACTTTTTCAAAGGTGATCCATGGTCTGGGGAGAGGAGCACAGAAAGTAGGTGGAGAAAGGGTTAAAGAACTTGAAAAATATGTATAAGCAAAAAGGTTAAGTGGGTGAAGAAATTAAATATCCCAGCTGGTGAGGAGTTGAAATAATGACTTGTTGGCTTATCCTGGAATAATGAGCTGATGCTAAGAGGAGAAAAGTGAGAAGTCAAGCCACATGAAATCTGAATGAAATTTAAACGCAAAGGATTCTGATTTAGGGATTTGAGAGCTGGTGAGATAGTATTTTGTGGTTAGATAGTAAAAGTGTGGAGTTTAAGATTTTGGAGATGAAGCAGTTCCAGGTGAAGAAAAGATCATTGCCATGAGAAGTGTGGGTAAAAGAAATTGATGGCTTTAAAAAAAGGCAAAGGTTCTTTTTAATCACAATTTACTATGAAAAATAAAGTGAAATCTCTATGAGGAGTGACCAGCCAGGACTGAAGTTGCAGAAGATCTGCTTAATCATGATTAATTATGAAAGCTTTCCCCATAGGAAAGAGTGTTTTCTTGTTTGTTTATTTTTGGACATGCTTACTTAAATAAAGGGAATGGAGAGTCTGGCTTTTCTTTCATTTTTAATGTCAAATCTCTAGGAGCTGAAGAAAAAGCAACACAGATGTGATTACTGCTCTGAATAATAAATTCTCCCTCAATGCTACCAAATTTCAAATGAGTCATGTTGCACTTATAATTGTTCTTTTAATAAGAATGTGACATTAACATATTCTCAGCAACATAGTAAACTTTTCTTTGCTGATATACTGGGCCTTTTATTAGCCTTTTCATGCATATCATAGGATCAATTTTCTGTTCATCACAGCTTTATGCTTGAATCCCTCATAAATGTCTTAATATATGACATTTATATATATAATACATTTAGAGAGTTTTGCCTTCCAGCACAGAGGGAAGAGAGTAGGAGGCTCTACCTTTCAGTTCCACAAGCAACAAAGTCACTAAAAGCAAGATTGATGACTGGAACAAATTGAAATCTTTGATGACACTTGTCATGGAAAGTTTTAAAATCTCTGTAAAGTTCTCTCAGTGAAATGTTGTTACCTAACTAGCTCAGATTTCGTATTTGTTGTAGTCTGTTTTGTGCTGCTATAATAGAATACCATACCTGAAATGGGGTCATTTGTAAAGAATAGAAATTTATTTCTTACAGTTCTGGGGGCTGGGAAGTCCAATACCAAGGCACTGCCAGATTAGGGCCTGGTCTGTCGGCTTCTAAAATGGTGCCTTGAATGGTAGATCTTCCAGAGGGGAGGAACAACGTGTCCTTACATGGCAGAAGAGCAGATGAACAGAAGAGGGGGATCCCACTCCCACAAACCTTTTTTATAGCAGCATTAATCCATTCACGAGGGCAGAGGCCTCGTGACTTAACACCTCTCATTATGTCCCATCTACCAACACCATTGCATTGGGGATTAAGTGTCTAACACATGAGCTTTTGAATTTTACATTCAAACCATAGTAGTCTTTACATTTTGTATTGCTTCCTATTTGCTTGCTTTGAGAACAAAGTTGATAGGGACATAGAAAAGAGGTAAGACAGCTTAAAAATAATTTATGTAAGTTAAAAAAGTCTATAAGCCTGATCTATTTGGTTTCTAAGACTCAATTATTTCACTTTTAAGTGATTTGTTAAGCATATTAGGTCTTAGATTGTGCCCTGGAAATTGTCCATTAAGAAGTTTCCAAATTATTTATGGTGCAGTTTTATTCCTCGTAGCTTTGTCTTAAATGTTATATGGAAAAAGCCATAGCAACTTTACCTGAGCATGGCTTAGGTTGGCTGATGAGGAAATGAGACTTCCAGAGTTCCATGAAACATGAATTTCTCAGAGTGAACTTTAAAGGGCTGGAAAATAAGCCGCTATTGTTTTCTTCTGCCTGGTTTCATGTTGTACATTGCCAATGATGCCACTGTCAGAGATGTTTAATTGTGCTGGTCTAGATCAAAGAGTTTAGTCAAACATGGTGCACAGAAGAGACACTGGAAAGCCAATGAAATGTTGTTCGATGGAGCCAGAAATGAGTGGTGAGCAGCAAGCATAATTGTGCAGCTGACTCACAGGTTGCCAAGGGAACAAGTTGGCCCAGCACATGTTGGCCTGCAAGCTGTGTGGAACTCTCCTCCCTCTACTCCTGCAGGTATCTTGGAATCTGGAATCTTTTCAAATAGATTCATATCCCATATGGCTGATGCTATGGTCTGAGTGTTTGTATCCCCCCAAAATTCATATGTTGAAATACTAACCACCAAGGTGAGTTGGAGTTAGGGCCTTTGGGAACTGTTTCCACCTCCATGAATGGGATTAGTACCTTTATAAAAGGGAACCCAGAGAGCCTGCTAGCCCCTTCCACCAAGTGAGGACATAGTGAGAAGTTGCCTTATATGGTCCTCACTGGTTGTTGAACCTGCCTGCATTTTGATCTTGGACTTTTCAGTCTCCAAACCTGGAAGAAAGAAATTTCTGTTGTTTATAAGCTACTCAGCTTATGTTATTTTATTATAGCAGCACAAACAGACTAAGAAAGGTGAACCAATATTTCTTACAGCTGGGTGTTATTCTGACCACTCCCCCAGACCACTGTTCAATATCAAAGCATATGGATCTGCTCTTAACCAACAACACTGATGATCTAACCTCCAGTCCCTGATTTCTTTCCATCCAATCCCTATCAAAATCTTTGTCGCAAGAAATAATTATGAAGGAGCATTTGCAGATGTTACAGTCCACACATTCCTCTAGATAGAAAAGTTTTTCCCTTGGATTAAGAAGACTATCAGAGAACTGTTTACCTCATTCCTTATAGAAGTGCGTTAGCTTAACTGCACTTCAGTTTGAACTGCTCTTGGTTCACAGCACAGGTTTTCCTAAACAACAGCTGAGCATCCTTTGCAATTGATTTTACTGTAGGATGTGTTTAATGGCTTTGTCCACCACACCCCATAATGTCCCACAAGATATTGCTCTGACGTCTCAGTACCAGGAAAACCCATGTTACTACTGAGTGATTGGTTTATCTTCCTTTTAAGGACATGATGCGTCTTTGTAACATTTTTTCTCTTTTTGCTTTAGCCGTTGGAAAGTGAGAGCTAAATTTGGGACATAGCTCTAAAGACCATAATGCTAATTTTACCCTTTATTATATTCTCATCCACTTTAACTTTTACACCAACTCCTTTAAGAATTGTATGTCCTTTTGTGATCCATATATTAAGAACCCAATAAAATTTCTCTCTAACATGAAAAAAATTATGATACAAAGTCTCAAAGCTTTGCAAGTAAAATAGTAAAAATACAGCTCCTGGTGCTCAAAGACAATGAAAGTAATGAGCTCATGACTAAGGATCCCCTGAGTGGAACTGGCTCAGTTCAAAGTATATGGACATGGCAAAAAATGTCAGCTGTGCAGCTTTGTGCCATTTATTTTAAGCCAAAAAGACATGGCTAAAATCAGTGTTCTCTGGAGTGTGCTCTACAGAACATTAGTTCTTTGTCAAGGGTTCTATGATCAAATACGTTTGGGACACTCGAGGAATATATGTAGCTTTTTTCAAATCTAAACTGCAGGATGTCTAGAAGGTTTTAACATACATGCATTATGAATCTCCAAGAAGCAGACTCTATGGTACAGGGTTTCCAAATTTATTTGACAATTTATTTTTCCTGGAGCATCTTCAGGAGCTAGTTTTATCTGACAAATGCTGGGATAGAATAATGCCATAATAATAATAATTATTATTATTACAAAGGACTGTTTCCTCTTAAAATATACAGGGCAAAGACCTAGATATTTATTGCTGGTATTCTTAATTTCTTATTTTAAAATCAAAAGTGACAACGCACTAGGAACAAAAGCAATGAAGATTTTCATAAGCCAGGTATGGTGTTTTATGGATTTATTTAGTGGAGTCTTCTATACTTAGGTTATTTCTTCTTAATGTTTGAGGTTCTTAACTATAGAACAATGTGGTGTTGAGGTGGAATCCTTGGCAACATGCTAATTTTATGACATAGTTACACTTTAGGAGGGCACAGTAGTGAAGTGATTGGAGTCTAAAATCAGACGTGACTTTAATTTATGGCTCTGTTACTTACTGATATGTGATTTACTAGATATGTGACCGTGCAAAAAAGTTTCTTAAATTCTATAAGCCTTGGTTTCCTTTCCTGTAACATTGGGATTATAATATATGTACCTCCTAGAGTTGTTGTGAGGATTAAATGAATTTGTATGTATATATTATGTCTGTGTATGTATGTACAGTGTCTATCACAATGATTCTCATACTGTAAATATCTAATGATTTGTAACTATGATGATATTTGCTCGTTCAGCATTTGTGGAGCACCTGCTAGGTAAAGGGTACTATAGGGTTTGCAGATACAAATATGAATGAGTCATAGTCCTGCCCTTGAAGAGCATGCAGTTGTCAAGTAGACAAATAGTGGACAGTTATGGAAGTGTGTAAAGTGAAGTGTTTATGGATTCATAATAAATATAAGTACTTACATAGCGCAATTGCGAAAGAGAGGATTGTCAGTTTTGGGGGGATGGAGCGGGGAGGTGGCTTGCATGAGGATTCACTGTGGATGCAATTTTTGAGGTGAGTTTGAAAAGGTGGTTAGGTATTTGCCAGGAAGAGGACAGTGAGGCCAGGGGTGCTGGCAAGAGATTTATGAGCATGAACAAAGGCAGAATAAATTTAGGAAGCTGCAGGTAGCTCAGAAGAGCTGCAGATGGCACATGAAGGTCAGGGGCGTGATGAGAAACCCTGTGGCAGGGCTTGGCAGTGGCTAGATCATTGAAGGTCTTAAATCGCAAAGTGAAGCCTTTGAAGTTCCCTAAGCAATAGAGAATGATTGAGGAATTTAAGCAGTAGAGTAACTGTATCAGATGGTTTTAGATCAGCACTGCTGCAGGTGTGGCTTGTATTTTTGCTGTTAGCATCACCTTGGAGCTTTATTAGAAGTGTAAATTATCAGACCCCACCCAGAGCTACTGAATATGAGTCTCCAGGAAAGGGGCCCATGTTTTGGCAAATCAGGTTACGTTTTGGATAGCATTAAGGTTGGGGAAGCACTGTTTTAGATCCATCACTCAATGCATTTTATAGAGAGTAGACTGGATGCTCTCCAGTTACATGCAGGGAGATTAATTAGTAAAGAGCCATTGTCCAGGTGAGAAATGATGGCAGAATCTGAACTAAATTAGCAAAAGTGGAGGAAAAGAAGAAGGAGACATAATACAAATATAACAAAGTTTACTTTATGGAACTTTAGTCCCCACCTGGATGTTGTATTAGATAAAGGAACTATTCAGGGATGGTTCCCAGGTTTCTTGCTTTAGTAATAGAATGCAGTATTATGCATTAAAATGGGGAATACAGAAAGAGTACAAGGCATTTTGTTTTGTTTTTAGGCAGGGAGAGAGCTAAATTATGAATTTTGTTTCCAACATATTAGAAGTGCCTATGGGACATCCAGATGGAAGTGTACTTATTATTGGCTGCTGGACCTATGGACCCAGTGCTCAGCAATGAGGTCCTGACCAGTGTTATGGATTCAAGAGTCATGAACATCCAGTGGGGAGGCAAAGCAACAGGAATGGATGAAATTGGAAAGAGATCCAAGTATAGAAATGTGGGTAACAGAAGATATTTTTGTGGGCCTTTGTTACCATGTTATCTCTTTTATCTTAACACTATTTCCTCTCAGCAATACATGCACCAGTCAACCTAACCCACTTGAGATTCTCCGGATACACATTCTATCTTAACCTCCGGCTTTTTCACAAACTGTTGCTCTGCCAGGAACATTCCTTGTTCTCTCTGAGCCTAGTAGACTCCTACCGATCCTTCAAAACCCACCTCTAAAGCAATCCCTTCTCCAGGAAAAGTACCCCTTCTAGATGCTTTCTTAGAGTTATTGTACTAAGTAAAATGGACAGTTTGCCTCTCTGTTCCCTTTGTGCTTAGTTCCTGCTGGTAAGGTCTGTGTCTGGTTCAACCTTTCACCTCAGTCCTGGAAAGGTGCTTGACACATGGCAGATGCTCAATAACTAATTGCTCAATGAGTTATGAAAGAATGGTCAGAGGAAGAAGGATTGCCAAAGGAGGAATAAGAAAGCATGGTAGTAGAAGTAGAAGGAATGTAAAGAGAGAGGGATAGCATGGAAACCAATAAAGGAAGTTTCTAGAATGAAACAGTAATGTTGAGAGCTTCCAAGCAATCCTGTAAGATAAAGACTTAAAATATTCATAAGATTTGCACATTAGGTCAGTAGTGCCCTTTATCAGGGTGGCTTCAGTAGAGTGAGCTCAAAGCAGAAATCAGACTGTAGAGTTTGAAGGACAACTTGGAGGTAAAAGAGTGGAACCTAGAACTATGAGAAACTGTCTCATGACAGGAAGGATGGAAGAAGGAGATGTAGTTCAGGTGAGGGCTCTCTGAAGTGAGAAGTGACTTAACATGAATGTGCTATGCTGTTGAATATGGCTTGGCATAATAAAAAAATCCAATATAAAGAAGGAGGGAGAAGGAATGATAACTGAACAAGCTTCCAGCATAGAGGAAAAGGATCAAGCTTCATGAAGAAGGATTAAGCTTGAACTGGAAGAGGGCCTAGAAGGGGCAGAGATGGGTTGGATATAGACAAGTTTATAGGGGTAGGAGAAGGAAACTTAGGGAGTTGAAGATTGATGGCTTAATTTTCCTAGTGAAATAGTGAGCAAGTTTATCTGGAATGAAGCTGTGTGTGTTGGAGGTGGCTCAGACAGGGAGAGAGGCCTGGGGAACATATGCCTGGAGGGGAATGATGTGACTTGGAAGACCCAGCAGATGGAGCTGACCAAAAATACATTATTATGTTTTTTTCAAAAGGAAGTCCCATCATCTTAAAATTAGCGTCCCTTATGTATTGATTTTGACGAGAACTCTTTATTGAGTATATAGGAAGTGTCATGAGGTCATGATTAATTTACAGTGTTATGCTTCAGTCTCTCTTACTGACGACAAATTATTTTTAAAGGACGGTCCTTCCAGAATTCAAAGAATGTTATTTGTCTCATCATCTAGCTATTTGTACACTATGTAAATGACCTGAACTTCTAATAACCATGCAATCCATGTGAGACGCCCATATTACAGAAAGAAGGGAGAAAAACCCAACCGTATTATTACTTTGGTTGAGTTTGTCATATTCCTTAGTTAAATGCATGAGCAAGCCATGCTGTGCTGTCTTGAATTAACTATTAATCAGTATAATATATAAAGATATGCACCTTAAAATTATGGTTTTATGTGTCAAGTGGCACCATAATGTTAAACATTAACACTTACTGAGTTCTTGTAAAATAGCAGAATATTTTGCTGCAAGCTTTCCTAATATAATCTGATTTAAACTTCACAATAATTCTGGGAAGTAGTAAATATTTAGATCTTATTTATAGATGAAGAAATTGAGGCTTAAAATGTGTACCTTGTTAGAACTGGAAGACCTTATGTTAAGTGAAATAAGCAAGTTACAGAAAGACAAACTTCACAGGTTACCACTTATTTGTGGGAGTTAGAATTAAAATAATTGAACTCAGGGAGACAGAGAGTAGGATGATGGTTACTAGAGGCTGGGAAGGGTGGTGGGGGTGGGGGTGGGGAAGGGGGAAGTGGGGATGGTTAATAGATACAAAAATATATATAATTAGATAGAATGAATAAGATCTAGTATTTGATAGCACAACAGAGCTACTACTGTAAACAAAAATAACAGAATATAATTGGATTGTTTATAACACAAAGAAATGATAAATGCTTGAGGTAATGGATATCCACTTACCTTGATGTGATTATTATACATTGTATGCCTGTATGAAAATATCTCATGAACCCCATAAATATATACACTTACTATATACCCACGAAATTAAAAATAAAATTAAAAAAGAGTAAAAACATGTACCTTGCTTTACTTTTAGCTTGCCATTAAAAAAGATGTCGAGTTTAGAGGCACTGATATTTAGCTAAGAGTTCTGCATTTTAACTGCAATTTTACAACATTTTGAATTTTAAAATTTAACAACACTAAATAACTTGATAGGAGGGTTAAAGGCCTAGGCTAGCATGACCTAACTACTGTGTTCATGATGGACAAATACAAGGCATGTGTGCCTTTCTATTCCCTTCTATGCCCATTGCAGACATTGATAATCAATTGTAGCACACTTTCCTGGGGGCCCAGACTTAGTCTCAGAGATTTTCACAAGAGGGTGCTCCGGGCAGTCACTACCAATTGATTTTCCACTCAGAGGCTAATATATCCAATTACTTTGTGAATCACATCTGGTGGACAGGAATGCCAGTTCAAATCCTCCGAGAAGCAGCCAAGATGGGATAAGACCTATAAGAGTTTTATTGGAGGAAATGCCTGGGAAGATAAAGAGAAAGGGAGCAATTATAGGCAGGAAGAGTCTTCAGACTACAAGGCAGGTCTGACACCTGTAAAAGGAGAGAGGGAAGGAAGAATTGGGTAGACAGGGTCTCAGACTGTAGCACAGCTCTGAGAAAGTTTCAGCCAGGATGATGGGTTCCCTGAGCAAAAGTGTCTCTTAGAAGAATTCTCACTGGGCAGCAATGGGCTGGCCCTCATACCTGCCCTCTTACCATGCTCACTTGCTGGCTGTGAGTAGTCTGGGGGAAGGAGAGCTTTAGAGTGGTAAATTCAAAGGGTGGCAGCTGGAACTTACAAGCCAATCATGCTCCCCACAACGGGTTCTCTTGATGACAAGTTGAGTGTACACTTCCATGACAACCATAAGACTCCTTGGAAATGTCTTAGTGGATCCTCTAAAGATCAGCTATGGATTTTGATTGTGCTACCAAAGCTGGCCATTCACAGAGCCACTGAACGTTCCTTAGCAGCTAGAAGATTAGAATGACAGTTCTCTTTCCTAGAATTGTGGCTCACACTCCTGAGTTGTTTGTGGAGCCCTTGATCCTTTCATCATCAGTCCCTGGGGAAGAAGAGGAAGTGCCAACTACTCTTTTTTTTGTTTGCCAGCTGACCCCTGCTCTTATCACTTCATCTAGTAGGAAAGAGTGTTTCACTTTTACTTAGCAAAATCTATCCTCTTTGTTATAAGGATTGTAAAATAATGAAATATGATTAAAACAGTAGTATCTATAAGAAATATGTTTAAGATGTTCAAATATTCCTTGAAATTACAAATATGGAAATGTCTATACAGTTGACCGGCATTCTCCTAAATCATATCCTCACTGAAATATATATCTATTTATCTTTTTCATGTGATGCACATTTTTTTCTTAACAAAAAAAAGAACAAAGATTTTGCCACTCAAGGGTGATTAACAATGAGTAGCAACTCAGCAAAGTTTCTTGAGCTAGTATATAAGTTTATTCACTGAGTTCCTCCTGCACACCACTCTCAGAGCATGTGCAATTCAAAGTGTACTTGGGTAAGATGACATGTTATCACACATTGTAATGATGACCACAGTCACAGCTATTAACTACCTCTAGTGATTGCCCAGTGAGTGCCAGGGCACTGTATCTGAAATATATTAATGTCAGATATTTATAATAACTCTGTAACATAGGTGGTACTATTGCCTTTCAGAGAGAAGGGAAAAAAGGGAGATTAGAGAGGTTAATAAGGAATAAGGTTGCCAAAGTCAGTAAGTGTCAAAAGTAGGATTTAAAGCCACACCATTTGGCTCCAGCTCCTAAGTTCTTAATTACTATTTGGAGTTACTCAAAGAGTCAAAATCAGTTTACACCAGGGGTCTGTTGCATGTAATATTATACCTCCCAAATGTGAAGCATCAGATTTGCCTTTAAGGCTAGACACAAATATAATTAAATACACATAGTATACATACGGCTAAGGCAACCCTTACCTAAATATTGCAGTTGTGCTCCACACCTTAAGGCTTGCCTCAGAAAAAGGAGTTTTTTTTTTTTAAAGGGACTTTTCTAATGGATATTAGAAGTAGAGAACAATTTCTATGTTTATCTCTTATCAAAGTTATCTTGAGGCCAAAGATAGTGTTCTAAGTTACAGGTGAACAGAGGCTGTGTCTAGGTTATCCCCAGCTCCTAGGCACCATTCCTGGAACATACAGGAAGCTCCATGTTGACATTGCCTGAGGGGTTGCTGGCATATTCAGCTGCTGAGAAAAATATGATATTCATTTAATAGGAGATCATAGGCAAGAAATAGTGTAGCAACTTCACTTAAATTAAGCTGGAAAAAAATCTAGAATGTCATGTGTCCCAAATCTGCTCGGTAGTCTGCTCTTATTTGGGGTTGAGGGTGGTTCTTTGTGGGTCTGATTTTCCTAAAGACACAGAAAGAGGCAATGGGCTTAGTCATTGAGAAGAGAAAATGAAAAGGAATATTTGACCACTATTTTTTTTAAAAGCCTTATTATAAGGCCTGGAAAAATGTGTGTGGCAGATCAAAACACCCAGGTGTTTGGGTAACAGCCCTCTGTGGCCACCTGGCTGAGGGCAGCTGGTCATCAGAGTAGATGAGAAAAACATCTTCCAAAAAATGAAGAGTTAGCCTACGGGAGGTCACTGGAAAGCACCCGATGTGTGGGAGGCTGCACACAGACCATAAATTATGTGCATGAAGAAAGAATTAAAGGAGCACATTTTAGATGTTGCCAGGGTCTAATGAAAGGTCTCTTTAATCCAGAAAGGCAGATATTCTTCTAGGGACTCAGTTGACCCTTCAGACACTCGTAGGTCAGAAGACACATTCAGCATTAAAGATATGGAGAAACTTACTTCAATGCATAACCTGATAACATTGAGCACCTCCAGAAAATGAAACACCAAATTTAGGGGTCTGAGTTACAAGGCAAGTCTTTCCAGGTTAAGTGAAAGGAGTGAAAGCTGCTAAAATTTGGACAAATACAATGTAATGGCCTTTTGGGAAAGTAATCCAAACTATATGATATGGTTTGGATTTGTGTCTCCACCCAAATCTCATGTTGAATTGGAGGAGGGGCCTGGTGGGAGGTGATTGGGGCAGATTTTCCCCTTGCTGTTCTTGTGATAGTGAATGAGTTCTCAGGAGACCTGATTGTTTGAAAGTGTGTGGCACTTCCCTCTTTTCTCTCTCTCCTGCTCCACCATGGTAAGATGTGCTTGCTTCCCCTCCACCTTCTACCACGCTTGTAAGTATCCTGAGGCCTCCCAGTCATGCTTCCTCTTACGCCTGCATAACTGTGAGTCAGTTAAACTCATTTTCTTCATAAATTATGCAGTCTCAGGTAGTTATTTATAGCAGTGTGAAAAGAGATTAATATACGTCTTGAATTTTGAACTTCTTGCCCAGTAAAATTATGTAAGAATTACTATGAACTGTATTTATCAGGTAGACATTCAAAATATTCCTGCTTTCTACTCATTTTCCACTTCTTCCACTCATCTCTGACCCCACTTGTATTTCCAAGCCAACACTTTACTGTAAATAACAGTAAGTTATTTTTATTTAATGTTACTTGCTGTAAATAACAGTAAGTAACATTGATTGGCACTTATTACATACAGGCACTGTTCTAAGTGTTTTACAAAAACTAACTTGTTCATCTTTACAATAGCTCTTTATTATTATCCCTATTTTACAGATAAGGAAACTGAGTCACAGAGAAGGAATTGACCAAAAAAAAAAAATTAAAAAGAACAACAACAATAAAATACCCAGCACGTAACAAATAGAGGAACAAATAAATAGCACTACTGTTGTCAAAATAATGCTGATGATTTCTATAACCAAGAGCTGGAGACAAAAGGTTGAAAGGGAAACAGAAGAAGCAGGCAAGAAACTAGACTAGAGGAACAAATTAAAGAGGATTTAAAAAGACTAATCTTAAGAAAGATAAGAACTGGGCCTAAAGTCTGTAAAATTAGATGATTATTTGCTTACTAAAGGGACTTTAGAACTGAGGACACTCTTTGAATCCTGAAAAGAAAAGAAAATACCTTGGTGCTATATAGTCAGCCTGATGATTATAAACCTTGAACAAGCTCTGGGAATAAAAGGAAGGAAAGAGAGGGGGAAAAGGCCACAGATGAGGCACAGGAGGACATGGTACTGCGGACTGTATGGTGACGGCCATCTGTCATGGTCCAGGAGGACACAGAACGGTGCTGCGGACTGTATGGGGATGGCCATCTGTCATGGTCCATAAACCCTCAGGGCTTTGGCTCCCAAACCATCTTCTGTGGGGCCCTCAGAGAAAAATTAACCAGGCTCCCACTCCCCTGGCACAGCAGTCTATTGTTACACATATGTTCAAATTGAGACCCTGTTTTCCATGGGAAGCTGTTTTTCATTTCTGCATATGCAAGCTGAATCAGCCAACCACGAGAGGCCCAAGGCCACTCCTAGCCTGTCTCTTTCCCTGTCACTGCATTTGCTTGTCTCTCTCCCCGGCTCCTCTTGCTGCCTTTGAAGCAGGTGCCTTCACCCGGAGTCCTATGGACTGGAAGTCCATGTGCCAGGCAAAAGGCTCTCTCTGCTTCACTATTCTCAACCCCAGTCATGGAAGAGACTCTGTTGCCAAGAACTCGGCCAGAGAAAATACAAAAATGGTTTTAAACCAGGCAAAAATATGCAAACAAACTGGTTTGAAGGAAGGTGCCAAGCAAATCCACAGTCTTAGTTTCTGAGTTACAGCAGAGGGAGAGAAGTCAGGGATTATCTGTGATTGTCTGTGGCTCAGAAGTAGAAGTGAAGGGGATTCATTGCTTTCTGTGTCCTTGCTGAGTCTGAAAGCTGAAAAATAAAACATGAATATTCTCAACTTTATCAAGTTGGAGTCCTTAAAATACAAGTTAGATTAAAATTTATCTTCTCTCACTTCATAAGATGGCTGATGTAGCTTATCTTTGGAGTGCTTTACATAGCAAATACAGAAGGTGGGGTTATCTCTCCTAATTTTCTTTCTGCTCTGATGTGACTTTGAGACCACCCAGATCTACTTATTCTGCCCCTCATCTACTGGAGGAAGGAAAAAAGGTCCTTACCTGCTTATTTTCCTGTATCTCAAAGGTTACCATCTCTTTGGTGAGGAGTTAGTCTCCTAAATCATCATGTTGAGGGTATGAGATGTGTACAGACAGTAAACTTCCTGAGAAGAAAGGGGGGCAGAAATACCTCTCCCAGATGGTAATCATAACAAACTAGGGCAGGTAGAAGAGTGTGTGTGTGTGTGTGTGTGTGTGCACATCAATTTGATTGCCAGCAACATCTGACTTGTCAATTTATTAGGTAAATCTTCAGGATTAACTGATTACCAACCTCTGTTTGGGCTTGTCTTTGTTTTCTCAATGTATTGTGAGACATAATGATATCTACATTGTTTAGCTCAACTGTGGTTTTCAACATTGGCTGCACATTGTTATTATCTGGGGAGCTTTACAACTTCCAGATGGGTGGATTCCTCCTCCAGAGAGTCAGGTTCAATTGGTCTGGGTGTGGCCTGTGCATCAGGACTTTCAAAAGCTCCCCAGGTGATTCTAATTTGCAGATGAGACTAAGAACCAGGGCTAAGAACTGAAGGTTGAGTTACTTCGTAATGAGAAATTTAGGAAGATTCCTCAGGCTATTGGGCCAGATGAAAGGACATGTTATAGGGACATCATTAGTTAAAAAGGGAAGACACTGAAAATAAATATCTAAATGCAGGTCTTTCTGTTTACAAAACAGTAGCACCCATGGCTATGAGACTGTTAGAAGAGGCCACAGAAAACACTTGATCTCTCCCAAGTTTTCTTTTTGTCATTAATCTGTTTGCATCCATGAAAACTATGGTCCCCTTCTCTTAAATACCCATTGATATTCAGGAAGCCTGCAGGCCAGAGGTACAGCTTTATTAGCAATGTGCCCACTGGTTTTCCCTATAGTTCAAGCAACAGAATAATCTCTACAAACAAAAACTCACTGTTTTCTGTGCACATCAAATAGACACCAAAGCCGAGAGTTCAGATTTGTTACCTCCAATCTCCAGGTGAATAGACTGTGAAGTCAGAAAATTATGCTACTGAGAATGTCAGATTCACATTGTCTTTCAGCATCTTGGGACACTTGGCTAACTGTCAAGACATCTCTTGATTTTAGTTAAAGAATTCCCTTCCTTGTAAATCTATCCGATACTATCAGTGGTAACATATAGCCTTTGCTGAGCACTTGCTATGTACTAGGCATTCTACTAAGGGCTTTGTGTGGATTATTTTATTTAATCCTCATATCAATTGTGGGAATTGGATGCTGCTTTCTCTATTTTACAGGTGAAGAAATTGAGACTTTGTGTGGCCCTATGACGTGGTTATTATCTTGCTATTGGTAAATGTCAGGGCAATGATTTAAACCTACATCTGTGACTTCAAAATTCAAACTTTTATTACTGTTCCCCTTGCTTTGTAGACCTCCAGTATAAGATAATTCAATTTTGCTTGTTTCTCAGACCCTTAGATTATCCCTCCCTAAAATTTTAATTAATTTAATTTTAATGCAATTTTTTGTTGATTTATTTAAAAATTAGTCTTTCTCTAAGAGTTTGCCAGTGCATACATGAACCTCAGACAACAGCTGAGTTTATGACTGGGGACTGAGATGTTTCTTTATGCAATTTAATAAATCCCAAGAAGGAAACAACAACAATAAAATCCAAAGTAATAAATGGTCGCTGGGGTTGGGCGAAGTGGCACATGCTAGTAATCCCAGCATTTTGGGAGGTTAAGGCAGGAGGATTGCTTGAGGCCAGGAGTTTGAGACCAGCCTGGACAACACAGTGAGATCTTGTCTATACCTTAAGAAAAATGTAGAAGAGTTGCTGAATATGCTCATGTGTTGACTCATATTATTGGTACTGCTATTTGGTCAGCATCAAAGACCAAATTTAATACTTTATAAAATTTATTTTTCTGCTTTAGCTAATGGCTGTTATAACATTTTGCTCATGTGCCAGAGATACTTGAAAATCTTCCCAAAGCTACTATTAGCAAGCAATATAAAACAGGGCCAGAGTTTCTCTGCCTATTAATATTTGGAAATATTGAATGAAGACATGAGGCATGATGGTATGAGCTTTTTTAACATTGACTATATTGCTACAAAGCAAATAAACAGTTACAGAGGACAGGAGGTCAGCAAATGAAGGTTTTGTAAATCTGCACTTGGCTGTGTGTGTGCATAGGTATACATGTAGAGAGGTCCCCATGTACATGTCTTTTACTAATTTCTGTCCTGTGCATTTAGTGTGATGCTCTAACCTCTGAGAAGTCCTGTCATTTTAGTGCACTCTGAGTGAATGGTTTGGGCTTCACTGCTGTCTGAGCTTGTCCTGCTTTTCTGAGGGTCCGGATGGGGAGGCTCTTCTATCACAGGGATGTTTATCTTGCTATTATAGAACCATCAGGGGTTTTTGCTTGGTGCTCTGCACTTGAACTCAGTGTCAGTGGATGAAGGCCATCCATGTGGATTTATGGAATCTCTAGCACCTCTAAAATATGTTGCAGCTTCTCAGTCTTATGAGACCTGTAAGCCTAGAGTAAATCAATGTCAAGGATAGGTTTATTTTCTTTTAAAGCTTTTTCTCCTCTGAGGCCAAGAATGCATTTTCACTTTTCTAAATAAAGCATTTAGCAACCTATCTTTTAATGCTTTGGGTTCCTCTGACTTCTGGGCTCAAGGACAGAACAGAGTTGAGGCAGTGATGGGAGGAGGAGATGCCCCTTCTCCTTTGTTGACAGAGCAGCCTGTGAATTCACTGGCCTTGAACTTTGGGATGATACACATGGCAGAATGCTGGGAATGTCCTTTGATGGTGGGACCAGGTTTTGTTTCATTGTGATTGTGATATATATTATAATTTACATCATTGCATATGTATAATTATATATAGGTGTGCTATAATATAAACTATAACTAAAATGACCTTCAGAAATAATGCAAAGATATGTGCAAAACCTAGAGAGAGGCTAGAGTGGTCAGAAAGACTTTGTGGGATTCACACGGGCACTCCACATCTCCCTCTCCTTCCAGATGTGCAGTGCAATATAGAACCGCATCCCACACTCCCTTGAATTAGATGTGGCCTTATGACTGTTTGGGCCAATGAAGTAAGCATGGAAAAGAAACAGGTCTTTTCTGGGCAGAAGCGTTAAGAGCCAGTGTGTGCTTTGCAACAGTCTCCTTTCCTGCTAGCATGGTGAATGGGGCTGCTTCATCAGCCCAGGTCCCTGATGGAATCTCCTTAGTGACCCACTACAGACCTGTAGAGAGAGAGCGAGAAATAATCTTCTGTTATTTGAAGCTACTGAAGTTTGGGCTTATCAACGTAGTCTGATTGATAAGGAAATCATGTTAAAGCTCCTGTATTAAAGTATAATAGAAATGTGACAAAGGCGATTCCTAAAGAGGAAAAGACTTTGAAGATTTCTTGGATGTTTGTTTTAACCTTAAGAACTGTTGGGGCCAGTAAACGTATAGAGCTTTTAAAAAGTATTAAAATGCCCAGGACAAGTTCCATAAAGCCTTTGTTTTATTTTGTTTTTAATTATGGTAAATGTACATAACATATTTACTATTTATTGTATTTTTAAGTAGACAGCTCAGTGGCAGTAAGTACATTCACGTTGTTGTGTAATCATCATCACCACCCATCTCCACAACTTTTTCATCATCCCAAGCTGAAACTTCATGCCCATAAAACAGTAATGCCTCATTCCCTCTTCCCACCTTCTACTCCACCCCTGCCCCTGGCCGTTCTCCTTTCAGTCTGTATGATTTTGACTACTCTATATAACTCACATAAGTGGAATCATACAATATTTGTTCTTTTGTGTCTGGCTTATTTAAATCCTCTTGGTTTCATTTTCAGTAGAAAAGATTGGATTTCAGTTTTTGCTGGCAACTCCTGTATCTATTTAGCTATTTTGAAGATAGTCTTTGCTCCAAGAAGAAAGAGGGATCACAAGAATCCATAATAAGGACTGACTGTGGCAGTGGGTTGAGGTGGCTTTATGCTTTCCAGGCCAGAGGTCAGCAACCCTTCTCAGCTGAAATGCGAGTTCCAAGCTTCCCTTGGGTCAGGGGTTAGGGGTGCTTTCAAACCCAGAGTGATGAAGTTCTGCCTTCTGCTCATACAAGGAAAGGATTGCCATATTCTACAAATTGAGAGAGAGAGGGAGTTTTGATTTCTTTTAGTAGCAAAGGTTGGCCCAGTGTCAGCAGATAGTTCTAGCTTTCAGAAGGGGTTGTGACAATGATGACAGATCCTGAAGTCATATTCAGTCATCCTGTGCCTCATCAAAGACAGAGGGAGTCTTGTTTATCATTCTTTTTGCTTGAAGAAAAGTGTCTTGTCAGAAGTTGTCTGGAGATGTTATTACCCTTTTGGTGATTTCTTTTCCTTTCCTTTCTTTTCTATTCATATCATATTCTTATCTATTCACATCAATAGATGTACCGAGTTTAACATACACAAAGCCATGAAAACCAGTGATGCCAGATGGCACTGACTTTTCCTTTTCTTTTCTTCAGAATTGCACTTGTTAGAAGCACATGTGTAGTCTAAGATGGACATCAAAGAGGTGGAGGATGGTGGTGGGAGTTGGGTCAGAGGACGACAGAGAATGCAAACTCAACTGCACTGATGTCATCCCTGAGTTTCTGTTCAGGAAGGCAGGCAGCATGTGGAGGAGATGGGCGAGTCCTGGAGGTCCCTGCTGAAATCTAGCTTTTGCATGTTCTATCAGATTTGGCCACCTGGAGATAATGGTGAAATCCCTGCCTTCTGTTCATATTGGAATTTTTGTTTGGAAATGAAAAGAACTGAAGGTTATTTTTTTAAGGGTCCTGGGAAATAATTGTCATAGAGGTAACAAAACTGTGCTCTGGTTTAGACGTTTGCTCAATAGATATTATCTCATGTGTCAGGCATTTTACTGGGTGCTGAGAATACAGTGGAAGAATAAACACGGTTTCCTCCTTCATGAGGTTCATAGTCCAGTGAGGTGACAAATATTATTTACTCAATCAGTAAGCCAGTCAATAAGTATTTATTGAATGATAATTATGTCCTAGGCATAGGGGATACTACAGGAAGCTAATTAGACACGAGTTACATAAAACAAATGTCCAATTGTAACTGTAATGAGGGCTAGGAAAGAGAGGTGCCCTGCACCACAAGAGCTATTATGAGGGTTCAGCATGGCCAGAGAGAGCTTGTTCGGTGATCTGAGGGACAGAGAGTTCAACCAGGTGAAAGGAGATAGGAGCATTCCAGGCAGAGGGAGCAGCTTGTGCAAAGGCCCTGTGGAGGAAAGGATATTGGTGATAATGAGGGGGGAATGGACACCTTTGTGGTTCAAGTTGGGAGAGAGGGGATTGGAAGACAAGTTAATTTTGAAGGAGTGGGCAGGGGTCAGTCATGAAAGGCATCCCTATAAAAATGAGAGGAGCCTGGCTTATCATTGTCTTTGTTAGAATGTGTGTATCCCCTTCTATTCCTCCTCAGCTTCGTACCATAGTTAAGAGCCTGAATTCTGGAGTCAGGCTGCCATGATTGGATACCAGCTCTCCTACTTACAAGCTTTGTGACCATAAGCAAGTTACTTAACCTCTCTGTGCCTCAGTTGCCTTATCTGTAAAATGGGGAATATAATAATACCTACATCATAAACTTGAAATTAAATGAGTTTATATATGTAAAATACCCAGAATAATGCCAGGCACTGTAAGCACCATATAAATATGATCTATTATGATGATGTTGATGATAATAAAGAACATCACTATTCAGAAGATATTCCCCAATTAGTTTATGCAGAAGAAATCCATACCAAATCAAATCCAGAATATATAAGTATTTGCATTATGAGCAGAGAAAACCTAAAACAAACTGTAGGTCTCTTCAGTCTTCATTTATGGTATGGAAAAATCCATTTCTCAAGTAAATCATCTTGGAAAAGTCCTGTTTAAAGCTGCGAAAATTAAAATAAATTCTACTCTGCCTAGTGTATATTTGAGATATTTGGAAGACAATGTATTCTTGATACTGATTCAGGTAATACTCTGGACTGAGGAATGGCAGAACTCAAAACCTCTTATCATTTTATCACTGATGCAACTGAACAATCAGAATGGTAGAGCCGTAAGCAACCTTAGAGATTAGCTAGTCATTTGTTCTGATTTAATTGGTTGTTGGTTTCTGCATGAAGTGATCACATTAGACAAAAAGAGCTGCCAGCTTAAACATTTAATAGATAAGTAATTAATTTAACTGAGACACTTCTGTGAAAATCACAAATACCATCTGCAGCTTCTCCTTTGGAAGCTGGTAATGTATTTTTGCTGAAGGGCTTTTTGTTTTTGTTTTTCACTATTCCTGAAAAAGTAATAGCAGCCTGACTTTGTACCAATAGATTTGATAACACTGTGAGTTATCATGCCCTCTATTTGGATGGCACTATATAATCAAACGAACATTTTATTGAAAGCTCACCACGTATGAGGCCTTGTGATGGATGCTTTTATATGATGTCGTCTTTAATTCTCACAGTAATTTTATGGAGTCTTGGACAGGTCTTGGGGCTGCTGTTCTTGGATCCCACCTCACCCTCCCTCTGCTCTGTCAGTGTTGCAGGGAGACCGCAGTCTCTCCTGGCCACTGGTTCTGGGTCGGGTCTGGGCATTCAGGCACTGGTGGAGATGAGGGTGGAGAGAGGAGCCAGTCTGTTTCTCTGCTCCCTCTCTGCCTTGGGCTGCATCTTCTCTATGGCTTCAGCTCCCAGGACTGGCAGGCTGTGGTTCAAACTTCCACTTGGTGGCTCCACTGGAGGTTCCAAAATAACTAAGGTTCTCTCCTCCCTTAGTCTCTCCAGTCAAGGGATGGTGAAACTCCCTGCACTTGCTCATGACTGGATTACCCCATTGTCTGCTGTTTGGCTTATAATCTCCATCACCTGTATAACCAGTTCCCTGTGCTACATTCCCTCTGTTAAACATATTTGAAGTAATTTCTGTGTTCTTGTTCAGACCCCAATTTATAGAGTTTCATATGTTTAATTATAGCTGCTTTTTTAATAGAAGAGGAAACTGAGGATCATACTGGCTAAATGTCACAATATTAAGCTCAATATCACAAATCTACTATTTAAATCAGAAAGTCTTCATACTCCTAAGCTCATACATACTTTTTCTACTATTATGCTTTAGTGTCTTTATAACTGTCTAGAAAGGAGAATTCTTATTATGGGGAAATCCTTCTTGAATCGTTAGTATCATGATAGGTTTTCCTACAGTCCTGTGTTAGTCCAACTGGATTGAAGACCCAGAGGATGGGATTGAAGGTCAATATCTGACATGTCTCCAGAGAAAGAATTATTAGGCCTTGGGCAGCAGATCAGAAAGATGCTCTTTTGTATGTCTACTGAAATTTGGTCTTTCAGGAAATCTTCCACAGATCCATGGAGCCACCAAGTTCTGGCCACTCATTTAGGACAGATGATGAAATCCAGAAATAGTTTGGATGTTTGTCACCTCCAAATCTCATGATGAAATGTAATCCCTAGTGTTGGAGGTGGGGCCTGGTGAGAGGTGTTTTAGTCATGAAGTGGATCCCTTGTGAATGGCTTGGTGCTGCCCTTGTGATCATGAGTTCTTGTGAGATCTGGTTGTTTAAAAGTGTGTGACACCTCCCTCCTTCCTCTCTTGCTCCCACTCTCACCATGTGACATGCTGGCACCCCTTCGTCCTCCACGCTGATTGTAAGCTTCCTGAGGCCTCACCAGAAGCAGATGCCAGCACTTTGTTTTGTGTACAGCCAGCAGGACCATGAGCCAATTAAACCTCTTTATAAATTACCCAGCCTCAGGTATTTCTTTTTTGCAACACAAAAATGGCCTGATACAATTCCCTTTGTTCCAATGTGAATAGAAAATTGAGATTTTTCTGGCCAGGTGCAGTGGCTCATGCCTGTAATCCCAGCACTTTGGGAGGCTGAGGCAGGAGGATCACGAGGTCAAGAGATTGAGACCATCCTGGCCAACATGGTGAAACCTTGTCTCTACTAAAAATACAAAAATTAGCTGCGTGTGGTGGTGCATGCCTGTAGTCCCAGCTACTCAGGAGGCTGAGGCAGGAGAATCGCTTGAACCAGGCAGGCAGAGGTTGCAGTGAGCCAAGATCACGCCACTGCATTCCAGCCTGGTGACAGAGTGAGACTCTACCTCAAAACAAAACAAAACAAAACAAAACAAAAAAAACAAAAAAAACAAAATTGAGGTGTTTCTGACCTTGAATTCTTGAATTTGATCAAAATCTGGAGAGAGATACTCTTAAATTATCATTGAATCCCACCCACAATCAAATACTTTGGACTTTATCATAATTTTAGCCTTAATTTTTAGACTCCTTTCATAAGAATAAATCATAGGCTAAAATGTTTTTAGTCTGAACAACTGAAGGAATGAGCATAGCATTACTTTACTTGTGGGGACTCTTGTGAAGAAGTTGGCAGTCAAAAAAGAACAAATAAAATGTTGAACCAGCAGTAGAAGAATAACCTCCAATTTCTCTCTTTTTCCTAAATAGTAAGAATAATAGTGGAGAATGTTGAAGTCTAGGGGAAGGGGTGTCTCTGTGTGGGTGTGTGTGCATATGTGTAGGGGGAAGGGATACAATGAGGAGCCATCAAAGAGTGAATGACTTAATCGTGTGTTAAGGAAAATAGGTAAAAATGTGTTGGTAGAACATAGCGATAAGGAAGAGGATCTGGATGAAGGATGCTGCTATTAATATATTTTATATATATAATATATATATATAAAATAATGCTATTATATAGTTAAGAAAGGTAACAAAAACTTGAACTACCTGACTTTTGAATAGCAGCTACTGGTAGATGCACAAGATGATGAAGATGTGGGATTGATAAGATTTGCTAATTTATTGGGATAGAAATGAGGGAGGAGAAAACAATTGAAGATGATTCTGAGACTTGAAGTCTTCATGACTTTCCTTTTTTCATTATAATATTCAACCCAAGTAACTTTTTATACTGTTATGGAATTTTCGTATTGCTATGGGAACCTTGTTGGTCCTCAGTCTTCCCTTTGTTAAGCAAAGAGCCCGGTGCTGTAGTTCCATCTGTAGTACAAAGAGCACCCAAGAGCTTCTGAAGTCATCAGGATGCTGACCCTGTATGGAGACCATAGCATGGCAAGTCTGTGGGGCACTTTACTTAGCATACTCCTCCACTTCAGTCAGACTGGTCTCTGCACTGCCCTGGGGGCAGACTATGCTCTTTCTGCCCTTTGAGTCTTTGCCTCAGTCACACACATCTGCCGAGATGTAAACTATGGCTAAATCATTTGGTATCTACATGCCAATGAGGCTTCAATATTCTCTATCTGCCTATATTTACATGTAGAATGAGGCCTATATTATGGATCCTACACCTTCCTAGAAACTTGAAACATTGATAACATTCTAATACCAACAGTGGTCATAGGTTATGTAATAGCAACAGCATTCGTAGGTTATGTCCTTCCACGGGGTCAAATATCTTCCTGGGAAACAGTAATTACACACCTGCTATCAGCTATTCTGTACATTGGAACAGACCTAATACAATGGATCTGAGGTGGCTTTTCAGTTGGCAAAACCACCCTTACAGGATTCTTTGTTTTCCATTTTATTCTATCTTTCATTATTACAGCCCTACTAGCTGTTCATCCCCTACTCCTACATGAAACAGGTTCCACCAACCCTTTGGAAATGTCATCAGACTCTGATAAAATCCCATTTCACCCTTACTGCACGATTAAAGATATTTTAGGCCTAGTCCTACTTGTCCTGCTCCTTCTAGTACTAGTGTATTCTCACCCGACCTAGTAGGAGACCCAGACAACTACATCCCAGCAACCCTCTCAACACTCCACCCCATATTAAGCCAGAATAATACTCCTTATTTGCCTATTCATCACACAGTGAATGGCTACAAATCCATGGGAGTTTACAGATATTTTTAGATTTCTGGTACATCCTTATAAGGTAAGAATTTTGTAAAGGGTCAGGCAAGGGATGAGGAAATTATCTACCTCAGAGTCACCTTAGGTGATGGGTAAGCCTTGAAGGATGGTTCTCATACCTAGCATATTCCTCCACTTCAGTCAGACTGGTCTGTGCACCACCCTGAGGGCAGACCATGCTCCTTCTGCTTTTTGGGTCTTAGTCCTCTCACCTGCAGGACCTGCTGCTCCTCCCCGCCAGTCAAATCTCCCCAAGCCTGCAAAGCCTGAGTGCCTCCTGGTTGTGGCCCTACACCCTCTTAAATAATTCATTTTCCTTTAAACAATCATAGTGTACATATTTCATTTTGTTTTATACTTTATTATATATTACATTTTATTATGCTTTAATTTCTCCAATTGTGTTAGTCTTATCTTTCAAACTAGATCACAAACTCTTTGAAGGAAGAACTATTTCTTACTCTATTATCCCCCATGATGCCTAGTACGGAGTGAATACTTGTTGAATAATTAATTTAGTGTGAAAAATTAGCCCCATCTTCTCCTTGCCACTTTATCTACTTGATTACCTTCTTCTCTAGCTACTGGATTAAAACCAAGCATGTGGACATGCAGTACAGGTTCTGAATACTGAAACATTTCTTCCAGTAAAAAAAAGAATGCTGTGACCAAAGAGAACTCCAGATATGGTAGTGAGCAGGGAGAGGAAAGAAAGAAAAATGCATTTAGAAACACAACTTCTTCTTTGACCTGAGTGAACTTGGTTGCTAGAAGTTACCGAAAAGCAAAGGTGCTCAGAACAATGATCAGTCCATCTTCAGACTCTGGTATGTTTTAGAACAATAGAAAATGACATAGGCCAAGAAATTCTTGGTAGGACATTTGGGTAAAAAGTGTTTTCTGCTTTAAGAATTTAGATTTCAGAATATTAGCTTCTATATAAGTACAAGAGACCAGCAGGTTTATTGAGCTGGGAACGTTATGGCAACTTCTACCTACATGTTGTATTTTTCATCATAAATGTAGATGTAGGTATTTTAAATTACACTACAAAAATGACGAAACTGATACCTAGAGAGTTTAAGTAACTTAACATCAATAAATCATCTTTTTCAAGAAGTCTTCTCTAAACTTCAGGATAAATTAAGCATTGTTATATCTCCCATAGTAATTTATGACTATCTTTATTGTACTACATATTATTTTTTAAAATTATTTTTAATTATTATAGATAAATAGTAGCTGTACATACTTATGAGATAAGTGTGTTATTTTGATACAACCATACAATGTGTAATGATCAAATCAGAGTAATTAGTATTCACTCCATACTAGGCATCATGGAGGATAATAAAGAGTAAGAAATAGTTCTTCCTTCAAAGAGTTTGTGATCAAGTATTTGGCATTTCTTTGGGTTAGGAACATTCCAATTCTATAGTTTTTGTTATTTTGAAATATACAATAAATTATTAACTGTAGTCATCCTATTGTGCTACCTAACACTAGATATTTTTTCTATCTAACTGTGTTTTTGTACTCATTAACCATCCCCTTTCTACCCCGCGTCCCTTCCAACTACCCTTTCCAGACTCTGGTAAGCATCATTCTACTCTCTCTTTCCATGAGTTTAATTTTTTTTTTTTTTAGCTCCCATATTAGTGAGAACATAGGATATTTGTCTTTTTGTGCCTGCTTATTTCACCTAATGTACTGTCTCTAGTTCCATCCATGTTGTTACAAATGACAAGATGTTATTCTCTCTAGTGGCTGTAAAATATTATATTGTGTATATGTAACACATTTTCATTATCCATTCATCTGCCAATGTACACTTAGATTGATTATGTACCTTGGCTATTGTGAATAGTGCTGCAATAAACATAGGAATACAGATCTCTCTTCCATATATTGATTTCCTTTCTTTTGGATATATACCCAGTAGTGGGTTTGCTGGATCACATGATAGTTATATTTTTAGCTTTTTGAGGAACCTGCATACTGTTCTCCATAGTAGCTGTACTAATTTACGTTTCCACCAACACCTTTCTCTACATCCTCACAAGTATTCACTATTGCCTGTATTTTGGATAAAAGCCAATTAAACTTGGGTGAGATGATATCTCAGTATAGTTTTAATTTGCATTTCTCTGATAAGTAGTGCTGTTGAATATTTTTTCATATAACTATTGGCCATGTGTATGTCTTCTTTTGAGAAATGTCTATTCAGATCTTTTGTCCATTTTTTTCTTTTTTTAAAAATGTGGCAAAAGGATCTTTTTTTTAATCGTCAACTTTTATTTTAAGGTCAGGGGTACGTGTGCAGGATGTGCAGGTTTGTTACCTAGGTAAATATGTGCCATGGTGGTTTGCTGCCCAGGTCATCCCATCAGCTAGGCATTAAGCCACATGCATTAGCTATTCTTCTGATGCTCTCCATCATCTTTGACCAACAGGTCCCAGTGTATGTTGTTCCCTCACATGTGTCCATGTGTTCTCATCATTCATCTTCCAGCTTTAAGTGAGAACATATGGTGTTTAGTTTTCTGTTCCTGCATTAGTTTGCTGAGGATAACAGCTTCCAGCTCCATCCACATCTCTGCAAAGGACATGATCTTGTTCTGTTTTATGGCTGCATAGTATTCCATGGTGTATATATACAACATTTTCTTTATCCAGTCTATCATTGATGGGCATTTGGGTTGAGTCCATGACTGCTATTGTGAATAGTACTGCAGTGAACATACACGTGCATGTATCTTTATAATAGAATGATTCACATTCTTTGGGGTATATACCCAGTAATGGGATTGCTGGGTCAAATGGTATTTCTGCCTCTAGATACTTGAGGAATTGCTACACTGTCTTCTACAATGGTTGAACTAATTTAGAATCCCACCAGCAGTGTAAAAGCGTTCCTTTTTCTCCACAACCTCACCAGCATCTGTTGTTTTTTCACTTTTTAGTAACTGCCATTCTGACTGGTATGAGATGGTATCTCATTGTGGTTTTGATTTGCATTTCTCTAATGATCAGTGATGTTGAGCTTTTTTTCAGATGTTTGTTGGCTGCATAAATGTCTTCTTTTGAGAAGTGTCCATTCATGTCGTTTGTCCACTTTTTTATGGGGTTGGGGTGTTTTTGTAAATTTATTTAAGTTCCTTGAAGACTCTGCTTAGACCTTTGTCAGGTGACTAGATTGCAAAAATTTTCTCCCATTCTGTAGGTTGTCTGTTCACTCTGATGATAGTTTCTTTAGCTATGCAGAAGCTCTTTAGTTTAATTAGCTCCTATTTGACAATTTTTGCTTTTGTTGCAATTGCTTTTGGTGTTTTCATCATGAAATCTTTGCCCATACCTATATCCCGAATGGTATTGCCTAGATTTTCTTTTGGGGTTTTTATAGTTTTGGGTTTTACATTTAAGTTTTTAGTACATTTTGAGTTAATTTTTGTATAAGATGTAAGCAAGGGGTCCAGCTTCAATTTTCTGTATGTTTGCCCATTTATAATTCGATTTTTTTTCTATTGAGTTCTTTATTCTGGTTATTAATCCCTTGTCAGATGGGTAGTTTGCAAATATTCATATTTTCTCCCATTCTGTGTGTTGTCTCTTCACCTCACTGATGACTTCTTTTGCTGTATAAAAGCTTTTCAGCTTGATGTAATCTCATTTGTCCATTTTTTGCTTTGGTTGCCTGTGTTTTGAGTTCTTATTCCAGAAATCTCTGACCAGAGCAATGTCCTGGAAAGTTTCTCCAATGTTTTCTTGTAGTAGTTTCATAGTTTGAGGTCTTATATTTAAGTATTTACTCCACTTCTGTTTGCTTTTTGTATATGGTGAGGGGTAGGGGGTCTAGTTTTATTTTTCTGCACATGGGTATTCAGTTTTCCCAGCACCATTTATTGATGAGGCTGTCCTTTCCCCAATGTATGTTGTTGGCACCTTTGTCAAAAATGAGTTGACTGTAAATGCATGGATTTCTGGATTCTCTATTCTTTTCCATTGGTCTACATGTCTGTTTTTATGCCAGTACCATGCTATTTTGATTACTATAGCTTTGTAGTGGTATTTGAAGTGAGGAAATTGATGTGATTCCCGCATTTTTGTTCTTTTTGCTCAGGATTGGTTTGGCTATTCTGGATCTTTATGGTTCTATATACATGTTAAGATTTTTTCCTTCTATTTCTGTGAAGAATGCCATTGGTATTTTGATGGGGATTGCATTGAATCTGTAGATTGTGTTGGGTAGTATGGACATTTTAAAAATAGTGATTCTCCCAATCCATGAACATTGAATATCTTTCCTTTTTTGTGTCCTCATCAATTTATTTCATCAATGTTTATAGTTCTTGTTGTAGATAACTTTCACTTCTTTGGTTAAATTTATTCTTAGGTATATATTTTTATTTGTAGCTATTCTAAATAAGATTACTTTCTTGGTTTCTTTTTCAGATTGTTTGCTGTTGGCATATAGAAATTCTGCTGACTTTTGTATATTGATTTTGCATCCTGAAACTTTACTGAATTTGCTTATTAGTTCCAATAGTTTTTTGGTGGAATCTTTAGGTTTTTGTAAATATAAGATCATATCATCTCAAACAAGGATGATTTTAACTTCTTCCTTTCCAACGTGGATGCCTTTTGTTTATTTCTGTTGCCCAATTGCCCTGGCTAGGACTTACAGTACTGTGTTGAATAAAAGTGATTAAAGTGGGCATTCTTGTCTCATTCCAGATTTCAGAGGAAAGGCTTTCAGTGTTTTCCCCATTCAGTACGACACTAGCTGTGGGTTTATTGTGTGTGGCTTTTATCATGTTGAGGTATGTTCCTTCTATACCCAGTTGTCTGAGAGATTTTATCATGAAGGATGTTGAACTTTATTGGATGCCTTTTCAGCATTTATTGAAATGATCATATGGTGTTTGTTTGTTATGGGACAGGGTCTCAGTCTGTTACCTGGGCTAGAGTGTAGTGATGTGATCACAATTCATGACAGCCTTGACCTACTGGTCTCAAGTGATGCTCCTACCTCAGCCTCCAAGTATCTGGGACTATAGGCATGCACCACCATGCCTGGCTAATTTTAGTATTTTTTTTCTAGACACAAAGTTTGAAACCAAGCTGGTTTCAAACTCCTGGGTTCAAGTGATCTGCCTGACTTGATATCCCAAAGTGTTGGTACTACAGGCATGAGTCATTGCACCCGGTTGTTCATGTGTTTTTTGTCCTTTATTCTGTTGATATGATGTATCATGTTGATTAATCTGCTTATGTTGAACCTTCCTTGCAACCTTGGGATGAATCCCACTTGATCATGATTAATGATGTTTTCACTGTGTTGCTCAATTTAGTTTGCTAGGATTTTGTTGAAGGTGTTTGCATCTATGTTCATCAGGGATATTGATCTCTAGTTTTCTTGTATTATTGTGCTTTTGTCTGGTTTTGGTATTAAGATAATACCAATCTTGTAGAATGAGTTTGGATAGATTTCCCTCCTCCTTGATTTTTTTTGAATAGTTTGAGTAGGCTTGGTGTAAGTAATTCTTTAAATGTTTGTTAGAATTCAGTAGTGAAGCCATAAAATCCTGGGCTTTACTTTGATGGGAGACTTTTTTTATTGCTTGTATCTCATTACTTGTTATTTGTCTATTCAGGTTTTGGATTTCTTTATGGTTCAATCTTGGTAGGTTGTATGTGTCTAGGAATTTATCCATTTCTTATAGACTTTCCCATGTATTGGCATATAGTTTCTCATAATAGTCTGTAATGATACTTTAAACTTCTGTGGTATCAGTTGTGATGTCTTCTTTTTCATTTTGATTTTATTTACTTGGGTCTGCTCTCTTTTTTTCTTAGTTAATCTTGCTAAAAGTTTGTCAAGTTTGCTTATGTTTTCAAAAAAACAATTTTTCATTTTGTGGGTGTTTAGTATTTTTTTAGTCTCAATTTTATTTATTTTATTCTGATCTTTATTTCTTTATTTCTAATGATTTGAATTTGGTTTGCTCTTGCTCTTCTAGTTTTTCATTAAGGTGCATTATTAGGTTGTTTATTTAAAGCTTTTCTCCCTTTTTGATGTAGATGTTTATTGCTATAAGTTTCCCTCTTACCACTGTTTTTGCTATATCCCATAGATTTTAGTACATTGTGTTTTCATTTTTCATTTGATTCAAAAAATTTTCTAAATTTTCTTTTTAATTTCTTCATTGACCTAATGGTTGTTCAGGATCATATTATTTGATTTCCATGTGATTATACAGTTTCCAAAGTTCCTCTCGTTATTGATTTCTAGTTTTATTTTATCATGTTTAGAAAAGATACTTGATATGATTTTATTTATTTTGAATTTTTTTAGACTTGTTTTGTGGCTTAACATGTGATCTATCCTTGAGAATGTTCAATGTACCAATGAGAAAAATGAGTATTTTGTAGCTATTGGATGAAATATTCTGTAAATAACTATTAGGTTCATTTGATCCATAGTGTAGATAAAGTTCAGTGTTTCTTTGTTGATTTTCTATATATATGATTATCCAATGCTGAAAGCTGGGTGTTGACATTCTCAGCTAATTTTGCATTAGGGTATATGCCTCTCTTTAGCTCTAATAATATTTGCTTTATATATTTGAGTGCTCCAGCATTCGTCTTATATATAATTAGAACTGTTATATCTTCTTGCTGAATTGACCCCTTTATCATTTAATAATTACCTTGTCTCTTTTTACAGTTTTGGTCTGGAAATATATTTTATGTGATATAAGTGTAGAGCTACTCTTGCTGTTTTTTGGTTTACATTTGTATGAAATATTTTTTCCCACCTTTTATTTTCGGTCTATGCATGTCTTTATAGGTGGAGTGAGTTTCTTGTAGGCAACATATGGTTGAGTCTTATTTTTATCCATTCAGCCACTCTGTCTTTGGATGGGAAAATTTAGTTCATTTACATTCAATGTTATCATTGAAGGTAAGGACTTCACTGTTGCCATTTTCTTTTCTGGTTGTTTTGTTGGTCCTCTTCCTTTCTTTCTTCCTTCTGGTCTTCCTTTGTGTAACAGTGATTTTCTCTGTGAGTATTTTTTTAATTTCTTGCTTTTTATTTTTCGTGTATCTACCATAGGTTTCAGTCTTGTGGTTGCCACAAGGCTTACAAATAACATCTTATAACCAATTATTTTAAGCCGATGACAACTTAACTCTGCTTACAAACAAGCAAAGAGAAAACTGAAACACTCCACATTTTAATTCCTATCCTGCTTTTAGACTTTTTCTTGTCTCTTTTTATGTCTTTCATGTTGTCTATCACTTAAAAAGCAGTCATAGTTGTTATTTTTGATAGGTTTATCTTTTACTCTTCTTGCTGAAGTGCTTTCTTTTATGGATAATTGTTCAATTTGGTGTTCCTGTGGGGAGACAATTGCTAGAGAGTATTTTTCAGCCATCTTGCTCAACCCATACATATTATTTTATATAATAAATATAATAATATAATTGCTTTATATTTTTGCCTCATCTGTTTGATCATAGCCTCCCTGGGGGTAAGGAAAGTTCAGGTTCTAAGTCTAGTGTTTTTTTTTTCTATATTACATTTACACTACCATTTCACATATGTCATGGACCTTGGATTTTAAAACACAGAATGTCCTTCAGTTATTGATAATAATTACCAGCTTTATTATATAGTAAAGGTTACTTAATGTGTCCTTCTTCTCTATGAAAGGGAGTATTTGTAATTTTTTTAATGAGATAACCACCTCATTGCATTTTAATTGCCAGGGATCTCTGTAAAAGTCAACATCAAAAGAAGATATCTTATAGTTATAATTGCTCCTTGGCAGAAAGGTTACCACGGATGCTGGAGAACATTCATGGTCAATTTTGTAAAACCATAGCTAATGGGACAAATCACTCAGCCATGGAGACTTTGCAAGCTGAAAGAATATAAAGAGCTGCAAAGGGAGAAGCAGGTTATGGGCTCTGTCCCTGGGCTTCTGAGAGGTTCATGTCAAAGAGAAAGCAGGCAGATGTGACTCACTCAGTCAGCTGTGGGTGGTGGTGGCCTCAGCTGTCACAGCTGGGCTGACATCAGCAACATGTGATTGCCAGAAGTGTGTGGCAGGAACAACCAGGGCTTGAATCCTGTGAGAAGAAAATCTTCTGTTGGGGACACCAAATAGCAGCAGTGAGCCCTCTCTTGCCTCCCAAAGTCTGACTAGGCTCAGGGACTTGGAGAGTTCATCTCAGAGGTGTTGTGACTTGTCCTAGATCACACAGGACATTAGAGGTCAGGCTGGGACTAGCAACCAGATCATCAAACTCCCAGGCCAATGCTGTCTTCATAGAACACACAGAAAAGGAAGACATGAGAAGATTTTTAAGAAATTGTAAAATCAGGTTAAAATCAACCTGACACTTGAACAGCTTGCTTCTTCAAAACAAAAAAAATGGTCTTTCAGGTATTCAGTAACTGCAGTGATTTGACACAGCAGCTTATCATTATTTCCTAGAGGTGATTCTTGTAGTTTAACCCAGAGAAATATTTCAGTAGTGCAGTCATCATGTATTTGCTGATCTTTATTGATGTATAAGAAACAACAACAGTGATACATGCAAAAAGGAGATTTAATTGGGGAATCTTTTCCCATGTAAGCAACACTGTGCCATTCAAACAAGAAGCAGTAGTGCATAATTAAATCTATAATCATTGAAAAAATCATTTTAAAAGATAATAAACAGCTTGAATTTGGTAAACACTTTACTTATTCAAAATACTTTGATGAATTCTATCTCATTTGATCTTCACGGCTACTTCTGTATAACTTAGGAGAAAGCAGTAGTCACCCATTTTGTAGATGAAGAATCTGAAACCAGAGCAGCTTGGCAATTTGCCCACAATTACACAGTGGTTACTACCAGAGCCAGGACTAGAATCGCGGTTCTTTATTTAGTGCTTTTGTGTAATAAAGTTCACAATGTCCTATCTGAAATTTTGAAATATAAACAATAGCCTAAGTTTATTTATTTTTTTCTTTTCTAACTTATTTGATGGTAAAACTACCTGTTCTGAATGACTTTTGGTAACAAAACCTGTTTTGAGATGACAGGAAGCTCTGCGTTGTTCTCTTTAGGGAGAAGATTCATGTTTCAGAGCAGAAATGTTAATGCGTTCAGTTACAGGATGCTGCCCCAGACCAGTGTGTTCTGTTTGTTATATGAACCATATTGTCTTTTTAAAGTCCAAAAATTTTCTGAATTCAAAAGCGCATCTGAACAGAAGAGCTTTGGATAATAATTGAAGTAGACTGCCTGTGCCTTCTTCTAGCAAGGAAATGAGATGTTTACATTAATTAGATATTCTGGTTTATAGTCACCATAGGTACAATATGTGTATTGCTAATATTGAACAAATGAGACTGTGATGAAATGCCCTTAATATTGACTCAGCAGTTGTTGTGAGGGTTAAATAAAATAATTCAGGCAAATCAATTGGCATAGTGTCTGGTTCATAGGACATATTTCATAACTAGAGTGTTAACTGCTATCTTTCTTAATAAACTTTGTATCCTCGTATCACAGATGAGGAAATGGTAATAGGCAGAGAGGTTAAGTAACATGCCCAAGGCCACACAGCTAGTAAATGACACCACCAGAACTGGACACCCAGGCTACCTCTAACACTCAAAGCATATGTATAAACAGTAGGGTATATATTTTCTTGGATCTTTCAAGAGGCTGTAGAAATCCTTCCAGATCATCATTATGAAAATTAATTACCGAATCATTGGACTGTAGCATGTGGAAGTGCTGTTTAATAGCCTGCTGGTTAGGCCAGATTTTGCTGGCTAAGGAGAGAGAGGGGGAGAGGGAGAGAGGGGAAAAGGAAGAGGAAGGGAGAAAGAGACAGAGAAGGATTAAACTACTAGGAAATACCTTACAAATGAAAAAACTGGAATGAGCATAGAGCAATTGGGAAATCTCTATGCTAGAGAATTATTACCAGGTCAGTCACTCCCTTGGATGAAATGAATGAAGTCTTTCTGGGAATTAGATCAAAGAGAAAGCACTCTGACGGCTTTTCCCAAAATTCTGTGGATCAGGTTGATGAAACTTATGGTCAGGAGAAAGTAATTTTGTGTTTAGATAATGAGAATTGCCTCCACTCCCACCCACTCCTGGCTTCTCTCCCTGAGGCTTTTTTGCCTACTTGGTTTCCTTACTCTGAACCTAGGAACTATCTTTTTTTCACCATGCTTTGGAGGGGAGTGCCTGCCCTTTGAAGGTGGGGGAGGCAGGTGGGCCCACAGAGGAGAAGGCAAGCACAGAAGGCAGCAACACAGGAGATGAGAGGAGAGCAACGTTTGCCTCAAAAATGGATTCTGATCCTGAAGCAGCTTTCTTGTGACTACCCCCGTCCCAGATGGTGAGAGGAGAACTTGAGCGCCTGGTGCTTGTGGTCTGTCAGAACAGGCTGGCAAGAAAGTGAGCCCCTGGGAAGCTAAGCCTGAGATTAAAAGGACTTGGTGCTATCCTGTTGGCAGCTGCTCCAGCTCACCCTTGTGCGGTGCGGCCTCAGCGCATGTCTGGCTTTATTTGCTATTTGGGGCGCGGCACTTGAAAGGTGCCCCCTCCCCCAGACTCCTTGACATTTGTCCAGAGATTAATTGAGCTAATCCCCTTCTTGGAAGAATAGGTTGGGAAGTCTGTGTTGAGGGAGGGTAGGGAGGCAGGCTGGGATTGAAGAGGCATGCATTAATAAGGGTGCTAGGGCTTGCTGGGCCCTTTGAAGAAAGAAAAGAGCAAATTTCTCTGCTGTTCCTGGACGAGGCTGACAGGTGGGCAGGGAGACTGCAGTTTCTCTGTTTCGCCTGGCTTTGCCAGAAGGTCTGTGCGCATCAGCAATAACGACTCTTGACAGCACCAGCTGTCACTCAGGGATGAAGTACTCCCAGGACACCTTGGCCTGCCATTCTCATCTCTTGTACTAAGGGCAGAAGGTGAGAGCCCCAAGACAGGCTATCCTGACAGGGGAGGCACATATTACTTGAATACTTGTCTGGGATAGTTAGAAAAAGTGCATTTGAATTTTGTTTTGAATTAGGCATTAAAATTAAACATCATTTATTATTTTGTATTTTTAATGGAGGGACAAAGACAGGGGAACATGAACATTGTTTTCTTATGCTGTGTGCAACTGTCCATATTTTGGGAGGGGACACAAAGCTTTTCACCTTACCGTACAATAATCATAGCTAGAATTGGCAGGGTACTATCGCTTCTGCCTGTAATCCCAGCATTTTGGGAGGCCATCGTGGGAGGATCATTAGAAGCCAGGAGTTCAAGACCAGCCTGAGCAACATAGTGAGAGTCTGTCCCTACAAGAAATAAAATAAACTTAGCCAGGTGTGGTGGCATGTACTTATAGTCCTAGATACTTGGGAGGCTAAGGTGGTAGGATCACTTAAGCCCAGAAGTTTGAGGCTACGGTGAGCAGAGATTGTGCTACTACACTCTGGCCTGGGTGACAGAGTAAGACCTTGTCTCTGAAAATAGTAGTAACAACAATAGCTAGCATTTATTGAGTTATTGTGTTCTAAGCATTTTATATGTATTAAGTCTTCTTTCTTTTTAAACAACTATACTATAAGTTCTCAGATACATGTGCAGAACATGCAGGTATGTCACATAGGTGTACTCGTGCCATGGTGGTGTGCTGCACCCATCAACCTGTCATTTACATTAGGTATTTATCCTAATGCTATCCCTCCCCTAGCCCCCCACCCCTCAACAGGCCCCGGTGCATGATATTTCCCTCCCTGGGTCCATGTGTTCTCATTGTTCAACTCCCACTTATGAGTGAGAACATGCGGTGTTTGGTTTTTCTGTTCTCGTGTTACTTTGCTTAGAATGATGATTTCCAGCTTCATCCATGTCCCTGCAAAGGACATGAACTCATTCTTTTTTATGGCTGCATAGTATTCCATGGTGTATATGTGCCACATTTTCTTTATCCAGTCTATAATTGATGGGCATTTGGGTTGGTTCCAAGTCTTTGCTATTGTGAATACAGCTGCAATAAACATACGTGTGCATGTGTTTTTATAGTAGAATGATTTATAATCCTTTGGGTATATACCCAGTAATGGGATGGCTGGGTCAAATGGTATTTCTGGTTCTAGATCCTTGAGGAATCGCCACACTGTCTTCCACAATGGTTGAACTAATTTACACTCCCACCAATAGTATAAAAGCGTTCCTATTTCTCCATATCCTCTCCAGCATCTGTTGTTTCCTGACTTTTTAATGATCCCCATCCTAACTGGCGTGAGATGGTATCTTATTGTGGTTTTGATTTCCATTTCTCTAACGACCAGTGATGATGAGCTTTTTTTCATATGTTTCTTGGCTGCATAAATGTCTTCTTTTGAGAAATGTCTGTTCATATCCTTCACCCACTTTTCGATGGTTTTTTGTTTGTTTGTTTTTGTTTTTGTTTTGAGAGAAGTCTCGCTCTTGTGCCCCGGGCTTGAGTGCAATGGCTCGATCTCGGCTCATTGCAACTTCTGCCTCCCGGGTTCAAATGATTCTCCTGCCTCTGCCTCCCAAGTAGCTGGGATTAAGGCACCTGCCACCACGCCCAGCTAATTTTTGTATTTTTTAGTAGAGATGGGGTTTCACCATGTTAGCCAGGCTGGTCTCAAACTCCTGACCTCAGGTGATGTGCCTGCCTCAGCCTCCCAAAGTGCTGGAATTATAGGCATGAGCCACTGTTCCCTGGCTGGTTGTTTGTTTTTTTTCTTGTAAATTTGTTTAAGTTCCTTGTAGATTCTGGATGTTAGCCCTTTGTCAGATGGATAAATTGCAAAAATTTTCTCCCATTCTGTAGGTTGCCTGTTCACTCTGATGATAGTTTCTTTAGCTGTCCAGAAGCTCCTGGTCTAATTAGATCCCATTTGTCAATTTTGGCTTTTCTTCCCATTGCTTTTGGTGTTTTAGTCATGAACTCTTCATCCATGACTATGTCCTAGGTTTTCTCCTAGGGTTTTTATGGTGTTGTGTCTTACATTTAAGTATTTAATCCGTCTTGAGTTGATTTTTGTATAACGTATAAGGAAGGGTCCACTTTCAGTTTTCTGCATATGGCCAGCCAGTTTTCCCATCATTTATTATATAGGGAATCCTTTCCCCATTGCTTGTTTTTGTCAGATTTGTCAAAGATCAGATGGCTGTAGATGTGTGGCATTATTTCTGAGGCCTCTGTCCTGTACCATTGGTCTATATATCTGTTTTGGTACCAGTACCATGGTGTTTTGGTTACTGCAGCCTTGTAGTATAGTTTGAAGTCAGGTATCATGATGCCTCCAGCTTTGTTCTTTTTCTTTGCATTTTCTTGGCTATACAGGCTCTTTTTTTGGTTTCATATGAAATTTAAAGTAGTTTTTTCTAATTCTGTGAAAAAAGTCAGTGGTATCTTGATAGGGATAGCATTGAATCTATAAATTACTTTGGGCAGTATGGCCATTTTCACAATATTGATTCTTCCTATCCATCAGCATGGAATGTTTTTCCATTTGTTTGTGTCCTCTCTTATTTCCTTGAGCAGTGGTTTGTAGTTCTCCTTGAAGAGATCCTTCACATCCCTTGTAAGTTGTATTCCTAGGTATTTTATTCTCTTTTTAGCAATTTTGAGTGGGAGTTCACTCATGATTTAGCTCTCTGTTTGTCTGTTATTGGTATATAGGAATGCTTGTGATTTTTGCACATTAATTTTGTATTCTGAGACTTTGCTGAAGTTGCTTATCAGCTTAAGAAGTTTTTGGGCAGAGATGATGGGGTTTTCTAAATATACAATCATGTCATCTGCAAGCAGAGATAATTTGACTTCCTCTCTTCCCATCTGAATACCCTTTATTTCTTTCTCATGCCTAATTTCCCTAGCCAGAACTTCCAATACTATGCTGAATAGGAGTGGTGAGAGAGGGCATCCTTGTCTTGTGCTGGTTTTCAAAAGGAATGCTTCCAGATTTTGCCCATTCAGTATGATATTGGTTGTGGGTCTGTCATACATATCTCTTATTATTTTGAGATATGTTCCATCAATACCTAGTTTATTGAGAGTGTCTAGCATGAAAGGGTGTTGAATTTTATCAAAGGACTTTTCTGCATCTGTTAAGATAATCATGTAGTTTTTGTCATTGGTTCTGTTTATCTGATAGATTATGTTTATTGATTTGCATATGTTGAACCAGCCTTGCATTCCAAGGATGAAGCCGATTTGATTGTGGTAGATAAGCTTTTTGATGTGCTGCTGGATTCAGTTTGCAGTATTTTATTGAGGATTTTTGCATTGATGTTCAACGGGGATATTGGCCTGAAATTTTCTTTTTTTGTTGTGTCTCTGCCAGGTTTTTGTATCAGGATGATGCTGGCCTCATAAAATGAGTTAGGGAGGAGTCCTTCTTTTGCTATTATTTGGAATAGTTTTAGAAGGAATGATACCAGCTCCTCTTTGTGTTTCTGGTAGAATTTGGCTGTAAATCTGTCTTGTCCTGGGTTTTTTTTTTTTTTTTTTTTGGTTGGTAGGCTATTAATTACTGCCTCAATTTCAGAACTTGTTATTGGTCTGTTCAGTGGTTCGACTTCTTCCTGGTTTAGTCTTGGGAGGGTGTGTGTGTCCAGGCATCCATTTGTTCTAGATTTTCTAGTTTATTTGCATAGAGGTGCTTATAATATTCTCTGATGGTACTTTGTATTTCTGTGGGATCAGTGGTAATCTCTTTTTTATCATTTTTTATTGTGTCTATTTGATTCTTCTCTCTTTTCTTTATTAGTCTGGCTAGTGGTCTATCTATTTTGTTAATCTTTTCAAAAAACCAGCCCCTGGATTCATTGATTTTTTGAAGGGTTTTCTGTGTCCGTATCTCCTTCAGTTCTGCTCTGATCTTATTTATTCTTTATCTTCTACTAGTTTTTGAATTTGTTTGCTCTTGCTTCTTTAGTTCTTTTAATTGTGATATTAGAGTGTCAATTTTAGGTCTTTCCTGCTTTCTCCTGTGGACATTTATTGCTATAAATTTCCCTCTAAACACTGCTTTAGCTGTATCCCAGAGTTTTTGGTGCATTGTGTCTTTGTTCTCATTGGTTTCAAAGAACTTACTGATTTCTGCCTTAATTTTGTTATTTACTCAGTAGTCATTCAGGAGCTGGTTGTTCAGTTTTCATGTAGTTGTGCAGTTTTGAGGGAGTTTCTTCATCCTGAATTCTAATTTGATTGCACTGTGGTCTGAGAGACTGTTTGTTATGATTTTCAGTCTTTTGCATTTGCTCAGGAGTGTTTTACTTCCAATTATGTGGTCAATTTTAGAATAAGTGCGATATGGTGCTGACAAGAGTGTATATTCTGTTGATTTGGAGTGGAGAGTTCTGTAGACGTCTATTACATCTGCTTGGTCCAGAGCTGAGTTCAAGTCCTGAATATTCTTATTAATTTTGTGTCTCGTTGATCTGTCTAATATTGACAATGGGGTATTAAAGTCTCCCATTATTATTGTGTGGGAGTCTAAGTCTCTTTGTAGGTTCTAAGAACTTGCTTTATGAATCTGGGTGCTCCTGTACTGGGTGCATATATATTTAGGATTGTTAGCTCTTCTTGTTGCATTGACCCCTTTACCATTATCTATGTCTTTTTTGATCTTTGTTGGTTTAAAGTCTGTTTTATCAGAGACTAGGATTGCATCCCCTGCTTTTTTCTGCTTTTCATTTACTTGGTAAATATTCCTCCATCCCTTTATTTTGAGCCTATGTGTGTCTTTGCATGTGAGATGGGTCTCATGAATACAGCACACTGATGGGTCTTGACCCTTTGTCCAATTTGCCAGTGGGCATTTAGCCCATTTACATTTAAGGTTAATATTGTTATGTGTGGATTTGATCCTGTCATTATGATGCTAGCTGGTTATTTTGCCTGTTAGTTGATGCAGTTCCTTCATAGTGTCAATGGTCTTTACAATTTGGTATGTTTTTGCAGTGGCTGGTACCAATTTTTCCTTTCCATATTTAGTGCTTCCTTCAGGAGCTCTTGCAAGGCAGGTCTGGTGGTAACAAAATCTCTCAGCATTTGCTTGTCTATAGAGGATTTTTTTTTCTCCTTCGCTTATGAAGTTTAGTTTGGCTATATATAAAATTCTGGTTTGAAAATTTTCTTTAAGAATGTTGAATATTGGCCTTCACTATCTTCTGGCTTGTAGCATTTCTGCAGAGAGATCCACTGTTAGTTTGATGGGCTTCCCTTTGTGGGTAACCTGACCTTTCTCTCTGGCTGTGCTTAACCTTTTTTCCTTCATTTCAACCTTGGTGGATCTGACGATTATGTGTCTTAGCATTTCTCTTCTCAAGGAGTATCTTTGTGGTGTTCTCTGTAATTCCTGAATTTGAATGTTGGCCTGTCTTTCTAGGCTGGGGAAGTTCTCCTGGATAATATCCTGAAGAGTATTTCCCAACTTGGTTCCATTCTCCTCGTCACTTTCAGGTACAGCAATCAAACGTAGATTTGGTCTTTTCACACAGTCTCATATTTCTTGGAGGCTTTGTTCATTCGTTTTCATTCTTTTTCTCTAACCTTGTCTTCATCCTTTATTTCATTAAGTTGATCTTCAGTCTCTGATATTCTTTCTTATGCTTGATTGATTTGGCTATTCATACTTGTATATGCTTCACGATGTTCTCGTGCTGTGTTTTTCAGCTCCATTAGGTCATTTATGTTCTTCTCTAAACTTGTTATTGTAGTTAGCAATTACTCTAACCTTTTTTCAAGGTTCTTAGCTTCCTTGCATTGGGTTAGAATATGGTCCTTTAGCTCGGAGGAGTTTGTTATTACCCACCTTCTGAAGCCTACCTCTGTCAATTTGTCAAACTCATTCTCCATCCAGTTTTGTTCCCTTGCTGGTGACGAGTTGTGATCCTTTCAAGGAGAAGAGGTGTTCTGGTTTTTGGTATTTTCAGCCTTTTTACACTGTTTTTTCTTCATTGTTGTGGATTTATCTACCTTTGGTCTTTGATGTTGGTGACCTTTGGGTGGGGTTTTTGTGTGGAAGTCCTTTTTGTTGATGTTGATGCTATTCCTTTCTGTTTGATAGTTATCCATCCAACAGTCAGGTCCCTCTGCTTCAGGTCTGCTTGGGTTTGCTGGAGGTCCACTCCTGACCCTGTTTGCATGGGTATCACCAGTGGAGGCTGCAGAACAGCAAGGATTGCTGCCTGTTCCTTCCTCTGGAAGCTTTGTCCCAGAGGGGCACCTGCCAGATGCCAGCTGGAGCTCTCCTATATGAGGTGTCTGTCGACCCCTGCTGGGAGGTGTCTGCCAGTCAGGATACAAGGGGGTCAGGGACCCACTTGAGGAGGCAGTCTGACCCTTAGCAGAGCTTGAATGCTGTGCTGGGAGAACTGCTGCTCTCTTCAGAGCTGTCAGGCAGGAAAGTTCAAGTCTGCTGAAGCCGCCCCTTCCCCCAGGTGCTCTGTTCCAGGGAGATGGGAGTTTTATCTATAATCCCCTGACTGGGGCTGCTGCCTTTCTTTCAGAGATGCCCTGTCCAGAGAGGAGGAATCTAGGGAGGCAGTCTGGCTACAGCGGCTTCGTGGAGCTGCAGTGGGCTCCACCCTGTTTGAACTTCCTGGTGGCTTTGTTTACAATGTGAGGGGAAAACTGCCTACTCAAGCTTCAGTAATGGCGGACACCCCTCCCTCCACCAAGCTCTAGCGTCCCAGGTAGATTTCAGACTGCTGTGCTGGAAGCGAGAATTTCAAGCTAGTGTATCTTAGCTTGCTGGGCTCCATGGGGTTGGGATCTGCTGAACTAGGTGGCTTTCTAGCTTCATCCCCCTTTCCAGGGGAGTGAACAGTTCTGTCTTGCTGGTATCCCAGGTGCTGCTGGAGTATGAAAAACAACTCCTGCTGCTAGCTCAGTGTCTGCCCAAACGGCCGCCCAGTTTTGTGCTTGAAATCCAGGGCCCTGGTGGTGTAGGCATCCGAGATAATCTGGTCAGTGGGTTGCAAAGACCGTGGGAAAAGCATGGTATCTGGGCTAGAATGCACCGTTCCTCACGGCACATTCCCTCAGGGCTTTTCTTGGCTGGGGGAGGGAGTTCCCTGACCCCTTGTGCTTCCCGGGTGAGGCAATGCCCCACCCTGCTTTGGCTTGCCCTCCCTGGGCTGTGCTGACTGTCTAACCAGTCCCATTGAGATGAGTCCCAGTGAGATGAGCCAGTTGGAAATGCAGAAATCACCCGCCTTCTGCATTGATCTCGCTGGGAGCTGCAGAACGGAGCTGTTCCTATTTGGCCATCTTGCCAGCCACCAATTATTCTTCTTAACTCACAAAGTAGGTTAGTCTTATCTCCATTTTACAGAGTTAATAAAAATCTCCCAATAAATGCTAGTTGTGGTTGTTGTTATTATTTTTGGAGACAAGGTCTCACTCTGCCACCCAGGCCAGAGTGCAGTGGCACAATCTCAGCTCACTGCAGCCTCAAACTCCTGGGCTTAAGTGATCTTTCCATCTCAGCTTCCTGAGCAGCTAGGACTACAAGTACATGACCTGCCTAAGGTCATTTGTAAATGTGGTACCAAGACTCAAACTCAGGCAGTTTAGTTTGTGGCTCTACCCTCTTAACCACTCCACTAGGCTGCATCACTATCAGAGAGAAGAGAATAAGCATTTTGCCTGGGCTGGTCCCAGGTTAGAATATGATTTCAGTTTGATTGAAAAGTTAATTGAAGATGCTGCATCCCAAGAGAACTGAGGATAAAGAGCCACAGTAATCCTTTGAGGCCCCTGGGAACCTCTGAATGATATGTGCCTAGTTGTGCATACCTTGTGGAAAATGTGGACAATGTCCTCGAACTCATGGGATTCCAATCTTGTGCTGTGTTTCTTTGTGAATTATAGTAGATACTATTATAACAAATATGAAAGTACTGGTGGTTAACGAAATAAACTTATTAAAAGGGAGTTCTTACAAGTGGAGTTTCTATTGATGCCTGCTATGAAAACTATTAATAATAAGGAGTTTTTAAAATGTCATTGCAAGGTGAAAGGAAATCTGCAGAAGTATGAATATCAGTTCATTCTTTATCAGAGGTAAGAGAACTAGGTCACGGAGATTGCTTTTGGGGAGGGGCTGAAATGACAGATGTTAATGTCAGAACAATGACTGGAGAGTTTTTGGCATATCTTTATGGTTTTTAAACACAATGAGCAATCTTCGATTTTGGAGCAGCTGACTTGTCCCTTCTTTGTAGCCACTGTCCCAGCAGGAAACACACATGCAATCTCTCTTCGTCTAGCCATTTTTTTTTCCCCATTGTGAGGATGGGTCTCTCCTGGTATGAGACATCAGTAGCTATTTTCAAGTGGGTTAAGAAAGAGAAGGAAGAATAGATGCAGAATCAACTCACTTCCTGTTTGATTTCAAAACAATCCTAAGTAGGAGTTTTATTTTAACTAAAGCTCCGGGAAGTTGCTAACTCAAGAGCACACAACAAGTGGCAAAACTGGATTTATAGACAAACTGTGACATCCAGAGTGGTGTTTTCCACAGTGCATTCTACTTGTCACCATGTCTCCAGCACCAGGTGGCAACGATGGTGAAGAAAGGGAAGGAAAAGTTTTATCCCTCTGCCTGGCTGAAGCCCCTTTCCCTCCTTTGCTTTTCTGCCACGTCCAGTGCCAGTCTTCTTGACATAGGAGGGGGTGGGGGCAGGTGAAGGCAGTGGCCACCCTTGTTTCCTAATTCCCCATTCTAGATCCTTCTCCCGTGACACAGTCTCTCACCTCCTTCCTGTGCTTTTCATCCTGCAGAGATCCTTAGTACTCACTTGGACCTGAAAGCAGCTATGCCACTGTTGACTCCTTAAGATAGAAAATGCCTTTGGTAATCTGCATTAAGCTCCACAGCCTGACAAATCTGAGGGGTAAATTTTCCTGAGTACTAAGGGAGGTGTTTTTTGTTTTTTGTTTTTTTCCAATATCTCAGTACAGGGTTACAGTTGAGACATCACTACACCCAGAGAAACTTGATGCTAGAATTTGTCAGAAAAAAATGTATTCTAAACCAAAGACTTCCAATTGAACTGTTGGAATAGGCTCTTTTTATAAACTAGGGATCACTAGCAAAATCTCTTGTTTCCCTATATATAGTCTTCAGTTTCTGATCAAATGTTCTGTGGTTTTCCAGTTTTATCAGTTTTTGCATGAAGATCAATCAACATCTTAATGATACCAGGTAAAGTCATCTACATCCATCTGACTTTATTTTAACGTGGTTTCATTTGATAGGTGGCAGGAAATGAAACCAGGTTTTCCCTTCTTTGTACTGCCCTGGTGCCTGGAGCACATGCACTCTGCTGCACACACCCCACTATAGTCGTGTATTCACTTACCTGTCTCACATCAGACTGTGAACTCCTCTGTTGCAGGGACCATGTTTTAACTCATCTTGACTCTTAGCACAATATCCTTCCACTCTTTCCTTGTCCAATCCATTTTCCACAGAGCAGCCAAAGAGAGCTTTTGAAAACATAAATCAAATTTTGTCATTTTCTTGCTTAAAATCCTTCAAAGTCTTCCCATTGCCTTAAAATAAACTGTGCATGCCTGACCAGGGCTCACTACCCGCTGTAGGCTCTGGCTCCTGTCTGCTCTCAGCCTTGCTCCAGGCCTGCTGGCCTCTGCTCAGTGTCCAGTGCTGTGCTGCCCCAGGGCCTTGAGCTTGCTCTTCCCTCTGTCTGGCATGCTCCTCTCTTGGCTTTTGCATGGTTGGCTTCTTCTCATGCCTCAAGTCTTAGATGCTTAAATGTCACCTTTAATGTCAGAGAGATCTTTCCCTGAACACTCCACATGAACTATGTCTACCCTGTTGCTTTCTATCTCTGCACCGTGCTTAATTCCTTTAAAGAAAGTCTTCACTTAACATTATCATGAAAACTACATCTTTAAACAAAACGGTGTATAACGAAACCATTTTTACTATAGCCTAATTGATGGAAACAAGAGTTAAGTTCCCACGACGTATTTCTGGTTACAAAAACATCACCAAACTCCTAAATAAAGACCCAAAACACTTCTAATATTAAACATTGAAATAAATGTGAGCTATACATACATTTAAGAAAAATTAATCAAAACAAATTCTGTTTGGCATGCAAGTGGCCGGAGCTGATCCTGCAGCTCAGGGCAGAAGGTGGGAACCAGCCCTGGATGGGAGCCATCCCATCGTAGGACACACTCTTGCACACCCACATTCACTCAGACTGGGACCATGTAGACATGCCCATTCACCTAATGTGCACATCTTTGGGATGTGGGAGGAAACCTGAGTACCTGGAGAAAACATACACAGACATGGAGAGAATGTGAAACCCCTCACAGACAGTGGCCCTGCCAAGAATTAATTTTTTTTTTTCTCAACGTCATAATGAAACAACATTGAATGAAATGATGTTATTCGAGGGCCTGCTGTACATATCACAATCAGCAAGTACTTTGTTCATTGACTTTTGGGGGGTTCTCAATTCCTCTTATTGAAATGTAAGCACCATGAGGACAGGGTCTTCATCTGCTCACAGCTGTACCCTCAGCATAGAGTGGCACTTAGCATTTCACATGTAGCCGTGCTCCATATACATGTGCTGAATAAATGAATGCACGAATGAACAAATGAACAATCACAGATTTCCTTATAGTCATTACCCAGTAGGAACTATGTGTCAAGACTCTACCAATGGTTTATAACTTTTGTGTTTACACAAGTGGATAATGTGTCCCCTCACACTGGCAAACACACCAGCTACTCGGTCCCAAGAGAAAGTCAGCTCTTATTTATGACAGAGCCCTGCCTGAGAGCAGAGGTGATGTCCAAAAGTCCCAGTGGTACTCCACATATGCTGCTGTCTCTGCCCAGCCTGCCTCCCTTTTCCTGCCAAGTCCTATACCTTTTCCAAGCCGGAGATGGCCAGACTGATTTTGAATGTTCTAAGTATAATGAGAAACTTGGGAGATTCTCACTTTTGAATTTGGAGATCCTCATTCATAGCTCTTTTTACCTGCTCTTACAAGAGGCTTGTGAATGAATTGGGGTGGATAATTGGGATGTAGCCCCTCTTAAGGCTGTCACCCCAATGACAGCATCACTCCC